>NW_021703782.1:22679020-23024602 GCF_005190385.1 Monodon monoceros | reverse complement strand
GGAAGGAAGGAAGGAAGGAAGGAAGGAAGGAAGGAAGGAAGGAAGGATAATAGAAAGTATCCTTTACAGAAGAATTCCCAATAACCTATATAGGTACTCTGCTCTCAGGAGGTGCAGTATAACTCCCCACTTTTTAACTGTGGGCTGTACATTGTGTCATACTGTCAAAGAGGACAATATGGAAAGGGAATAAACAGACTATACAGTGAAGAAATTTGACAGGAGTCCACCTCAGCCAGGAGACTAAGGTCAACGTCACTAAGGATAAGTCATGTTGATAGTATGTACCATTGATACGTGAAGAGATGGCACTTTACATCTGTGGTCTTCCTCCCCAAATCCTATAACTTCCATCTAATCATGAGGAAACATCAGGCAAATCCCAAATATGGTACATTCTACAAAATAGGTGACCAACACTCCTCAATACTGTCAAGGTCTTCAAAACCAAGGAAAGTCTGAGAAACAGTTCAGCCAAGAGGAGCCTAAGGAAACTAAATGTAACTTGGTATCTTAGACAGAATACTAGAAACAGAAAAAACACTTTAGGTAAAAACTAAGGAAATCTAGGGACTTCCCTGGTGGTGCAGTGGTTGGGAATCCGCCTGCCAGTGTGGGGGATAAGGGTTCAAGCCCTGGTCCAGGAAGATCCCACATGCCGCGGGGTAGCTGGGCCTGTGTGCCACAGCTACTGAGCCTGTGCTCTAGAGCCCATGAGCCACAACTGCTGAGTCCGTGTGCCACAACTACTGAAGCCCGTGTGCTTGGGGCCTGCGCTCCACAACAAGAGAAACCACCGCAATGAGAAGCCCACACACTGCAATGAAGAGTAGCCCCCGCTCACTGCAACTAGAGGAAGCCTGCGCACAGCAACGGGGACCCAATGCAGTCAAAAATAATAAATAAATAATAAATTAATTAATTTTTAAAGAACGAAGGAAACCTGAATAAAGTGTGGACTTTAGTCAATAATAATGTATTAATATTCATTTATTAATTGTCACAAATACGCCATACTAATACAAAATGTTAATAGAAGAAACTAGATGTGAGGTATATGCAAGCTGTATTATCTTTGCAATTTTTCTGTAAATCTAAAACTATTCTAAATTTTAAAGTTTCCTCTAAAAATATGTCATTAAAACAGTAATATCATTATTGTGATTTCTGTGATTAATATCATTAATCACAGAAAGCCGGAGTGGTTATATTAATGTGAGACAAAATGGACTTCAGAACAAAGAAAATTACCAGCGTCAAAGAGAGAGATGATAATGATGAAAGGGTCGATTCACTAAGAAAATATAATCCAAAATGTGTATGCACCAAAAAACAGAACTGATAGGACTGAAAAGAGAAGCAGACACATGTTCAATTATAGGCAGGGATTTTGACACTCATCTCACAGTCATCGATAGAACCACCAGATAAAAGCAGCAAGGGTATGGAAGAACGACACTATCAACAAAATACCTATAGTATTTTGTGTAGATGTCTATAGACTGATTATCAGATTTTGTGGGAAGGCAAAGAAACTGGAACAGTTATTTTTAAAAGTTTTGAAAATGAAGAATAAAGTTTGAAGAATCACCCTACCCAATTTTATGGAGTTGTATATATCTATAGTAATCAAGACAGTGTGATACTGGCAGACAAATAGACCCATAAATCAATGGAATAGAATAGAGTCCATGAATAGACCAACACAAGTATGGTCAAATGTTCATGTTTTAAATTGAGATATAATTCACATACCATAAAATTTCCCCTTTTAATGTGTACATTAAGTTGTTTTTCATATATTCACAAGATTTTTAATATGTCCACAAGACTGCAACCAACACTACTATCTAAACCAGAATATTTTCAACACACTCCATAAGATCCAATACCAATTAGCACTCACTCGCCATTCCCTTCTCGCCCCAGCCCCTGACACCCACTAACATACTTTCTATTACTGTGAATTTTCCTAGTCTGGACATTTCATATAAATGAAATCATACATATGTGACATTTTGTGTCTGACTTCTTTCATGTAGCATAATGTTTTTAAGGTTCATCCATGTTGTAACATGCATTAGTACTCATTCCATTTTATGGCTGAATAATATTCTGCTATACAGATATACCTCATTTTGTTTATCCATTCATCAGGTGATAGACATTTGTTTCCACTTTTTGACTCTGACGAATGCTGCTATGAACACTCATGTACAAGATTTTGTGTGAAATTATGTTTTCAATTTTCTTTGCTGTATTTGTAGGAGTGGAATTGCTGGATCATATGTTAACTATGTTTAACTTTTTGAGGAGTTGCCACATTGTTGTCCAAAGTAGCTGCAACTGCAACAGTTTACATTCCCACCAGAAATGTATGAGATTCCAATTTCTCCACATCCTTACCAACATGTGTTATTAACCATCTTTTTTATTCCAGCCATCCTAGTGGTATCTCACTCTGGTTTTTATTTGTATTTTCCTAATAACCAATGATGTTGAGCATTTTTTCACTTGCTTGTTGGCCATTTGTATATCTTCTTTGGAGAAATTTGTGTTTGGGATATTTGTGTTTTTACTGTAGACTTGTAAGAGTTTTTTATGTATTCTGGATGCTAGACTCTTATCAAATATATGATTTGCAAATGTTTTCTTCCACTCAGGTGTTGTTGTTTTTTTGTGTTTTTTTTTTCACTTTCTTGATAGCATCCTTTGAAGCACAATTTTTTTTATTAAGTTCAGGTTATCTATATTTTTCTTTGGTTGCTTGTGCTTTAGGTAGCATATCTAAGGAATCATTGACTAATCCAAGATCACAAAGGTTTATGCTTATATTTTCTTCTAAGAGTTCCATAGGTTTAGCTCTTACACTTAGGTCTTTCATCCATCTTTTGTAGATAGTGTGAGGTAGAGGTCCAACTTCATCATTTTGCACGTGAGGATATATAGTTGTCCCATCAGTATTTGTGAAAAGACTCTTCTCTTTTTGCATTGTTTTAGAACCCTTGTCAAAAATCAGCTGCCCAGGGTTTCCCAGGTGGTGCAGTGGTTGAGAGTCCACCTGCCAATGCAGGGGACATGGGTTCGTGCCCCGGTCCGGGAAGATCCCACATGCTGCGGAGCGGCTAGGCCCGTGGGCCATGGCCGCTGAGCCTGCGCGTCCGGAGCCTGTGCTCTGCAATGGGAGAGACCACAACAGTGAGAGGCCCGCGTACCGCAAAAAAAAAAAAAAAAAATCAGCTGCCCATAATGATTGGATTTATTTCTGGAGTCTCAATTCTACTCTGCTGATTTATATGTCTGTCCTTATGCCAGTATCACCTAGTCTGGATTACAGTAGCTTTGTAGTAAGTTTTGAAGTTGGGAAATGTGAATCCTTAAACTATATTCCTATTTTTCAAGATTGTTTTGGCTATTTTGGCTCCCTTGCATTTCCATATGAATTTTAGGATCTGCTTGCTAATTTGTGGGGGAAAAAGTCAATTTTGTAGGGATTGTAGTGAATCTGTACATAATTTGGGGAGTATTGCCATCAATATTAAATCTTCTAACCCATGGAGACAGGATATCATTTTATTTAGTTAGATGTTCTTTAATTTCTTTTTTTTTTTTTGCTAGTTTTCAGTGCATAAGTCTTGTGCTACTTTTGTTAAATTTATTCCTAAGAAGCTTATTCAATTTATGCTATTGTAAATAGAACTGTTTTCTTAATTTTATTTTCAGATTGTTCATTGCTACTTTATAGAAATACAACTGATTTTTGTATATTGATCTTGTGTCCTACAACATTGCTGAACTTTATTAGCTTAATAGTTTTCTTGTGGATTCCTTAGTATTTTTTATATACAATGACATATCCTCTACAAATAGAGATAGTTTTACTTCTTCCTTTCTAATCTGGGTACCTTTTGTTTCTTCTTCTTATCTGATTTCCATGGCTAGAACCTCCAGTAAAATGTTGCATGCAAGTGGAGAAAGCAGACATTATTGTCCTGATCCTGATATTAGGGAGGAAATTTTCAGTCTTTCACCATTAAGTATGATGTTAATTGTGGGGTTTCCATAGATGCCTTTATTAGGTTGAGGATGTTCCCTCCTATGTTTATTTTGTTGAATATTTTTATCCTGTAAGGGTTTGGATTTGTCAAGTGCTTTTTTCTGTGTCTGTTGAAATTAGCATGTGAGATTTGTCCCTTATTGATATGATATATTACATTTATTGATTTTCTTATGTTGAACACTTTGCATTCCCGAGACAAATCCTAGTTGGTTGCTGTGTATAGTCTTTTAAACACAAACACACATACACAGACACACAGATACTCTGTTTTTTGAGAAGATTTAGGTTCACAGCAAAACTGAGCAGAAAGTACAGAGAGTTCCCTTATACTCCTTGGGCTCTGCACACACAGCTTCCCCCACCATCAACATCCTGCACCAGAGTGGTACATTTACTACAATTAATGAACCAACATTGACACTTCATTATCATTTAAAGTCTATAGTTCACATTAAGGTTCACTCTTGGTGTTGTATACTTTACGGATTTTGGCAAATGTATAGTGGCATGCACCCACCACTATAGTATCATATATAATTATTTCACTGCCTAAAAGTCCCCTGTGCTCATTCTATTCATTCCCTTAGCCCCAGCCCTTGGCAGCCACTGAAATTTTTACTGTCTCCCTAGTCTTGGTTTTTCCAGAATATCATATAGTTGGAATCACTCAGTAATTGGCTTCTTTCACTTAGTAATATGCAATTAAATTTCCTCTATGCCTTTTTGTGGCTTGGTAGCTCATTTCTTTCTAGCACTGAATAATATTCCATTGTCTGGATATACCACAGTTTATTTATCCAATCACCTACTTAAGGACATCTTGGTTGCTTCCAAGGTTTGGCAATTATGGTACAAAGCTGCTATAAATACCCACGTGCAGGTGTTTTTGTGGAATTAAGTTTTCCACTTTTTTGGGTAAATACCAAGGAGCACAATTGCTGAACTGAATGGTAAGAGTATGTTTAGTTTTGTAAGAAACTACCAAATTGTCTTCCAAAGTGGCAGTATCATTTTGCATTACCATCAACAATGAATGAGCATTCCTCTTGCTCTCCATCCTCACAAGAATTTGGTGTTGTCAGTGTTTTGGATTTTCACCATTCTAATATGTGTGTAGTGGTATCCTCATTGTTGTTTTAATTTGCAGTTCCTAATGGCATTTGATGTAGAGCATCTTTTCATATGTCATTTGTATATATTCTTTGGTGAATTGTCTGCTCAGATCTTCTGCCCATTTTAAAATCAGGTTGGATAACAGTGCTTTATCAGCTGTCTTTTGCAAATATTTTCTTCTAGTCTGTGGTTTGTCTTCTCATTATTTTGATATAATCTTTTTTATACATTCTTGATTTGCTGTGCCAGTATTTTGTTGAAGATTTTTAAAGTCCATTTTCATTATCCATATCCATTTTATCCATAAAGGATATTAGTTTATAGTTTTCTTCTGATATCTTTGTCTGATTTTGGTATCAGGGTAATACTGGACTCATAAAATATGTTGGAAAGTGTTCCCTTCTCTTCTATGTTTCGAAATATGTGAAGGAGTGCTGTTAATTCTTTAGACATTTCAGAGAATGCACCAGTGAAACTATTCCTGGGCTTTTCTTTGTGGGAAGTTTTATATTATTAATTACTTGCTATGTATATATTCAAAATTTCTTTTCTTCTTGAACAATTTCAGGAGTCCATGTCTTTCTGTAAATTTGTCTATTTCATCTGGGTTATCTAATTTCTTTTGCCATGCAATTGTTCATAGTATTCCAATATAATCCTTTTTTTTTTACATCTGTTAGGTCAGTAGTGATGTTTTTCATTCATTCATTTTTTTTTTACAGCTAAGATTTTTTATTTGTTTATAGATTTTGTTCTTTGTGGAATAATATTGAATGAATTGGTTTTATTCCTGGATGCCAAACTGATACATTCCCATACTTAGTGAAAACCTAAGTAAGGGTCATAGAAAATGGGGAAATGGAAATCTCTCCTCTCCCTTTTTTAATTTATTTACTTATTTATTTTACTGATTTTTTTTTTTTTTTTTTTTTTTTGCCTGCGTTGGGTTTTTGTTGCAGCGTGCAGGCTTTCTCTAGTTGCGGTGAGCAGGGGCTACTCTTACTTGTGGTGTGCGGGCTTCTCATTGCGGTGGCTTCTCTTGTTGTGGAACACAGGCTCTAGGTGCACAGGCTTCAGTAGTTGTGGCTTGCGGGTTCTAGAGTACAGGCTCAGTAGTTGTGGCACACTGGCTTAGTTGCTCTGTGGCATGTGGGAATCTTCCCAGACCAAGACTCAAACCCATGTCCCCTGCACTGGCAGGTGGATTCTTAACCACTGCACCACCACGGAAGTCCTCTCCTCTCCCTTTCTTTAATTCTCTGGAACCTGATGGGAAATTCCTAACAAACACAAGGTAACATCTGAAGTCACAGTTTGTAAATAAATCAGCTGTGTCAGAAAAAATTTCAGGAGGAATGAGTCAATAATTAATTAATTCCAACCAACGAGTAGGTTATAAACTCTTGGTATAATTTACTTGCTCATAATGGGGAATTCAGTATAGCCCTTATGTCCGTGCTGACTTACAGGGTCTTTTCTATCCATGAGGTGGGCCATCTTCTGCACAGCTTACGCTTCTGTACTGCTTAATCTCTACCGCTAGTAAGTGTAGAATTTGAAGTGTTTTAGTATACAGGAGGGATCTAGACCCATCATGCTGTCCAAGGGCCACCTTTTAGGAGTTTTTGATTTATGTGGATTTATAATACTCTTCTCACTAAAAGAAACTTATACTTATTTGTACTTGCAATTTCTTAAGGAAAGTCCAGGCTGCTTTTTTTGTTTGTTTGTTACTTATATACAGTAAATTCACTCCTTTTGGTGTACAGTTCTAAGAGGTTTTTTTTTTTTTTTTTGATGCAATACGCGGGCCTCTCACTGTTGTGGCCTCTCCCGTTGCAGAGCACAGGCTGTGGACGCACAGGCTCAGCGGTCATGGCTCACGGGCCCAGTCGCTCCACGGCATGTGGGATCCTCCCGGACCGGGGCATGAACCCGCATCCCCTGCATCGGCAGGTGGACTCTCAACCACTGCACCACCAGGGAAGCCCCAGTTCTAAGAGTTTTAACAACTATCACCACATTCATTCTTGATTAGAGTATTCTAAATTTTCTCTCCTTTTCCTGGTCAGGCTAGCTGTACTAAATGTTTGTCAGTTTTATTGATTATTTCAATAACCAACTTTTTTTTGTTGATTTTGTTGATTTCCTCTATTGGTTTTTTATTCTCTGTTGTATTTATTTTCTCTCTAATCCTTATTATTTTCTTTATTCAGCTTGGTTTGGGTTTATTTTGCTACTATTTTTTCAGTGTTTTAAGATGGAAGTATAAGTTATTGATTTTAGATCTTTCTTTTTTAAAATATATAGGCATGTACAATTATAAATTTCATTCTAAGTACTGCTTTTGCTGCGTCCCTTAAGTTTTGGTATGTTGTATATCTTTTTTCAACAATATCAGAGCATTTTCTCATTTTCCTTGTGTTTCTTCTTGAAATATTTGTTATTTAGGAGTGTGTTTCATTTCCACATATTTATAAATTTGAAAAATTATATTCTGTTGATTTCTAATTTCATTCCATTATGGGTTCAGAACATATTTTGTGTAATTTCAATCATTTTACATTTATTGAGACTATTTTATAACCTAGCATATGGTTTATCCTGGAGAGAGAATATTCCATGTGCACTTGAGAAGAAAGTTGCATTCAGCTGTTGGTTGGTGGACTCTTCTACAGATGTCTGTTAGGTTGAATTGGGTTTTAGTGTTGTTCTAGTCTTTTACTTCCTGGCTTATCTTCTGCCTAGTTGTTTTATCTGTTATTGAAAGTGGGGCATGATGTCTTCAACTTTTATTGTTGAAATATGTATTTCTTCATTCAATTATGTCTGGTTTTGTTTCATGTATTTTAGGACTCTATTATTAGGTGGATATGTGTATATAATTGTTATTCTTCTTATTCGATTGACCCATTTATTTCCTTAAATACCTCTATAAAATGTCCTTTGTCTCCAATAACAATTTTTGTCTTAAAGTCTATTTTAAGACTCATACTATTTTAAGACTTATACTAGTATAACCACTTGGCTCTCTCTCTCTCTTTTTTAAAAGATATTTATTTATTTGTTTGGTTGCACAGGATCTTAGTTGTGGCAGGCGGGCTCCTTAGTTGTGGCTCACTGGCTCCTTAGTTGCAGTATGCATTTGGGATCCAGTTCCCTGACTAGGGATCGAACCCAGGGCCCCTGCATTGGGAGCACTGAGTCTTAACACTGTGCCACCAGGGAAGTCCCCACTTGGCTCTCTTTTGGTTACTATTTGCATGCTGTATCTTTTCCTATCTTTTAACTTTCTAAAGTGAATCTCTTGTAGACAGCTTATAGTTGGAACATGTTTTTGAAAAAAATCCATTCTGCCAATCTCTCCCTTTTGGTTGGAATGTTTAATTCATTTGCATTTGTTGTAATGATTCATAAAGTAGGATTTACATCTACCAATTGCTATTTATTTTCCATGTCTTTTTTTATTTCTCTATTCCTCCATTATAGGCTTCTTTTGTATTAAATAGAGTACACATCAGGCGGGCGATTGGCGGCATCGGATCTGGACTTGGTGGCAGCTGCTCCGGTACTCCCAAGTCTTCTAAATCTTTAAATCCCAGATTTCTTTGTAGTTCTTTGTGCTACAAAACAGCTCCATCCAGTGCTATCTTTTCCCTTAAGCAGCCCTAGCACAGCTATGTGCCCTGTAGTTATTTTTAATGAGTTAAGGGAGGAAGACCTGGATCCTTTGCTTAGTCAAGAATTGAAATGGCTAGAACCCCCCGAAGGGCCACAGGATATCATCCATAATCCCTTGTCTGCTCAGGCTGATCTTTCTTCCCTGTGGTCTCTGGATCAGGGAAGTTTCAAGCATAAAGTGAGGGCATTAATTCATTGGTTCTCAGACTTTTGAAGAAAATAAAATAGCTAATGTTTAGTAAGTACTTAACACGTGCCAGAGCCTACTGAAGGCACTTTACATGATAACCCAATGATGCAGCAAGTATAGTTATTTCTGTTGTTCACATAAGAAAAATGAAGTTTAGAGAATTTTTCTAAATATTTCAATTTCAGGGAGCTAGGAAGGGAGAAGCCAGAATCACAACAAAATCTACCTGATACTAATGTCACACTCCACCCCTTGGAATGAAAGGGAGAGAATGGGGCAGGGGGAGAAGGGAAGAGAGAGAAAAAAATGATGGAGTTCATTTTAGCCAAGTGCAGGAAGCATGGTCCTGAGGGTCTTACACAGGTCTTTGTGAAGACATGAATGAAAAGAATCTTTTTTGGGGCTTCCCTGGTGGCGCAGTGGTTGAGAGTCCGCCTGCCAATGCAGCGGACACGGGTTCGTGCCCCGGTCCGGGAAGATCCCACATGCCGCGGAGAGGCTAAGCCCGTGAGCTATGGCCGCTGCACCTGCGCGTCCGGAGCCTGTGCTCCGCAACGGGATTTTTGATTCCCTCTCAGTCAATCTTCATCTCTCTCTCACACACAATCCTTTTTTTTTTTTTCTTCTCTTTCCTCTATCTTCATCTACTGCTCTGTCATGCTTTTTAAAAATTTTTTGCCATGATTCTTCAAATACTAACCTCAAATAATCAACTAATATTCAAAACTATGTTACAAATACTGCCATTTCTTGTGGGAAAAACTTATGAGTGTCTAATACACTTCAACTGAAAAATAAATAAACAAAATCTGGGATAGACCAACCTGTCAAATATCTTTGGAGCTAAAGATGAAACTTCCTTACTTTTTTTTGCCTTTTTCCCTATTATTCTCTAAAGGAATCTGGAACCTTGGCCTTATCCCATGAGGATTATGGACTCTTCCTGAAGCCATAAAGCAATAGTATTTGTCTTGTTCATATAATTATCTTCAGGATCTTGCCCATTATCTGCACCTCATAGGTGTAGAAGTACTGCATAGCAATTAAGGGCACAGACTCTTAAGAAATATAATGTGAGCCGCATATGTAATTTTATTATTTTTTTATTTTTTAACATCTTTATTGGAGTATAATTGCTTTACAATGGTATGTTGGTTTCTGCTTTATAACAAAGTGAATCAGCTATACATATACATATATCACCATATCTCCTCCCTCTTGCATCTCCCTCCCACCCCTCTAGGTGGTCACAAAGCACCAAGCTGATCTCCATGTGTTATGTGGCTGCTTCCCACTAGCTATCTATTTCACATTTGGTAGTGTATATAAGTCCATGCTACCCTCTCACTTTGACCCAGCTTACCCTTCCCCCTCCCCGTGTCCTCAAGTCCGTTCTCTACGTCTGTGTCTTTATTCCTGTCCTGGTCCTAGATTCTTCATAACCTTTTTTTTTTTTTTAGATTCCATATATATGTGTTAGCATACGGTATTTCTTTTTCTCTTTCTGACTTACTTCACTCTGTATGACAGACTTTAGGTCCATCCACGTCACTACAAATAACTCAATTTCATTTCTTAATATGGCTGAGTAATATTCCATTGTATATATGTGCCACACCTTCTTTATTCATTCATCGGTCAATGGACACTTAGGTTTCTTCCATGTCCTGGCTATTGTAAATAGAGCTGCAATGAACATTGTGGTACATGACTCTTTTTGAATTATGGTTTTCTCAGGGTATATGTCCAGTAGGGGGATTGCTGGGTCATATGGTAGTTCTATTTTTAGTTTTTTAAGGAACCTCCATACTGTTCTCCATAGTGGTGGTATCAATTTACATTCCCACCAGCAGTGCAAGAGGGTTCCGTTTTCTCCACACCCTCTCCAGCATTTGTTGTTTGTAGATTTTTTGATGATGGCCATTCTGACTGGTGTGAGGTGATATCTCATTGTAGTTTTGATTTGCATTTCTCTAATGATTAGTTATGTTGAGCATTCTTGCATATGTTTGTTGGCAATCTGTATATCTTCTTTGGAGAAATGTCTCTTTAGGTCTTCTGTCCATTTTCGGATTGGGTTGTTTGCTTTTTGATATTGAGCTGCATGAGCTGCTTGTAAATTTTGGAGATTAATCCGTTGTCACTTGCTTCACTTGCAAATATTTTCTCCCATCTTGAGGGTTGTCTTTTCATCTTGCTTATGATTTCCTTTGCAGTGCAAAAGCTTTTAAGTTTCACTAGGTTCCATTTGTTAATTTTTGTTTTTATTTCCATTTCTCTAGGAGGTGGGTCAAAAAGGATCTTTCTGTGATTTACATTGTAGACTGTTCTGTCTATGTTTTCCTCTAAGACTTCTATAGTGTCAGGCCTTACACTTAGGTCTTTAATCCATTTTGAGTTTATTTTTCTGTATGGTATTAGGAAGTCTTGCTGTTTCATTCTTTTACATGTAGCTGTCCAGTTTTCCCAGCACCACTTATTGAAGAGGATGTCTTTCCTCCATTGTATATTCTTGCCTCCTTTAACAAAGATAACGTGACCATATGTGCATGGGTTTGTCTCTGGGCTTTCCATCCTCTTCCACTGACATATATTTCTGTTTTTGGGCCAGTCTTGATTATTGCAGCTCTGTAGTATAGTCTGAAGTCAGGGAGCCTGATTCCTCCAGCTCCATTTTTCTTTCTCAAGATTGCTTTGGCTATTCGGGATCTTTTGTGTTTCCATACAAATTGTGAAATTTTTTGTTCTAGTTCTCTAAAGAATGCCATTGATAGTTTGATAACGGTTGCACTGAATCTGTAAATTGCTTTGGGTATTATAGTCATTTTCACAATATTGATTCTTCCAATACAAGAACATGGTATATCACTCCATCTATTTGTATCATCTTTAAGTTCTTTCATCAGTGTCTTATAGTTTTCTGCATACAGGTCTTTCATCTCTTTAGGTAGGTTTATTCCTAGGTATTTTATTCTTTTTGTTATAATGGTAAATGGAAGTGTTTCCTTAATTTCTCTTTCAGATTTTTCATCATTAGTGTGTAGGAATGCAAGAGATTTATGTGCATTAATTTTATAACCAGCTACTTTACCAAACTCATTGATTAGCTCTAGTAGTTTGCAGGTATCATCTTTAGGATTCTCTATGTATATTAACATGTCATCTGCAAACAGTGAAAGAATTATTTCTTCTTTTCTGATTTGGATTCCTTTTATTTCTTTTTCTTCTCTGATTGCTGTGGCTAAAACTTCCAAAACTATGTTGAAAAAAAGAGGTGAGAGGGGGGAACCTTGTCTTTTTCCTGATCTTAGTGGAAATGGTTTCAGTTTTTCACCATTGAGAATGATGTTGGCTGTGGGTTTGTCATATATGGCCTTTATTATGTTCACGTAAGTTCCCTTTTGCCTATTTTCTGGAGGGTTTTATCAAGAATGGGTGTTGAATTTTGTCAAAGGCTTTTTCTGCATCTATTGAGATGATCATATGGTTTTTCTCCTTCAATTTGTTAATATGGTGTATCACATAGATTGATTTGCATATATTGAAGAATCCCTGGATTCCTGGGATAAACCCCACTTGATCATGGTAGATGATCCTTTTAATGTGCTGTTGGATTCTGTTTGCTAGTATTTTGTTGAGGATTTTTGCATCTATGTTCATCAGTGATATTGGCCTGTAGTTTTCTTTCTTTGTGACATCTTTGTCTGGTTTTGGTATCAGGGTGATTGTGGCCCTGTAGAATGAGTTTGGGAGTGTTCCTCACTCTGCTATATTTTGGTAGAGTTTGAGAAGGATAGGTGTTAGCTCTTCTTTAAATTTTTGATAGAATTTGCTTGTGAATGGATCTGGTCCGGCGCTTTTGTTTTTTGGAAGAGTTTTAGTCACAGTCTCAATTTCAGTGCTTGTGATTGTTCTGTTTATATTTTCTATTTCTTCTTGGTTCAGTCTTGGAAGGTTGTGCTTTTCTAAGAATTAGTCCATTTCTTCCTGTTTGTCCATTTTATTGGCATAGAGTTGCTTGTAGTAATCTCTCATGATCCTTTGTATTTCTGCAGTGTCAGTTGTTACTTCTCCTTTTTCATTTCTAATTCAATTGATTTGAGTCTTCTCCCTATTTTTCTTGATGAATCTGGTGAATGGTTTATCAATTTTATCTTCTCAAAGAACCAGATTTTAGTTTTATTGATATTTGCTATTGTTTCCTTCACTTCTTTTTCATTTATTTCTGATCTGATTTTTATGATTTCTTTCCTTCTGCTAACTTTGGGCTTTTTTTGTTCTTCTTTCTCTATTTGATTTAGGTGTAAGGTTAGGTTGTTTATTTGAGGTGTTTCTTGTTTCTTGAGGTAGGATTTTATTTCTATAAACTTCCCTCTTAGAACTGCTTTTGCTGCATCCCATAGGTTTTGGATCATTGTGTTTTCATTGTCTTTTGTTTCTAGGTATTTTTTGATTCCCTCTTTGATTTCTTCAGTGATCTCCTGGTTATTTAGTAGTGTATTGTTAGCCTCCATGTGTTTGTATATTTTACAGATTTTTTCCTGTAATTGATATCTAGTCTCATAGCATTGTGGTCAGAAAAGATGCTTGAAATGATTTCAGTTTTCTTAAATTTACCAAGCCTTGATTTGTGACCCAAGATATAATCTATCCTGGAGAATGTTCCATGAGCACTTGAGAAGAAATTGTATTCTCTTGTTTTTAGATGGAATGTCCTATAAATATCAATAAAGTCTATCTTGTTTAGTGTATCATTTAAAGCTTGTGTTTCCTTATTTATTTTCATTTTGGATGATCTGTCCATTGGTGAAAGTGGGGTGTTAAGTCCCCTACTATGATTGTGTTACTGTCTATTTCCCCTTTTATGGCTGTTAGCATTTGCCTTATGTATTGAGATGCTCCTTTGTTGGGTGCAGAAATATTTATAAATGTTATATCATCTTCTTGCATTTATGTCTTGATCCTTATGTAGTGTCCTTGTTTGTTTCTTGTAATAGTCTTTATTTTAAAGCTATTTTTTTCTCATATGAGAATTGCTACTCCAGCTTTCTTTTGATTTCCATTTGCATGGAATATCTTTTTCCATCCCCTCACTTTCAGTCTGCATGTGTCCTTAGGTCTGAAGTGGGTCTCTTGTAAACAGCATATGTAAGAGTCTTGTTTTTGTATCCATTCTTCCAGTCTGTGTCTTTTGGTTGGATCATTTAATCCATTTACATTTAAGGTAGTTATCAATATGTATGTTTCTATTATCATTTTCTTAATTGTTTTGTTATTATAGGTCTTTTCCTTCTCTTGTGTTTCCTGCCTAGAGAAGTTCCTTTAGCATTTGTTGTAAAGCTAGTTTGGTGGTGCTGAATTCTCTTAGCTTTTGCTTGTCTGTGAAGGTTTTAATTTCTCTATCGAATCTTAATGAGATCCTTTCTGGGTAGAGTAGCTTTGGTTGTAGCTTTTTCCCTTTCATCACTTTAAATATGTCCTGCCACTCCCTTCTGGCTTGCAGAGTTTCTGTTGAAAGATCAAATGTTAACCTTATGGGGATTCCCTTGTATGTTATTTGTTGGTTTTCACTTGCTGCTTTTAATCTTTTTTCTTTGTATTTAATTTTTGATAGTTTGATTAATATGTGTCTTGACATCATTCTCCTTGGGTTTATCCTGGATGGGAATCTCTGTACTTCCTGGACTTGATTGACTATTTCCTTTCACATATGAGGGAAGTTTTCAAGTATAATCTCTTCGAATATTTTCTTAGTCCCTTTCTTTTTCTCTTCTTCTTCTGGGACCCCTATAATTCGAATGTTGGTGCATTTAATTTTGTCCCAGAGGTCTCTGATACTGTCCTCAATTCCTTTCATTCTTTTTTCTTTATTCTGCTCTGTGGTAGTTATTTCTACTATTTTATCTTCCAGGTCACTTATCTCTTCTCTGCCTCAGTTATTCTGCTCTTGATTCCTTCTAGAGAATTTTTAATTTCATTTATTGTGTTGTTCATCATTTTTTATTTGCTCTTTAGTTCTTCCAGGTCCTTGTTAAATGTTTCTTGTATTTTCTCCATTCTATTTCCAAGATTTGGGATCATCTTTACTATCATTACTCTGAATTCTTTTTCAGGTAGACTGCCTATTTCCTCTTCATTTTTTTGGTCTGGTGGGTTGTTACCTTGCTCCTTCATCTGCTGTGAGTTTCTCTGTCTTCTCACTTTGCTTAACTTACTGTGTTTGGGTTTTCTTTTTGCAAGCTGCACGTTCGTAGTTCCTGTTGTTTTTGGTGTCTACCCCCAGTGGCTAAGGTTGGTTCAGTGGGTTGTGTAGGCTTCCTGGTGGAGGGGACTGCTGCCTGTGTTCTGGTGGATGAGGCTGGATCTTGTCTTTCTGGTGGGCAAGACCACACCCAGTGGTGTGTTTTGGGGTGTCTGTGACCTTATGATGATTTTAGGCAGCCTCTCTGTTAATGGGTGGGGTTGTGTTCCTGTCTTGCTAGTTGTTTGGCATAGGGTATGCAGCCCTGTAGCTTGCTGGTCATTGAGTGGAGCTGGGTCTTATCATTGAGATGGAGATCTCTGGGAGAGCTTTCGCTGTTTGATATTATGTGGGGCCAGGAAGTCTCTCATGGACCAATGTCCTGACCTCATCTCTCCCACCTCAGAGGCAGCAGCCTGACACTGGCCAGAGCACCAAGACCCTGCCAGCCACATGGCTCAGAATAAAAGAGAGAAAAAAAGAAAGAAAGGAAGAAAGAGAAAAATAAAATAAATATATTAAAATAAAAAATAAAAAAATTCAAAAGTAAAAAAAGAAAAAAGGAAAGTAAGAAGAGAGTAACCAAACCAAGAAACAAATCCACCAAGGATAACAAGTGCTAAAAACTATACCAGGAAAAAAAAACCCAAAACGGACAGACAGAAACCTAGGACAAATGGTAAAACAAAGCTGTACAGAAAAATCACACAAAGAAGCACACACATACACACTCAGAAAAAGAGAAAAAGGAAAAAAATATATATCATTGTTTCCAAAGTCCACCACCTCAATTTTGGGTTGATTTGTTGTCTATTCAGATATTCCATAGATGCAGGGTACATCAAGTTGATTGTGGAGCTTTAATCCAATGCTCCTGAGGCTGCTGGGAGAAATTTCCATTTCTCTTCATTGTTCGCACAGCTCCTGGGGTTCAGTTTTGGATTTGGCTCCACCTCTGCATGTATGTCACCTGAGGGCATCTGTTCTTCGCTCAGACAGGATGGGGTTAAAGGAGCAGCTGATTAGGGGGCTCTAGCTCACTCAGGCCGGAGGTGGGAGGTGTACGTGCCACAGAAGCCAGCATGATGTTGCAACAGCCTGAGGTGTGCCATGTGTTCTCCCAGGGAAGTTGTCCCTGGATCATGGGACCCTGGCAGTGGCGAGCTACACAGGCTCCCGGGAGGGGAGGTGTGGATAGTGACCTGTGCTTGCACACAGGCTTCTTGGTGGTGGCAGCAGCAGCCTTAGTGTCTGATGCCGGTCTCTGGGGTCCGAGCTAACAACCGTGGCTCGTGCCCATCTCTGCAGCTCATTTAGGCACTGCTCTGAATCCCCTCTCCTCACGCACCCCGAAACAATGGTATCTTGCCTCTTAGGCAGGTCCGGACATTTCCCGGACTCCCTCCCAGCTAGCTGTGGCACACCCCTTCAGGCTGTGTTCACTCATAAACCCCAGTCCTATCCCTGGGATCTGACCTCCGAAGCCCGAGCCTCAGCTCCCAGCCCCCGCCCGCCATGGCGGGTGAGCAGACAAGCCTCTCGGGCTGGTGAGTGTTGGTCAGCACTGATCCGCTATGAGGGAATCTCTCCGCTTTGCCCTCCGCACCCCGGTGGCTGCGCTCTCCTCCGTGGCTCTGAAGCTTGCCCCCTCCGCTACCCGCGTCTCCGCCAGTGAAGGGCCTTCCTAGTGTGTGGAAACCTTTCCTCCTTCACAGCTCCCTCCCATTGGTGCAGGTCCTGTCCCTATTCTATTGTCTCTGTTTTTTTCTTTTTTCTTTTGCCCTACCCAGGTACGTGGAGAGTTTCTTGCCTTTTGGGACATCTGAGGTCTTCTGCCAGCGTTCAATAGGTGTTCTGTAGGGGTTGTTCCACATGTAGAAGTATTTCTGATGTATTTGTGGGGAGGAAGGTGATCTCCACCTCTTACTCTTCCACCATCTTGAAGGTCTCTCCCCATATATGTATTTTTAAATTTTATAGTAATCATCTTGAAAAGGTAAGAAGAAACAGGTGACATTGATTTTAATAATATATTTTATTTTGCCCAATATGTCAAAAATGTTGTTTCAATTCTGTAATGGATAGAAAAATCATTGAGCTGATAAAACAAAATTATTTTAAGGCAGGGCAAGAAAAATTGAACATAAAATTTTCTCTGCTGTTTGGGCCACTATTCCATCCCCTTTGTATGCATTGTGCATCTGAACTCTACATAAACTAGATCCCCTTAGAAGACACAGGAATGCCTGCTCACCAACAAAAAAACAAACTAAGTAAAAAACCCATCAAATGGGCTTCCCTGGTGGCACAGTGTTTAAGCATCTGCCTGCTAATGCAGGGGACATGGGTTCGAGCCCTGGTCGGGAAGATATCATGTGTCACAGAGCAACTAAGCCCATGCACCACAGCTGCTGAGCCTGCGCTCTAGAGCCCATGAACCACAACTACTGAGCCCAAGTGCCACAACTACTGAAGTCCAGACGCCTAGAGCCCATGCTCCACAATGAGAGAAACCACTGCAATGAGAAGCCCGTGCACCACAACAAAGAGTAGCCCCCACTCACTGCAACTAGAGAAAGCCTGCACACAGCAACAAAGACCCAATGCAGCCAAAATTAATTAAATACATTAAAAAAAAAACACCCACCAATTTTCTCCCAGTGCCAGCAGGGTAAGTCCTTAGGAAATAACATTCCCTTTTCAATTCTTTTAAGAGGTCGCAATGACTCACTACTTGCCTTGTTGGATTATGTAAACTGTCAATATGTTTCTCTGATGTCTAACCCTTGGTCTTGAAAACTTATATAACTGCTTTTACCTCTAATGGGTGGAACAGTCCTCAGAGCTTTCTGAGAGACTGTCTCCTGGGTTTTAATCCTCAGGTTGGGTTGAATAAAATTTTCCATTTCTTTCTTATATTGGCTATTGAGTATTTTTTTCATGGACAGAACTATTTCACATCCTGTGTTTTGCGCTGAGTGCCCCAAATGCAGTGTTTTACATTCACAACACATCTCAGTTTGGACTTGCCACATTCAGGTGCCCAATAGCACATGTGGCTCACAGCCACTGTATTGGACATAAACACCCTTACAGCCTGTTTCAGAGGAGGAAACAGGGCAGCAGTTTACTGCCAAAACTGGCTTGGATCCCAGGACTGCACCTTCCAAAGGGCCTGGGCTTGGCCTCCACTCTTGAAGAAATGGGGGTGAGAGCTGTTCTGGGGACCAACTAACACATGGGCAGGGCTTGGCCCAGAGAAGAGATCCAGATCCCTTCAGCTCTGGACGCATCCTTTTGTGACATCACACCATAGGTCATCTCATCTCTGCTTTGATCCACGCTTACCTATAACAACGCTTGGGTTTCTCCCATTCTAAAGCAAGTTTCTTCTAAAACCCGTGTCCACCCATGTGTAGAGCTCCTTCTGTTCCCCTGCAAGTTCTGCAGGGTCTCCTCACTTCTACACCTCCCATTCATCTCTCTCCTCCCTGCACAAAGCTTCACTCCCACCATCCCCTGAAAGTGCAGTAGTCTTCTCAAACTTAGGAACAAGAAATAAATTGAGAAGTGTCAAGGGTGAAAGAGGTGATGGTGGTTGTTGGACGTCATGTGGGATGGTGTGGTGTAGTGTGGAGTCATGTTGGGTTGTTGTGGGGTCGTTTGGGGTCTTTGCAGGGTGGTTGTGGGATCTTGTGGGGCTGAGGGGTGTCTTGTGGGGTCTCACAGGGCTGTGTGGGTTGGGGAAGTATGACTGCTTGGAGCTGGCATAATTGTTCCGTGGTGAAGGGGTGGGGACAATCATATACGTAAGGTGGTTCCTTCTGCCCCAGAAGGCATCTCTGATGCTGAACCTATTCAAGCAGAGTATGTCCTTCAGGGACACGCAGCTTTGGAGATCATTTTCAACCAGAACCGGTGCAGATGGAGAACCTTTCAGGACTGGAAGCATTCTGGGTTTTCAGTCTGCTTCTCCTTTCTGTAGGAGGGAGACAGGCCAGCAGAACCAACCTCAGGGCAGAGCAGGAGGGTGATGCCCATGTGTCTCTGAGCTTCCTGGACTGCAGAGCAGGAACCAGGTTTCTGAGATGGAATTCTCCCTGGGAGACCATCAGGAAAGCCTTATATGGCATTTTGAGGCTGTCCTTTTGGCAACTTTCAAGGATCCTTCCCACTCTACTTCTCAACAACTGTATCTTTTCAAGGCTGCTCTTGCTATTTAAATCTTTCTGCTCAGGATAGACTTTGGTGGAAACAATTTCTTTATTTTTCTGAGGCAATCCCAAAGTAATCCAACTAATTGCAAATTAATTCAGCCAGAAGTAAAACAAAACAAAACTACAGATCTTGAAAGGAAACACTTTATGGTGGTTGAAATGTGATCATAACTAATGCCCCACCCTGCTAATCACCAAAGTGAGATAAACCAATTGCCATGCAGCTTTCCACCCCTTCCTCTCCTGATACCTGCAGCTTGGGGGCAGTTCTCAAACTATTTCCTTTCTACTTCTGTGGGTTTACATGCTACTAAAACCCCTCGAGACTTGATCAATTGTTGGGATTCAAGAAAAGGGGGCCCTGATATACAGCATAAACCCTAAGTCTAAATCTTGACTCATCACTTTCTATGTACTAGGTAGGCATAGTGGCAGCTTTTGTAATAGCTCATTTCATGATCAAAAAGTCAGTTGGAGGGTATGGATGAGGAAACAGCAGTGGCAAGTTCCTTAGTAACTGAGTATGAGTAGGCAAGAGTGACTCAGCCCAATGTTTGCTATTGGGGGATGCTTGCTACACTGCAGATGGGCAGGAGGGGCACATGTGGGGTGCAAAGGGGTTGTTGTCTTTTCACTCCGTGATGAATTCATTTGCTGTTGTATCCCTCAACGGCATCAAATCTCCTTGATGACATGTGTGGTCTGGCCTACGCTATTTTGCGGCTGTGCAGGGCAATCTTAAATCATGTTTCTTTTTTTTTTTTTTTTGACCATGCCTCGGGGCATGTGGGATTGTAGTTCCCTGACCAGGGATAGAACCCGCGCCCACTGCAGTGGGAGCATGGAGCCCCAACCACTGGACCGCCAGGGAAGTCCCTTAAGTCTGTTTCTTAAGCCCTGACTCAGTGCTCAATGTCTCAGTAGCTCCCCAAGGCCTAGGAGCTCTGCGCTCCCAAAACCTGTGCTCTGAAGGGAAGCCGGAAGGAAGAGCCCGTGGCGCCACTCCCTAAACTCCTTTCAGAGAAGATAGCATTAAGGGAGGTGGCCTTGCAAAGTGTTAAAAAGGGGCTTAACAGGGTGGGTCCCTCCAGTGCATCTACAGGACTCCTAGAGAGAGGGAGGCTGTTCCCGCTGAAGTTCCTTGCTCGTCTGCAGGCGCATCCTCGTCATGTCTTCGAAGGGTGAGTCCTTGGGAGGAGGGCCTGCGCCAGCGGCAGAAAAGGCAACGGGATCCCGGCAGGCCTCACCTGGAGTGGTTTGAAGTCTTCTGCTCACTGTGACATTTGGTGCTCAGACTTGGAAAGGGGAAGGCTAACCAAACCAGGTCCTGAAAAAGCCGCCTTGGAGAAGGAGCTCAGGATGGTAGTAGGCATCCATGGCGATACAGTGCTTTCTTAATTCGGAAGTGTGGAAAGTTCCCTCTGCAGGGTGGGGCGGCACTGGATTGCTCTGAGGCGGGCTGGGAGGGGAAGGGAGCCTAGCTTCACTGGAGCCTGGTATTTTGCCCATTTTTCATCATGGAGTGAATTCTGTTTAGAACTGAGTCAGTGGTGAGCCCAGCTATGATGGACTTGGGAACCCAAAGCTAAAATTAAGGACTGGGGAGCTTCTCCAGGTCACAAGGGGAAATACAAATGTTAATGTATAGAAATTCCCCGATGTTAGGTTTTCCTCTCAGATGAAATTTCCTCGTTTTAGTTTTTGACATCTCCTGATATCTGTGTATTTGGGGTCCTTGCATAGGTGGTAGGTACATGTTAGTAGGAGTCTTGACACATCTGGGCATGCCAAGGCCAGTATCTGGACCTATGCATTGAGCTGTCATTATAGTTTATATGGCAGATGCCCCCAGAACTATTTGGAGTGCACTGACTTTTGCGGTATCAGTAAGATGTGTGGCTGGAACCCCTGAATCGGGAGCTGAGGGAGAGTTGGGAGCAGGTTCTGTGTCCATATTTCATGGGATTCCTCAGAGGGTGCCGGCACCAGGAGCAGAATCCCAGGAGCGGCCCTGAGAGAGCTCTGCAATGGGAACCTAAGCTTCATGCCTGGAAATAAATTCCTTCTCATTGGGAGGTTGCAGGTTCTACACTGACCTGGACTAAGGGAGCAAGTCTCAGGTCTCACATGGAAGTCGATGGGTCAAGAGTGAACCTGAATGTGAGTCCTGAGATGAAAGTCTCTTTTCTTATTCTGGATCTGTTCCAGGGCCCCAAGATGGCCGCAGGCGCAAGAGAACCAAGTTCGACAAAAACCAATACAAGATTCTTATTGAGGCTTTTGAAAGTGACGCTTACCCTGATATTAATGTCAGAATAGATCTGGCCAAGCGAACCCAGATTCCTGAGCCGAGAATCCAGGTAAAAATATAAATCTGTGCTCCTTGACAGGAGGGTGGGTCTGGGTGAGGAAGCAGTACGTGTATTAACAGCCGGTTTTTAACACTGGCTTAAAAAACCACTTTGAAGTCAATCCTCTTAATAGCCCTGTGAGGTAGGCATTATCCCCATTTACTGGATTAGGAAAATAAAGGTCAGAGAGGTTTAGTAATTTATGTTACTACTCTCGCAATGGGTAGAGTCTAAACTGGCTTCTGTGGGTTATATCTGTCAAATTTTTAACATGTTAGAAATTGAAACTGAGAAATATCAAAAAATTAATTCATTAAAAATAACCATAATAAACCCATTACATGGTAACTTAAGTATTTTTCAAGAAAAGCAACCATAGTCCCAAAGCCAGAAAATTGATTTAGTGAGAGGAATGGCAGTACAAGAACTGGAAGTTGGCTTCTCAGTTCTGCTTTGCATTCCCTTTGCTGCAGCAGGTCTCCTGGCCTCTGGGAATCACTGAGAGAATAGGAAGTAGGCAAAAGGGCAGAGGCAGGTCACATCTGGGTGTTGTAAAGAAAATGGTTTTGATCTCACAGGGATCCCCCAAAGGAGGCCAAAGGTCCCAGGGGTCTTGGATCATTTGGACCTCTGAGTCTCAGCCTTGGGGGCATGCTGTAATCTCTCTTGGAAGGGGTGAGTGGACTGGGTCCTGGTTCCAACTCCAGGAAGTCTGCCGGGATGGGTCTGGGTGCAGCCTGGGAATCTTACACCCCCTCCTCTGCTCCCTAGGTGATTGAAGTGTGAGGTCAAGTTTGAGAACTGCTGCCCTAAATGAAATTCAGGTCTCTCAGAGTGGTGCTGGAATACACACAGGTTGTTTGGAAAGCCTCCCAGGTGATTCTGATGTGTAGCCAGGATTGAAATCTCTGTCCTTGACCAGTGCTTTTCAATCCTAGACTAACAGGATCCCATCGCAAAGTTTGATCCAGAATCTCTGGGGGTGTGACCCCCGTCATGCAGAAGTTTTTAAACTGTCAAGTGATTCCAGCATGCCGATGACCCCCAGCCCTGCACCCTACACTGATGGTTGGGGTTCAGCTTGGGCCCAGGGAGTTCTGAAATCTCCCCAGGTGGTTCTCCTGTGCTGGAGAGTGAGTCACTCCACAGCATGCCTCAGCTCCCGGGGTCCCCCTTGCCACCATTTCCTACCCAGCACTTTTCGAGGTGCTTGATGATGGTGGAATGAGTCTGCGGCTGAGTCTGCGGCCGCTGGAGTGGGAATGAACATCCCTTGAGGTTTGCTATGTGCCAGGTGCTCTTTTAAGAATTTTATATTTCAAAAAAAAACTATGTTAACTCCAGAGATAAACAAACCACAGCCCAGAGGGAAGAAGGGTTACCGAAAACACCCAGTACTAGGATGAGAGATAAACCTGAATGGTGAGGGCTATGTAAGTTCCTATTTTTAGAAGTGGTAACCTGAACTGAATTTTTCCATATCTTTCCTATGCAACACCTCCCCCCCAACCCCAGGTGTTCCAAAGTGAACTGGAGTACAGAAAAGCTTGTGATGGCCCTTAGCCAGTGACTTGATTTAGAGAGAATTGAAAGCCTTGCAGTGGCCTCTTATCAGCTGGCCTGGGGAACCTCACTCAGAGGGAGGGGCAGGCAGCCCACAAGGACTTGATCGCAACCAGAAGGCTTGCCAGTCATTATTTCCTTGAAGCCTCAAACAATCCTGTGAGCTAGGTGCAACTTCATGACCACTTAAGGGGCGAAAGCACTGGCCTCAGTAGCTCAGTAAAAGGTTCTGGGGTTCCGGTTACAGTTCAAGTAGCTCCTGGAGTCAGATGGGAAACCCTAAAGTTCAAATAGCTCAGCTATAGGGTGTCCCTCAGAGGGCACCTGGGAGACACCCTAACAGGTCCAGAGGGGCTGGCAAAATTTGCTGGTTGAAAATCAGATTAGCATTTGAAAAGGCCCTGGAGGAAGAAAGCTGGATTAGTTTAGGTACAAGCCTGCACCCTGTGCCTGCCCTGGGGCCTGGGTGTGTACAGGAGGGTGCAAGGCTGGAGTTCTGGGAATGCCCCCCTGTAGGATTGGGCCTTTGTCTTGCAATTTTCGTGGAGGAGTTGTTTTTCCTAAGGGAAAAGAAGATGCGAGAGAGTTGTTTGTGTAGTTCCCCTATTGCTGTGTTCCATCTTCAGGGCTTGCCTGGTGGCTGGGCCTATGAAGAGGACACTGTTGTGTTCCCAAGGGCAAAGGGGAGGCCTGGCTGAGCTGGACCAAGCTGAGGGGTGAAGGGGAGCCCACCAGGAGAAACAGTAGCCCTGGGGGAAGTGGAACCATATCTCAAAACTAGAGGAGGCCTGCCTGGAAATGGGGAGAGAGGAGGACTTCCTGTGTTTGGGCAAAGGAGAGGAGGCAGGACTAACAGGTGTCCTGCTCTCAGGACTCATCTGTGCGAGGTGAGGTTGGGAAAGGACTCACAGAGGAACTGACACTGAACTGGGGCTTAGGGTGAAAAGTGGTTTTACTCAGAGGGGTTCTGTCTTATGCATTGCCACATGATTACCACTGTAGCTTACCTAACACCTCCATCCCATCACATAGTTAACATTTCTTTTTTGTGGCAGGAACATTTAAGGTCTATTCTCTTAGCAACTTTCAAATATATGTTACTGTATTATTAGCTATAATCACCATGTTATACATTAGATCCCCAGAACATGTGTATCTTATGACTGAGAGTTTGCACCCTTTGACCAGCATCTCCCCATTTCCCCCACCCCCATGGGAGGAGGCTTATTTGAAAGAAAATCTGGATAAGAAAGGGTGAATTGCAGTTGGCAGAGAAGAGAAGGGGCAGCAGTGAAAGTGCAAGCAAGGATTGGAAAGGTGAATGGGAGAGGACCAGGGTTTCATTCTGGACGCTTCCACACAGTGTCCTGGCGTGTACCTGTGTGGGCCTGTGCACATGCGCACGTGGATGCTTTGGGGAGATTTGCCCAGAAGGTAAGGCTGGACCACACATTGAATGGTTTGAATCAGCTTAGACAAGAATTTTACTTTTATTTTAAACTCTAGTAGTTTTGACACTTGTTTAACCTTAGGTCACATACTACTTGGTGGCAATGATTATGGGACTGGGCTTAATTGGAAAATGTCTTTTTTCTCTCTCCCTTTGTCTCTCTCTTCCTTTCTCCATCTCCCCCCCCCCACCCCCCTAGGTCTGGTTTCAGAACAGGAGAGCTCGAGTTCTTCTGAAGAACACCCAGAAGGAAGAGGCACAACCCCCAGTTCCAGAACCTATTCAGGGAGGAGTTGGTGTCCTAGTTCCAGGATCCAGTCAAGGTGGACTCTGTGCCCCCATCACCCCTTGCCAGCAGGGTCTTCTGGTGGCCCAGAGAGATGCCAGTTCTTTTTCCTGGAAGCCAGAAGATGCTTCTGGTCAAGCTGTTTTTTGGGGGTATGCTGGTGGCCTGGGTGTGAATATGGCCTCGCCTGACCTGCAGACCCCAGCTAATGAGCCTTCTGGAGACCTCCACTCGTCTCTCTCCTCGGGTTTCAGCCCCAAAGTTCTTAACACTACCCAACAGCGCTTCTCACAGCTGGAAAACAGCAGTGCAGAGACTCATTTGGGGGACCCTGGACAGCTCCTGGCACATGGGAACTGGGGCCTGCAGTGGTGCGGGCAGCATCCTCCCTCTGGAGAACAGCAACCATGGTGGAGCTGGCAGCCTCTGCCTGCTGTGGAGTCAGAGGTGGCACCCCAGCAACTGCTGTCCCAGAACCCGGAGGCCTGGGCGCCACCGTGGTCCTGTTCGCCCCTTCTGCCCACTCCAGCATCTTCACCCCCTCAGCCCTCTCTGTCCCAGAAGCCCTGTTCCCATACTGCTTCTCCTCAGCCCTATCCAGTGAAGGCACCTGCCAGCATCAGGAGCCATTTCCATCCCTACATCTGAGAAAGGACCTTGGTGGGAGACCCTAGAGCACCACAGCCCTCAGCCGTTGCAGCAGTGGGAACAGCACTTGAAGCCTTTGCTACAGCAAAACAGTGGAAATAACCTAAGTAAGTGTGAGTTGATAGAAGACAGTTTAAATCAACTAGGGCTCATCTGTACTTTTAATATTATGCAAAATTGAAAAGGGATTTGAAGATTTGTATATTTTGCCATGGAGAGGTCTCCTAGACATACTTCTCAGGAAATGAAGTTGTCAGGATGGAAGGGCATAAAGTCCATATCAGGGGATACGGAAGAGAGGCAGAGGACCAAAGGGGTTTCCTTAGATGTGAGGAAAAAGGATCTTTAAAAGTCCATCTATCCTGCCTTTTGTGGTTGATCAACATGGAGCACTTAAATTGTTCTATAAACCTTAGAAGGGACTGAGGGATAGGGTGAGGGCTGATTTGTAGAAATATACTCAAAAATCAATAAAGAATGAGGAGTCACTCTGGCTATTGCTGTGTGCCTGGAATGGATCCTCCCTCTTCTCTGTGTACACAATGGCCACTTCCCTTGACCAGGCCTTCACGGTGCTCCCAGACCAGTCCTTTCTTCTCCCTGTGTCCAACCAAGTGTGGCTTCTCTCTGGACACTGAGCATGTCCCTGCTCCTGGGCAAACAGTTTCCTGCAAGGAAGCCCTCCTCTCCCAACTCACCCTGCAGGGCTGAATGCAAACCCCAATGTAAAATGAATGGGTCTGAGTAGAGAGAGAAACTGGAAGATGAAGGAAATGCATCTCTTCTCTCCAGTTCACACAATGCTGCCTGGGTCCCTCCACTACCAATCCATCCATGCCGAGAGAGAGAAGGAGAGGGAGGGGGTGGGAAGCATACCTGCGTGGAGGAAATCTGCTTAGCCACGGGGACTAATGTTGGGGAAATCATAAAGACCCCTCTCATTCACTTGGAAGACTATACCTTTGAGGTTACAGAGCAGCAAAAGTTAGCTTTACCCAATTTATAAATAAGGATCTGGTATAAGTCAGAGATGAACTCCAGGAGACTTAAATTGTCCTGCATAGTCTGAATTTAAGAAGAACCAGGGGTTGAGCACAGGCTGCTTGTCCATAGAAATGTCCATTCACATATTTCACCTTCCTTTCTACCCTGCCATTCTGTGAAGTTAAGAAAGAGCCAACACACAAACTGCCAGGACATTTGTGAATGACGGTGCAGTGGCTTTTTGGTGAGCCCAATTCACCGGCTCGTTCCCCTTTGTCAGGTGAGGCCTAGGGAGGCCTCACACTCTGATGAGTCTAACGTTGGATCTACACCAACTTTGGATCAGCACTTCAGATTTTGACTCCAAACTACTCAGGTTTGACCAGTAGACATTTTTCTAGCTTACAACCCCACCCCACCCCCATTTTCCTTCCCAAATGACAGTCCTAGGTAAAGAGGGGACGTGACTCCCGCCAGACTGAGCTGGAGGGCAGAGCACCAGGCTGCCCTGTGCCCACAGAGATCATCAAGGAACTGCCCCTCTGTGTCTCTTTGTGAGGGGATGTGCTGGGTTTCCCAGGTCCAGGGCCCGAAGGGATAGGAGCAGAGATGCATGGCAGGGGACTCTATGGCTGTCCCCTGTTCATATGGACCAGTGTGACGGCTTGGCTGAGCACTGACCTAGAGGGTAAGGTTTCTCTCTGCTCTCCTGTCTTTCTGCCCCTATAACACCTTACAATGTGTGAAATCCACATTGGAATTCATTAATAAATATTAATTGGTCCTTAATATTTGTCAGGTTGTGGTAGAGAGAGAAGACACTGATTCACCAGCCATTTATTATATGCAATGACAAAGCTGGCCACAGAATGTGCCCGTGCTAAGACGATTGGTGAGTGATGTTCTTCCTCTGAAATAAGACCTCAGCATTTCCAAGCTTCCTGTAGATGCAGAAGAAATAAAAGACACTACCTCTTGCTTTTTGTCTCTATTTTTTCGTATATTCTTTGCAGGAAATTTGTCCTCAACAGGGGCAACATCTTGGTAATTCCCTGACGGGCCAGTGGTTAGCACTCTTCACTGCCTGGGTCCCGATTTAATCCCTGGTTGGGGAACTAAGATCCCACAAGGTGAGCGGCATGGCCAAAACAACAACAACAAAAACCAGGGAATTGGTATTTTTGGAAGGAAATGATTTAGGATACACAACTGAAAGGCTGGCTTGCCAAGGTTCCATGCCCCTGCTCCTCTCAGATGAGCAACTCCCTGGCCACCCGCCTCCCTTTCTCTCCCCAGGCTCCTGTGCATCCGTCTGCCAGGCGGCTGATCAGAGAAAGGCTGAGGAATAAGGGGAAGAGCCTGAGGTAGAATTGGAGTTCAGTTCTGGCCCCACACTTTCTAGATGTAGGGCCTGGGCAATATTTCTTCTCTTAAAGCCTAGTTTTCTTAATTACCAGGCAGCATATGAATGCCCACTCAGGCTAAGATGATGGTTCCAAGCATAAAAATAAACACAGAAAAGAGACTGCTCTGCCATTAATACAGGATAGTTACCATGGACAAAACTTGAAAGGCAAATGACAAGCTGGGGAAAAAAGTGAGAGCATTTATAATGGTAGAGAAATTAATAAATTCAGATAATGATAAATAGCACCCCCAAAATGAAAGTGTTCCTATAAGTGGGCAATCAACATATTTAAAAAGTCATTCTAAATTAAAAAAACAAAAAACTGAAAATAGAGTTTCCTATGATCCTGCAATCCCACTCCTGGGCATATATCCAGAGAAAACTAATTTGAAAAGATATATGCACCCCTATGTTCATAGCAGCACTACTTAACAATAGCTAAAACTTGGAAACAACCTAAATGTCCATTGACAGATGACTGGATAAAGAAGATGTGGTACATATATACAATGGAATACTACTCAGCCATAAAAAAATGAAATAAAGCCATTTGCAGCAACATGGATGGACTTAGAGATTATCATACTAAGTGAAGTAAATGAGAAAGACAAATATCATATGATATCACTCCTGTGGAATCTAAAATATGACACAAATGGGAATTCCCTGGTGGTCCAGTAGTTAGGACTCGGCGCTTTCACTGCCTTGGGCCCAGGTTCGATCCCTGGTCGGGGAACTAAGATCCTGCAAGCCGCGTGGTGCAGCCAAAAAAAATGAATTTATCTATGGAACAGAAACAGACTCAAATAGAGAACAGTCTTGTGGTTGCCAAGGGGAAAGGGGTAGTGGGTGAGGGATGGATTGGGAGTTTGGGAATAGCAGATGCAAACTATTATATATAGAATGGATAAACAACAAGGTCCTACTGTATAGCACAGAGAACTATATTCAATATCCTTAAATTGTCCTGTATAGTCTGAATTTAAGAAGAACCAGGGGTTGAGCACAGGCTGCTTGTCCATAGAAATGTCCATTCACATATTTCACCTTCCTTTCTACCCTGCCATTCTGTGAAGTTAAGAAAGAGCCAACACACAAACTGCCAGGACATTTGTGAATGACGGTGCAGTGGCTTTTTGGTGAGCCCAATTCACCGGCTCGTTCCCCTTTGTCAGGTGAGGCCTAGGGAGGCCTCACACTCTGATGAGTCTAACGTTGGATCTACACCAACTTTGGATCAGCACTTCAGATTTTGACTCCAAACTACTCAGGTTTGGGACAGAATATGAAAAAGAATATATATATATATATATATATATATATATATATATATATAAAACTGAATCACTTTACTGAACATCAGAAATTAACACAACATTGTAAATCAGCTATACTTCAATAAAATAAATTTTTAAAAAAAGCAACACAATTTAAAATAGTGAAATGCTATATTTTATGTATTATATTGGATTAAAAAATGAAAAATTTGTCATATATGGTCAAATATTTAAGGATATGCATAATAGAGCTTTGTTTATAATAGTAAAACTTAGAAAAAAATTAATGAAAATTGAATGGTTAATTATATGGATCTTCTAGTGCAAGAATTATTATGCACTCATTTCAGTGTCCTAAATGAATTGTTTTCAACATCTGAGCTAGAACCATTTAGCTAATTAAATCCCCTATTTTACAGGGGAAGAATCTGAGCAGATAATTAGCCAAATCGCAACTTCCTTCTTTCTCCATTTCACCAAATCTTTCCAACTAATTATAAATGCCTTTAAAGGTGCACCAACACTGTTCAGATAAATCATATGAAACTTCTAAATGCTCCTGGTCCTGGTTTGGTTCAGTACACGTTGGGGGTGGCTAAAGACATTTGCTAAGAAATGGCATCTTTGGGTTTTGTGGGCCAAACATCAAGACCAAGGGAGCCTCCCTCTCCTTTCCTACCCCCAGGAAACGTGTCCCAATCCCTAGAATGCATTTCACTTCTGGGAATTTCCCCTTATCTATGCATCTTTGCAGCAGCTCTTCATTGCCTTTCAGGCCCTCTTCCTGGAAGGTCGGAGAGAGGAGGATGACAGAGCAGAGGTAGGAGGTTGGAGGCCTGGTGCTCACACCTGCATTCGGTTCCAAGGGAGACAAAGAGAAAGGGAAGAGGAAAGAAAGTGAAAAGTGACCCCTAAGAAACTGGCCTAAGAAACTAAGCTGTGGGAACTGCGAGTTTTCTGGGGAACAAACATGACACCTGGGAGTGGTAAACACAACCCTGTAACTCCATCCGAAGCCCTGGTTTTCATTCTGGGTCTGCCAGGTGAGATAATCTAATGAATATAGAAAACCATTCCTGCTTACCTCACAAAGTAGAGTGTTTGAAAGAAGCTTGTGTTGTAGTAAGTGCTATGTAAATGTAGGACACCTGTGATTTTGTGTGATGGGTGGGGAATGCCAGTTCAGAATTTTCAGAATACGTTTGCAGAAAATTGAAAAATCAGCAAATGAAAGGGTATAGAGGGGAAACATTTACCCCATGGACACAACAGCTCTCCATTTCAGAGTTTTTTCCAAGAGCTGATATCTACCTCTTCTATCTGCTAAACCCAGACTAAAAGTATATAATCCCCATGAGGTGTTTCTTCACTTCCAATTTCTCAACTTCTTGGCATTTCTCATCTGCCTGCTCCCTTACCTCCATTCTTAGGCATCCAAATCCCTCCGTGGGTTTGACCTGAAAAAACAACTGGACTGTCTTCCCCCATACTTTTAAAATCTTCCCTTTATTACTTTATTTCTTTGTCTTACAACAAAGTTTCTTCCCCTTTCTCCCCTCACCCTCATCTCTTTTGAGTAAAGGCAAACACTCACGGGATTATAATTGCCATCATCTCTTCTCATTCACAGAGATTTGGGAGAGGGGAACCTGGGACGGATGGATGATCAAAGTGATGGGTGCGGCCTTAAAAGCCTTTCTTCTAGCTGACTCAGCAAGTCTTTCTGGGCTCTTTCTAGGGATATACTTAGAAATATGGACAAAGAGTTAAGGACACAGATGTTCATGGCATAATTTTTAAACCAACTAAAAGAGAAATAGTTGAATAAAAGAGGGAAAAGTACAATAAGGTTAAGATTTGTCCCTGACGTACATCAAACTCCTTTACTCCCCAGGATGTCCCTTCTGCAAGCACCTCGTGTCTCCCCAGAGAGCCTTGACCTTTCAGGATATATGTGTTGAACTAATTAACTGTCCCAAATGGATAACCTGTACCCTGTGTTTGAGACTGTGTGAAGTACCACTGGGTATATGGGAGCACACCCCAGAATCTGTGGGGTGGGTGGTCAGGGCCCACTTCCCACACTTCCCTCTGTGGCCCTGAGCAGGCTCACAGATGAATAGGAAAATCTCCCCAGAGGCCAGCTTAGTGGGAGTTTGGATGACCAGATGCAGTCAGAGCCACCTGAGTAGTCAGACTATCCATCCAGGGAGCATTGGGATTAGGGTGAAGAGAGTGAGGCATTCCCCTGGGGGCAAAATTTAAGGGGATGCCAAAAATCTCAGTAATCAGCATGAATAATATTTTAATGTGATATTCAAAAAATATTGGTATTAATGCATATATAAAAAAAGAACAAAACAAAACAAAAAACCACATGATGAATAAATAAAGACAAGATCTCACAGTGCCAGGCTGAGCCACATCAGAGCCTAAGGCAAATGGAAAAATGAGCATCCCTATCTGTGTGCTTTTATGTGTTTTTGTTAAATTTTTTTTTCAGAACCTTAAGGCAGTTGAAAAAATATTGAGAAATTGCAAAGTAGGTTTATTCAACATCTAGCTGAGAAGTTAGTGAACAGAAGTCCTGGGGTGACATCAAAGGCAAATGTCAAAATGCCCCTGAAAGAAGATACTCTGAAAAAGCTCTTCTGGAGATGAGCTTAAATATAAAGGCAAGACACCTCACACCTGCTAGAGTGGCTATCATCAAAACATCTACAAATAACAAATGTTGGCTAGGTTGTGGAGAAAAGGGAACACTTGTACACTGTTGGTGGGAATGTAAATTGGTGCAGCCTCTGTGGAAAACAGTATGGAGGTTTCTCAAAAAACTAAAAATAGAACTACAATATGACCCAGAAATTCCACTCCTGGGTATATACCCGAAAACAAAAAAACTAATTCGAAAATCTCATGCACCCCAATGTTCATAGAAGCATTACTTACAATTGCCAAGACCTAAGTGTCCATCAACAGATGAATGGATAAAGAAGATGTGGTTATATATATACAATGGTATACTACTCAGCCATAAAAAAGAACTAAATTTTGCCATTTGAGGCAACATGGATGGATTTGGAGGGCATTATGCTTGTGAAATAAGTCAGAGAGAGACAAATACTGTATGATATCACTTACATATGGAAACTAAAAAACTACAACAAACTAGTGACTATAACATAAAGGAAGCAGACTCACAGATACAGAGAACAAACAGGTGGTTACCAGTGGGAGGGGGACCGGCAATAAAGGGGTGGGGGAGTGGGAGGTACAAACTACTGGGTGTAAGATAGGCTCAAGGATGTAATGTACAAGGTGGGGAATATAGCCAATATTGTGGTTATAGTAACTTTGGGGAAAGTAACCTTTAAAAATTGTATTAAAATTAAATAAAAAGTAAAGTAAGGAATTCCCTGGTTGTCTAATGGTTAGAAGTTGGTGCTTTCACTGCCCAGGGCCCGGGTTCAATTCCTGGTCAGGAAATAAGATCCAAAAAAAAATAACAGAATAGAATAGAATAAAATAAAATAGGCATGAGAGACATGCCTTTAGGAACATGATTTGCCTTGAGCAAGACTTAGCAGACACAGCAATAAAAAGTTTTCCCACCTGGAGAACTTAATATAAGAAAAGAGCGATCCACAAGATTGATTTGAAAAAAAAAATAAAAAAACCCCAAAACTCTGTTTAAGATGATTAACCGTAATTAGCCTCTTAGAGGAGAGGCAACTGGGAAATGCTCACCTCCCAGGAGATAGAAACCTCTAGATGGCTCTACGAACGATAATAAGATACTAGTGAAAGAGGCAGAGATTTAAAAAAAAATGTCAACAAAAAGGGCAATGACAAAACAATGGGAAAATGGATAAAACACCCTGGCGGGGTGTGGAGCCTCAGGGCGCAAGACTTAAGATAAAGTCATTGTCTGGGTACTCAAGTTAGAAACCTGCGACTCCTCCTGACTCTTTCTCACCGAAGGTCCCTCTCTTCCTTTCATCACCCAGTCCTGTTTTCCTTCCTCCTTAACGTCTCTCAAAGCCCTCAGCTTCTCCCACCTTGGTTCATCATCCTCTCCGAACCCCTTCTTCTGTGGGGACCAAGGCATTAGCTCCCTAAACAAGCCGAAGCCCCCCGGGTGCGCACATCAGACACGATGTCACGTCATTTGAGACAACTTGGCTGAGAATCATGCGTGATGGAGGGTCGCCTCTGTGTCAATTAAACAACAAAAACAAGCACAAAACAAAATCTCAATAATCAGGTCTCTTCTACTAAAGTGAATTCCAGATGGATAAGATGGAAAATGTTCTAAAAGTTTTGTGGCGCTTTTTTGGTATTATATTTAAGTTTAGAATCACGTGTAGAAAAGCCATTCTAAGCGTGATTTTGAATTTAAATGCCATACAGTAAACACCAGGTAGATTTGAGGATTCTTTAGTTTTTGTTTTAATTTTATCATAATGCTACATGTACTCGTTTTTTAAAATGGACTGTTTTTCCAGTATTTATAAAGAGAAACAGCACTATCCTGCTCTACCCCTCCACACAACAAATTCTTATTTACTAAATGCAAGAAGATTTAAATCTTTTAGGGGCTTATTATGATTTTATGTCTACATTTATACATGACAAACATATAATGGTACTTCTCGATTTCTAGTTTTATGTATTGTCTGCTTTCTTACTATGGTAGATGAGAATTTAATTCTTTTTTTTTTTTTTTACCTTTTTACTCTTTTTTTTTTTTTTGTACATCACGTGGCGTGCAGGATCTTGGTTCCCTGACCAGGGATCCAACCAGTGCCCTTGGCAGTGAAAGCACAGAGTCCTAACCACTGGACCGCAGGTGAATACCCTAATTTTTAAGATTTTATTTATTTATTTTGGCTGCGGTATGCGGCTTACAGGGATCTTGATTCCCTGACAAGGGATCAAACCCGCCCAGCAGTGAGAGGGCAGAGTCCTAACCACTGGACTGCCACGGAATTCCTGAGAATTTAATTCTTTTGGTACCTCAGTATTTACTTTTTTTTCCCATTCTCTCATCATAAAACATCATAATTTCTGGGTAAAATTACAGTGTTTACATTATCATGATCACATTATTCACAGTATGTTAGTCACATTCATAGCATATCTGATTAGGTTCTCTTTCTGGTACAACTTTTCTTCTTCTAGATTCAATTTTGTTGCATATTTTTCAATCATTACTCATTCATTAATTCCCCACACCTCTGATGACCATATAAACCAAAAATACACCAAATATTCTCAGTTTCCTTTTCCCGTTTAATTCTCCTTTCCTCTGAGATGTTTCTCCTGAAGGTCTCAGTTTCCCTACTCCAATCTATATCACCTCCTCTCTGGGCTTCTCTTCCCACCGTTATCCTGGAATTTTCCTTCTCCACCATCTTGGGACATTTCTCCCCCTCTGCCTTCTGTCGGAGCTCACATTTTCCAGATCCTATATTGTCCTTTTTCTTGATTTTTTCTATTATTTTGTGGATCATACTCTCAGGCAGCTTCATAAGAATAGGTTGTGAACATTAATTTTTTGAGACTCTGCATGTCTGAAAGTATCAGTTTGGCTGGATATATACTGGCATATTCCTTCTGAATTTCAAAGGCAATTCTTATGATCATTTAATATACACTTCGCTGATGAGAATTTCAATGTCATACTGATCCCCGATGCTTTGTAGGTAGACAGTTTATTTTTCTAACTGAAGAAAAATAGAGTTTTTTAGAGACCTCTCTCCATTCTTTGTGTTCCTTTGTGTGTGCACATCAAATTACATTTATCTTGCTGTGCATTTGGTGGCTATTTTAAATTTGAGAGTTAATGTGTTCCCATATTAGAAAATGTTCTTGTACTTCTTTGCTGATATCTTTCTCTCTGTTTTCTTTGCCCTCTCTTTTAGGATTCCATTATTTTGATTTTGGCCACCCAAACCAATCTCCTAATTTCTTTATTTTCTTTTCTTATTTTTCATCTTTTTGTTCTTTCTAGAAGCTTTTAAAAAAAATCTTCATTCTGATCCTTCAGTCAGATCCTGATTTTTTTTTTTTTTTTTCAGTATGCGGGCCTCTCACTGTTGTGGCCTCTCCTGTTGCGGAGCACAGGCTCCGGACGCGCAGGCTCAGCGGCCATGGCTCACGGGCACAGCCACTCCGCGACATGTGGGATCTTCCCGGACCGGGGCACGAACCCGTGTCCCCTGCATCGGCAGGCGGACTCTCAACCACTGCACCACCAGGGAAGCCCCAGATCCTGATTTTTTAAAATGATATATTTTATTTTAAAATTTTTAATCTTTATTTTTTTATTTATTATTTTATTTTATTTTTTTGGCCACACTGCATGGTTTGTGGGATCTTAGTTCCCCAACCAGAGATTGAACCCAGGCCCTCAGCAGTGAGAGTGAGGAGTCCTAACCACTGGACCACCAGGGAATTCCTTTAATTTTTTTATTTAATTGAATTTTAGTTGATTTACAATGTTGTGTTAGGTGTACAGCAAAGTGATTCATATATTCATATATATATATTCTTTTTCAGATTCTTTTCCATTATAAGTTATTACAGGATATTAAATATAGTTCCTTGTGCTATACAGTAGGACCTTGTTGTTTATCTATTTTATATTTAGCAGTGTGTATCTGTTAATCCCAAACTCCTAATCTATCCATCCCTGTCCCCTGCTTTCCCCTTTGGTAACCATAAGTTTGTTTTCTGTGAGTCTATTTCTGTTTTATAAATAAGTTCATTTGTATCGTTTTTTTTTTAGATCCCACATAAAAGTGATATCATATGATATTTTCCTTTCTCTGACTTACTTCACTTAGTATGATAATCTCTGTCCATCCATGTTGCTACGAATGGCATCATTTCATTCTTCTTTTTATGGCTGAGTAATAGTTCATTGTGTATATATACCACATCTTCTTTACCCATTTATCTGTTGATAGACACTTAGGTTGCTTCCATGTTTTGGCTATTGTAAAGAGTGCTACTATGAACATGGGGTGCATGTACCTTTTTGAATTAGAGTTTTCATCTCTTCTGGATATATGCCCAGGAGTGGGATTGCTGGATCATATGGCAGCTTTATTTTTAGTTTTTTAAGGATCCTCCATACTGTTCTCCATAGTGGCTGCACCAGTTTACATTCCCACCAACAATGTAGTAGGGTTCCCTTTTCTCCACACCCTCTTCAGCATTTATGATTTGTAGATGTTTTGATGATGGCCATTCTAACCAATGTGAGGTGATACCTCATTGTACTTTTGATTTTCATTGTCTCTAATAATTAGTGATATTGAGCAGGTTTTCATATGCCTGTTGGTCACCTGTATGTCTTCTTTGGAGAAATGTCTACTTAGATCTTCTGCCCATTTTTTGATTGGATTGTTTTCCTGATATTGAGCTGTGTGAGCTGTTTGTATATTTTGGAAATTAATCCCTTGTCAGTAACATCATTTGCAAATATTTTCTCCCATTCTGTAAGTTGTCTTTTCATTTTGTTTATGGTTTCTTTGGCTGTGCAAATATTTTAAGTTTAATTAGGTCTCATTTGTTTATTTTTGCTTTTATTTCCATTACTCTAGGGGAAGGATCCAAATAAATATTGCTGTGATTTATGTGAAAGAGTGTTCTGCCTATATTTTCCTCTAGGAGTTTTATAGTATCTGGACTTACATTTAGGTCTTTAATCCATTTTGAGCTTATTTTTATGTATGGTGTTTCAGAATGTTTTAATTTCATTGTTTTACAGGTAGCTGTCCAGTTTCCCCAGCACCACTTATTGAAGAGGCTGTCTTTTCTCCATTGTATTCTCTTGTCTCCTTTATTGAAGATAAGGTGACCATATGTGTGTGGGTTTATATCAGGGCTTTCTATCCTGTTCCTTGATCTATGTGTCTGTTTTTGTGCCAGTACCTTTAGTCAGTTTTGATTACTGTAGCTTTGTAGTATAGTCTGAAGCCAGGGAGCATGATTCCTTCAGCTCTGTTCCTCTTTCTCAGGTTGTTTTGGCTATTGGAAGTCTTTTGTATTTCCATACAAATTAAAAAATTTTTGTTCTTGTTCTGGGAAAAATGTCATTGGCAATTTGATAGGGATTGCATTCAATCTGTAGATTGCCTTGAGTAATCTTCTCATTTTAACAGTATTGATTCTTCCAATCCAAGAACACAGTATATCTTTCCATCTGTTTGTGTCACCTTCAATTTCTTTCATCAGCATCTTATACTTTTTGGAGTACAAGTCTTTTGCCTCCTTAGGTAGGTTTATTTGTAGGTGTTTTATTCTTTTTGATGTGATGGTAAATGGGATTGTTTCCTTAATTTCTCTTTCTGATATTCATTGTTAGTGTATAGAAATGCAACTGATTTCTGCATATTAATTATGTATCCTGCAATTTTACCAAATTCATTACTGAGGTCTACTAGTTTTCTGTTGGTGTCTTTAGGATCTTCTATGTATAGAAGTATCATGTCATCTGCCAACAGTGATAGTTTTAGTTCTTCCTTTCCAATTTGGATTCCTCTTATTTGTTTTTCTTTTCTGATTGCTGTGGCTAGGACTTCCAAAACTATGTTGAATAAAAGTGGTGAGATTGGGCATCTTTGTCTTGTTCCTGATCTGTGAGGGAATGCTTTCAGCTTTTCACTGTTGAGTGTGATGTTAGTTGTGGGCTTGTCATATATGGCCTTTATTATGTTGAGGTATGTTCCTTCTATGCCCACTTTCTGGAGAGTTTTTATCATAAATGGATTTTGAATCTTATCAAAAGCATTTTCTGCATTTATTGAGATGATTGTATGGTTTTTATTCTTCAGTTGTTAATGTGCTGTATCATGCTGATTGATTTGTGGATTTTGAAAAATCCTTGCATTCCGGGGATAAATCTCACTTGATCATGTGTATGATCTTTTTAATATATTTTGGGATTTGGTTTGCTAGTATTTTGTTGAGGATTTTTGCATCTATGTTCATCCGTGATATTGGCCTGCAATTTTCTTTTTTTGTGGTATCTTTGTCTGGTTTTGATATCAGGGTAATGGTGGCCTCAAAGAATGAGTTTGGGAGTATTCCTTCCTCTGCAATTTTTTGGAGTAGTTTCAGAAGGATAGGTGTTAAGTCTTCTCTAAAAGTTTGGTAGATTTCACCTGTGAAGCTATCTGGTCTTGAGCTTTTATTTGTTGGGAGTATTTAAATTATGATTCAATTTCAGTACTGGTAATTGGTCTGTTCATATTTTCTATTTCTTCCTGGCTCAGTCTTGGGAGATTGTACCTTTCTAAGAATGTGTCCATTTCTTCTAGGTTGTCCATTTTATTGACTTATCTAATAGTTGCTCATAGTAACCTCTTATGATCTTTTGTGTTTATGGGGTGTAAGTTGTAGTTTCTCCTTTTTCATTTCTGATTTTATTGATTTGGGCCCTCTCTATTTCTGAATGAGTCTGACTAAAGGTTTATCAACTTTGTTTACCTTTTCAAAGAGCCAGCTTTTAGTTTTATGGATCTTTTTGTATTTTTATTTATTTTTTTAATCTCTTTCATTTATTTCTGCTCTGATCTTTAGGATATTTTTCCTTTTACTAACTTTGGGTTTTGTTTGTTCTTCTTTCTTTAGTTCCTTTAGGTGTAAGGTTAGGTTGTTTATTTGAGATTTTTCTCATTTCCTGAGGTAGGTAAGGTTGTATTGCTATAAACAGAACTGCTTTTGCCACATTGTTTTGGGTTGTCTTGTTTTCATTTTCATTTGTCTCTAGGTATTTTTTTTATTTCCTCCTTGACTTCTTTGGTGATTCATTGATTGTTTAGTAACATATTGTTTAGCCTCCACGTGTTTTGTGTTTTTTGCATTTTTTTTTTCTTGCAGCTGATTTTTAGTCTCATAGCATTGTGGTCAGAAAAGATGCTTGATAAGATTTTAATTTTATTATTTTAAAGTGCTCTTTTTTGTTCTCTGAAAATGGTTTTGAATAACTTTCCGTTATTGTTTTATGGAGTCAGTATCTTTTATTGCTTGAACATACTATAGTGTGTTGCTATTTTTGTTTTTTTTTCTGCTTTCATCTGGTTCCTACTTATGCTTATTTTTTTTAAAGTATTTGTATTGGTCTCTGTCTTTTATAAAGAGCCTTCCTTCAAATATTTGGTGATCTGCAAATGTTCATTTAATTTTAAGAGTGAGGCATTAAAAATCTTATTGGAAGTTTGAGTAGGAGGTTTTTGTGTGGGCTTCTCTGTTTCAGGTGCAGATGAACCATTTCATTGGAAGGGACCCTCATTGCCAATATCTGTGTATTTTTTCCCTTCTACTGGTCACTTTCTGAGAGAGAATCTTCTCATCTTCTCTTGTTCCTGCCAGGAAGCCTAGCTGCTGGGATTATCAGGGCAGAGTGGGGAACATATGACTGGAGTGGGGTATCTCTCCTTTTACTGTGTCAATTTTCATCTAATTCCCCTTTCTCTACATGTCATTGCCATCCTCATCTTTACTACATGAAGCCTTTCTGATCAAATTTTTGCCTTTTGCTGGGGAGAGTAGCCAGTGTTGCTTGGCTGTGTGGGGTGCAAAGGAGATCTAGGGATGCACCATTTGATAGCCACATACAGAGTTCTGGGGTGGAGGGTGGGAGAGAGTATTAATTTGCTGCAATAAGGAAACTTAGTTAAATTTGGAATTATTACATGGTTTAGTTTACAATAATACACTATAATTTTGAAAAATCCGTCAGTCTTTGTTTTGTTTTTAATTGGACAAACAATGGGTAAGAAAGTCATCAGCACATCTTTTAAGACTTTGTTGGTGAAACTAGTGTCTGTGTATCTTCCAGGGACATAGCATTACTCCTGATATACCAGCTAGTAGGCTTCTGCTAGATCCTCCTGATCTAGCTAAAAGAACTGCATTGGATTTTGCATTTGCTGAGGGAAATCATTCCACTGCTATACTCAGTAACTGAGAATAAGTAACAACATATGTCTGGGGTCTCACTGGATATTTAGCAAGTTTGTTTCAAGATTCTCTTGATAACTGGACAGCCCATTAGCTCTCTGACCAGTCAAGTACAGACAAATTGATCTCCCAGGACCAAAAGAATCTTGAGAAAGAAGAACAAAGCTGCAGGTATCATGCTCCCTGATTTCAAACTATGTTACAAAACTATAGCCATCAAAACAATATGGTACTGGCACAGAAAATAGACACATAGATCAACAGAACAGAATAGAGAGCTCAGAAATCAACCCATGCAATTTTTTTCAATTAATCTATGACAGAGGGGGCAGAATATACAATGGGAAAAAACTTCTTTAATAAATAGAGTTGGGAAAACTGGACAGCTTTGTGCAAAAGAATCAAACTGGACTACTCTCTCACACCATGCACAAAAATAAATTCAAAATGGATAAAAAAGTTACATGTAAGACCTGAAACCACAAAACTTACAGAAGAAAGCATAGGCAGTACTCTCTTTGACCTCAGTCTTAGTAACATTTTTGGGGGGCTATGTCTCCTCAGGCAAGGGAAACAAAAGCAAAAACAAAGGGGACTACATCACACTGAAATCTTGTGCACGGCAAAGGAAACTATCAACAAAACGAAAAGGCCAACTACTGAATGGGAGAAGATATTTGCAAGTGATATATCCAATAAGGTGTTAATATCCAAAATATACAGAGAACTCATACAGCTCAACATCAAAAAACCAAACAACCCAATTAAGAAATGAGCAGAGGAACCGAATAGACGTTTTTCCAAAGAAGACATACAGATGGCCAACAGACACATGAAAAGATGCTCAACGTCACTAATCATCAGGGAAATACAAATCAAACCACAATGAGATATCACCTCACACCTGTCAGAATGGCTGTTATAAAAAATGCAAGAAATAACAGGTGTTGGCAAGGATGTGGAGAAAAGGGAACCCTCTTGCACTGTTGATGGGAATGTAAACTGGTGCAGCCACTATGAAAAACATTATGGATGTTTCTCAAAAAATTAAAAATAGAACTACCATAAGATCCATCGATTCCACTTCTGATCATTTATTCAAAGAAAACAAAAACACTAATTAGAAAAGATATATACACCACTATGTTCATTGCAGCATTATTTACAATAGCCAAGATATAGAAGTGACCCAAGAGCCCATCAATAGATGAATGGATGAAGATGTGAGATATATAATAAATAATCCTCACCCTTCCCTGAAATAGCAAGAATATTCCTCCCACTTGTTAGCATATGAAATTACTTCGCCCATAAAAACAAATGACCCCCGTGCCCTGAGGCTGCTCTCACTTTCCAAGAAGGTCTGCATTCTGCCTACATAGTGTGTATCCTGTTAAATAGACTCACTTTTGCTTTTCTTTGGCTCGCTCTTGAATTCTTTCCTGCTTGAAGGCAAGGACCCTCACTTGGCGACCCGTCCTAAGGACTCCTGTGGGTCCCAGGACGTGACATCTCCCTCTCCTGCAACAACTTGGTTCTGAGAGTGCAGAGGTCTGTCCCCACTGTCTGGCAGCCTTCACTGTGGGTCCTTTGCCTCATGCCTCCTGCTCTCCAAGCAGACGCCTCTGTGTGCCAGGGCCATCACTGTGGCCTCTTTGGGGCTTTTCTTTCCTGAGTACATCAAATGCCCTGTCTCTTCCCTCTGCTTTCTCCTGTGCAGCTGCCCATGCTGTGCGAGTCTCAGTTAATGGTTTGTCCCTGTCCTGGTTTTATTTTGGTATTTGTGAAGATAACTCATCACCTAGTTTTGTTTAAGTAATGCTCATGGGTTTTATTTTTGCTTTCTAGCTTCTGTTTTTATTGGGAGATTTTGTAAGATTTTAAACTAGGCCAGAGCTGCTGTTGCCATATACTTGTTTCTCCCTTTTAAAGATTTCTGGGAAGAGAGAATCTCTTATCTCTCTGACAATTAATCCTCTGGGCAAGGAATTTGTACTTAGGTGTGAGCTAACTCACTTACTACGAATCCAGCTAATTTTCTTGTAGTCAGCCATCTGGGGGAAACATAGAACAATTACTTTGTATGTTCCCATGGGCACTCTCCACCTGCAGTTCCTGCAGCCAGGTGCACTGCTGGTCGGCTCTTCCTCTACCAGAAACAGCCCTGCCCTGTCCAGCAGGACCCAGCTTTCTTATAAGACAGAAACCCTTTCTCCTGAATCTAAGTGCCCTGCCCTTCAGCCAGACTCCTGACAGAGCTTGAACAGAAAAACAGAGGCAGAGTCAAGATGGCGGTGCGGGAAGACATGGAGTTAGCGTATCCCACAACTAGGGCACCTGCCTGCCACTGGTGGAGAACTCTGACGCCCAAGGAGATGGGAGGAATCCCAAAGTGAACCAGTAAGACGTAGGGGGACTGAGTGGGGAGGACAAGTGGAGGCGAGGCAGGATCGGCGCCCCTGAGGCTGGGGAGAGCAGGAAAGGCAGGTGGGAGGGACTCCCCGGGAAGAATGGGAGAGGAGCAGAGGGCAATTGCCTGGCCCACTTGGCTGGGGAGCCTGCTGAGCTCCCAGGACGGTACCCCACCTCCAAAGCCCCATCCAGGCCTCGTGGGTCCTGGGGATAGGAGGGAGGCCAGGGGGATTAGGAGAGGAAGGTGGGAGGAGCCATCCAAGAGGAGGAGGAGAGGAGCAGAGGGTGATTACCCCACCCACTAGGGCCCAGGGAACATGCTGAGATCCCAGGCCAATCCCCTGCCCTCCAACACCCCCCCAGGCTTCTTGGGTCCTTGGGAGCATAAAAGGGAGGTTGAGGAGATCAGGAGAGACAGGCAGGATGGGCCCTCCCAGATGGGAAGAGCAAGAGAGGAGAGGGCATTTACCCCACTCACGTGATTCCAGAAAGCCTGCTAGGCTCCCAGGTGAGGTACCCTGCCCTCTGAGACAAGGGGTGGGGGGCATACCTGGGTCCTTCTGTTCCTTGAGCCTAAGGCCCACCCCCAGAGCCCCCAGGGCCTTCTCCAGCCCTGTGGGTCCTGAGCATTGGCTCTCCCCTCTACCCAAAACATGCCCTTGCTTAGGTCCCACCCTCCACAGCCAAGGCCTTCCCCCCACTTCTTTTTTTCTTTTCCCTCCTCCTTTTTTTTACTACTATGGTACTGATGTACCTTCTGGTTGTTGATTCATCTATATTTGTATTTTCATATTCTTCCTAAGATATCTGTTAATTTCCTAGTCTAATTTTATGTTTTAGTTTGTTATTGTTTTTTTTGCTTTTTTTTTTTTTTTGCCAGGCAGCTTGTGGGATCTTGGTTCATGAGCCTGGAGTTGGGCTGAAGCTACTGCGGTGGGAGCTCCAAGTCCGAACCACTGGACTAACAGAGAACCTCAGACCCCAGGGAATATTCATCAGAGTGAGGTTTCATGAAGTTCCTCATCTCAACACCAAGAGCCAACTCTACCCAATAGCCTACAAACTCCAGTGTTGGAAGCCTCAGGCCAAACAACCAGTAAGACAGGAACACAATCCCACTCATTAAAAAAAAAAAAGAGAGAGATGGCAAAATAATATGTCACAGATGAAGGAGCAAGGTAAAAACTTATAAGACCAAATAAATGAAGAGGAAATAGGCAATCTACCTGAAAAAGAATTCAGAGTAACGATAGTAAAGATGATCCAGAATCTCGTAAATAGAATGGAGGCATGGATTGAGAAAATACAAGAAATGTTTAACAAAGATCTAGAAGAACTGAAGAACAAACAAACAGAGATGAACAACACAATAACTGAAATGAAAAATACACTAGGAGGAATCAATAACAGAATAACTGAGGCAGAAGAACAAATAAGTGAGCTGGAAGACAAAATGGTAGAAATAACTGCCAAGGAGCAGAATAAAGAAAAAAGAATGAAAAGAACTGAAGCCAATCTCAGAGACCTCTGGGGCAACACTAAATGCACCAACATTCAAATTATAGGGGTCCAAGAAGAAGAAGAAGAAACGAAAGCATCTGAGAAAATATTTGAAGAGATTATAGTTGAAAACTTCCCTAATATGGGAAAGGAAATAGTTAATCAAGTCCAGGAAGCACAGAGAGTCGCATACAGGTTAAACCCTAGGAAAAACACACCAAGACACATATTAATCAAACTAACAAAAATTAAATTCAAAAGAAAAATTAAAAGCAGCAAGGGAAAAACAAAAAATAACATGCAATGGAATCCCCATAAGGTTATCAGCTGATTTTTCAGTGGAAACTCTTCAGGCCAGAAGGGAGTGGAAGGATATGCTTAAACCTACAACGAAGGCTACTCTAGCCAGCAAGTATCTCATTCAGATTTGATGGAGAAGTCAAAGCTTTTCACACAAGCAAAAGCTAGGAGAATTCAGCACCACCAAACCAGCTTTACAAAAAATGGTAAAGAAACTTCTCTAAGTGGGAAACACAAGAGAAGAAAAAGACGCAGAAAAACAAACACAAAACAATTAAGAAAATGGTAATAGGAACATATGTATCAATAATAACCTTGAATGTAAATGGATTAAATGCCCCAACCAAAAGACACAGACTGGCTGAATGGATACAAAAACAAGACCCATATATGTGCTGTCTACAAGAGACCAACTTCAGATCTAGGGACACATAAAGACTGAAAGTGAAGGGATGGAAAAAGATATTCCATGGAAATGGAAATCAAAAGAAAGCTGGAGTAGCAATACTCATATCAGATAAAATAGACTTTAAAATAAAGACTGTTACAAGAGATAAGGAGGGACACTACATAATGATCAAAGGATCAATCCAAGAAGAAGATATAACAATTATTTTTGCACCCAACATAGGAGAACCTCAATACATAAAGCAAATGCTAACAACCATGAAAGGAGAAATCGACAGTAACACAATAATAGTAGGGGACTTTAACACCTTACTTACACCAATGGACAGATCATCCAAACAGAAAATAAATAAGGAAACACAAGCTTTAAATGACACAATAGACTAGATACATCTAATTGATATTTATAAAACAATCCACCTGAAAGTGGCAGAGTACACTTTCTTCTCAAGTACACATGGAACATTTTCCAGGATAGATCACATCTTGGGTCACAAATCAAGCCTCAGAAAATTTCAGAAAATTGAAATTGTATCAAGCATCTTTTCTGACCACAATGCTATGAGACTGGAAATCAATTACAGGAAAAAAAACTGTAAAAAACACAAATACATGGAGGCTACACAATGCACTACTAAATAACCAAGAGATCACTGAAGAAATCAAAGAAGAAATAAAAAAAATACATAGAAACAAACGACAATGAAAACATGATGACCAAAAACCTATGGGATTCAGCAAATGCAGTTCTAAGAGGGAAGTTTATAGCAATATAATCTCACCTCAAAAACCAAGAAAAATCTCAAATGAAAATCTAACCCTACACTTAAAACAACTAGAGAAAGAACAACAGAGAAAACCCAAAGTCAGTAGAAGGAAAGAAATCATAAAGATTAGAGCAGAAATAAGTGAAATAGAAACAAAGAAAACAATAGCAAAGATCAATAAAACTAAAAGCTTGTTCCTTGAGAAGATAAACAAAATTGATAAACCCTTAGATTCATCAAGAAAAAAAGGGAGAGGACACAAATCAATAAAATTAGAAATGAAAAAGGAGAGATCACAACTGACACTGCAGAAATACAAAGGATTATAAGAGACTACTACAAACAACTATATGCCAATAAGATGGACAACCACAAAGAAATGGACAAATTCTTGGAAAGGTACAATTTTGCAAGACTGAACCAGGAAGGATTAGAAAATATAAACAGACCTATCACAATTAATGAAATTGAAATCGTAATTTAAAATTTTCCAACAATCAAAAGCCCAGGACCAGATGGCTTCACACGTGAATTCTATCAAACATTTAGAGAAGAGCTAACACCTCTCCTTCTCAAACTCTTCCAAAAATTTTCAGAGGGAGAAACACTCCCAAATTCATTCTACGAAGCCACCATCACCCTGATACCAAAACCAGAAAAAGATACTACAAAAAAAGAAAATTATAGACCAATATCACTGATGAACATAGATGCAAAAATTCTGAAGAAAATACTAGCGAACAGAATCCAACAGTACCTTAAAAGGATCATACACCATGATCAAATGGGATTTATCCCCAGAATGCAAGGATTCTTCAATATATGCAAATCAATCAATGTGATACACCACATAAACAGATTAAGGAATAAAAACCATATGATCATCTCAATAGATGCAGAAAAAGCTTTTGACAAAATTCAACACCCATTTATGATAAAAACTCTCCAGAAAATGGGCATAGAGGGAACCTACCTCAACATAATAAAGGCCATATGTGACAAACCCACAGCAAGCATCATACTCAATGGTGAAAAACTGAAAGCATATCCACTAAGATCAGGAACAAGACAAGGTTGCCCACTCTCACCACTCTTATTCAACATAGTTTTGGAAGTCCTAGCCACAGCAATCAGAGAGGAAAAGAAATAAAAGGAATACAAATTGGAAAAGAAATAAAACTGTCACTGTTTGCAGATGACATGTTACTATACATAGAAAATCCTAAAGATGCCACCAGAAAACTACTAGAACTAATCAGTGAATTTGGTAAGGTTGCAGGATACAAAACTAATGCACAGAAATCTCTGGCATTCCTATACACCAGCAACGAAAAATCAGAAAGAGAAATTAAGGAAACAGTCCTATTTACCATTCTAACAAAAAGAATAAAATACCTAGGAATAAACCTGCCTAAGGAGGTGAAAGACTTATACTCAGAAAACTATAAAACACTGAGGAAAGAAATCAAAGATGACATAAACAGATGGAGAAATATACCATGTTCTTGGAGTGGAAGAATCAATATTGTGAAAAAAGACTATACTATCCAAAGCAGTCTAGAGATTCAATGAAATCTCTATCAAACCACCAATGGCCCTCTTCACAGAATTAGAACAAAAAAGTTTTACAATTCGTATGGAAACACAAAAGACCCCGAATAGCCAAAGCAATCTTGAGAAAGAAAAACAGAGTTGGAGGAATAAGGCTCCCCGACTTCAAACTATGCCACAAAGCTACAGTAATCAAGAGAGTATAGTACTGGCACAAAAACAGAAATATAGATGAATGGTACAAGACAGAATGCCCAGAGGTAAACCCATGCACATATGGGCACCTGATTTTCCACAAAGGAAGCAAGAACATACAGTGGAGAAAAGACAGCCTCCTCAATAAGTGGTGCTGGGAAAACTGGACAGCTACATGTAAAACAGTGAAAGTAGAACACTTCCTGACACCATACACAAAAATAAACCCCAAATGAATGAAAGACTCAAATGTAAGACCAGACACTATAAAACTCTTAGAGGAAAAACACTCTTTGACATAAACCACAGCAAGATCTTTTTTGACCCACAACAGACATTTATTTCCCCCAGTCCTGGAGGCTGGAATCTGGGATCCAGGTGTCAGCACCTCCTGCACTGTTGGTGGGAATGTAAATTGACTCAACCACTATGGAAAACAATATGGAGTTTCCTTAAAAACTAAAAATAGAACTACCATATGACCCAGCAATCCCACTACTGGGCATATATACCCTGAGAAAACCGTAATTCAAAAAGAGACATGTACCACAATGTTCATTGCAGCACTATTTACAATAGCCAGGACATGGAACCAACCTAAATGTCCATTGACAGATGAATGGATAAAGAAGATGTGGCACATATACACAATGGAACATTACTCAGCCATAAAAAGAAACGACATTCAGTTATTTGTAGTGAGGTGGATGGACCTAGCATCTGTCATACAGAGTGAAGTAAGTTAGAAGGAGAAAAACAAATACCATATGCTAACGCATATATATGAAATCTAAAAGGTAAAAAATGGTACTGATGAACCTAGTTGCAGGGCATGAATAAAGAGATAGACATAGAAAATGGACTTGAGGACATGGTGTGGGAGGGCGAAGCTAGGGTGAAGTGAGAGTAGCATCGACATATATACACTATCAAATGTAAAATAGTTGGCTGGTGCGAAGCAGCAGCATAGCACAGGGAGATAGGCTCGGTGCTTTGCGATGACCTAGAGGGGTGGAATAGGGAGGATGGGAGGCAGGCTCAAGAGGGAGGGGATATGGGGACATGTGTATGCATATAGCTGATTCTCTTTGTTGTGCAACAGAAACTAACACAGTATTGTGAAGCAATATACTCCAATAAAGATCCATTAAAAAAAAAGAAAAAGAGAAACAATCTGCTATTCCTTCAAAGCAGGAATGGGTTTCCATTTCTTTAAGAGTTAGTTTAGAGAAAAATCCGTTGTTTCCCTTCCCTCTTACTGCTTCTCAATCCCGTTTCATCACAAATGATAACCCGGTGGACCAGCCCTCTCACATCAACATCTTTGGTTGTACCTGACACGTTTTTGATTGTGAAACACGTATAAGAAAGGAATAACTATTAGATTTGGACAGCTGGAAGTTAGCTTAATTGTTTTCTCCCTCAGATATGATTTTTTTAAAATTATGTATCTATATATGAAAGTCTCACTTTTGTACCCAATGAGTATTTTTTAATGCAATTTGTTATTCTTTAATGCCATTTTGAAACTATAATTAATGGAAGTAGTGGCAAAAATATAAAAACAGGTAAGAGGAAGGTACATCGTTCCAAGTCAACTTACAGATTCTGTTATTTAGGCAGCAGTAGGGAAAGGGCAGGGTTAAACCAAAGTGTGTTTTTGTTTTGCAGAAACTAACCATTTGATGGCAGCAAGTTCCAAACACCCAAAGTTCTGAAAAGGTTACAGTGCATTCCAGTCAACAAGATGAGCACAGTGCAAGCAAACATCCAAGCACCTGCTTGCTTGCAGTTTTTGGCAACCTAGAGTAACCTTTGCCTCATTACAATATTTACGGATGATCTGTCTGCCCTTTCATGAATATGCATACCCCCAGGCTTAACCCTGCCCCACCCTCCGCCCTGTCCAACTACACCTACACCGGGAGACAGTGCTTTGAGAGCTGTCTCCGTCTCCTTACTTGTCAAAAGTAATAAATGCTTCTGCTTAGTCAAAAATACTTGGCATGTCCCTTGGCTATGTACCCGAAGCAAAGGATCCATTTCATCCAGTTACAATTCCTTGATTAAAGAGATCTAGGGGCAACATTTAAAGATATTTGGTGGGGTGGGGGTGGGGGGAAAGGGGGGTGGGAGAGGAGTCATCTTGCAGTTGTGGACTGAAAAAAAAATAAACCTAGAAGTTGAGAATTAAGTTTTCTTTGGCGGACTTTCTGAGAGCTTAAGCCCAGGAGGCAGCCTCTCAGATAAGTCTGAGGGACTGCTCGGAAGAGGTAAGGGTGGTGCCGGGATATATGGGAGTTTTTGTGAAAAAAACAAAACAAAACACTTAGTTGAAACATGAAAAGATATTGTTAATTGAAGAAAACCAGACATTTCAGGTTAATTAATTCAGTGCTTTTCTATGTATGGGAAGATGTAAGAGTCTGAGCTTTGGAAATTATCCCTTTGATACGCACCTCAGCTACCTAGGGCCAGTATCCCATCTTTCTCCATCCTGAGTCCTCTCATAGTGGCGGAGACTGCAGTGACTGATGGCTTGATGGTTGCAACATCCTTTATTTACTGATATATATGGCAGGTGACATTTATCATCCACACAGTCATGGACTTCTACTTAGAAAGGGAAGGCACAGATGACCAAACCCATTGTTCAATACCCAGGTCTGAAGGAAATGGCTGGATCTGGTTTCTTTAAGTCCCTGGATGCTTCTTTCTCCAGTATGTGCCACATGTCCTGAAATCCTATAACCACCTACTGGTCTGGTCTCAACCTGCATATTAGGAAATGAAGCCAAAGATCATACTGCAGAATATTGCCCTGTGCACTGTATGGGCTGGGAACGGGAGAAGTTGTTGTTGTTTTTGTTGTTGTTGTGTGTGTGTGTGTGTGTGTGTGTGTGTGGTGTGTGTATATATGCATATATATGTTGTGCATGTGTGTGTGTATATGTGTGTGTATCCCAGTGAGATATTTGTCTGAGTCCTAAAGGACAACTTAATGTAGTCACAGACAACAAGCCAGATTGTTTGATAAAAAGAATTTTTAAGTGCATAAATCAGCATTACTTTGTAGCTCTTACATGAAATATACCTTTCTAAAGTGCTGGAGAGAAAATACATATATCTCTGACCTTCATATAAAGGTTCAGTAGAGATGTGGGGAAGAACACAGAAAGATGTGATAATATGCAGCGGGCAGCTGCCTGGAAGCACATAAATGACATAGTCACCCACAGGATGGGTCACCAGTCAGAGAACTGTCAGGATTTCACATGAATAGATAGCTCATGGTCACGTTTACAATCTCTCATTCTTTATTTATCTATTTCTATCCAATCATGAAAACTTCAGTGGTAGGACTAACCAGGTGCCCAACAGAAGTTAATACCGCACAGGAAGGCTGTTTCTCTATGAGTTGTCCCACGTGGGATGAATATGTCATTGTAAGTAGAAGCCTCACTGCTGTAGCACAACTTGATGACAGGTCAGGCCACTGTGTGGAGTCAGCATTATGAGCTCTTTCATGCTTGTCACTGCTTGTGGCATTGTTGGTACATGCCATGAAGAACAGGACCCTTCTCTCTTGCCCTAACTCTAATCCCACCTGCACTCACCTTTAGAACGGAGAGGCATGGAATAGTTAGAGGGACTTGCAGTTGCCACTGTGTGAAGCTGATGCTCCCCCTGAAAACTGCATTCATCAGTTTAGATGTAGTTACTTTGACTTCACTGTATGTTGCGGGTAGGATAATGAGCTCCCATTTCAGCCACTGTTTCATTTGCTGAGGAATATTGTTGAGTGTATGTATTAGTCTGATCGGGCTGCCATAACAAACTACCGCAAGCCGGGTGGCTTAAACAGCAGAAATTATTCTCTCTCAGTTCTGGAGGCTGGAAGTTCAAGATCAAGGTATCAGCAGAGTTGGTTCCTTCTGAGGCCTCACTCTTTGGTTTGTAGACAGCCACCTTCTTCCTGTGTCTTCATGTGGTCTCTCTGTGCTTGTCTGTATCCTAATCTCCTCTTCTAATGACACCAGTCATACTGGATTAGGACTCACCCTCATGATTTTATTTAACTTTAATTACCTCTTTAAAGACCATATCTCTAAATACAGCCACATTCTGAGGTACCAGGGATTAGGTGTTTCAATCTATGAATTTTGGCGGGACACAATTCAGTCCATAGCAGTATCTCACCCATTACATTCCTCAGTGCTCACTCTGTTAAGACCCACACTTCTGAAGAATTGCTTTCGGACCAGTGTCCAAAATGTTTTTTCCCTTAAAAAGACCAGTATACTTTCCCTTATGGGTAGTCTGTATTTTGTAACTATCTTTATATATGTTAGTTGTGCCCAGAACTAAATTTTTGGCCTGTGTCTGAAATAGGGCAGTAGTTCTCAAGCTCAAGTGTCATCAGAATCACCCGACCGTAAGACTAAGATCATTGGGATCCACCCCCAGAGTTTCTGACCCAATATGTCTGAGTGGGACCTGAGAACCTGAATTCTGACAAGTTCCAAGGTAATTGCAGATGCTGCAGGCAGGGATGTGCTTCCAGCACAGCCCCAGAGCCACTCACTCGGCTATTTCAGAGGCTTTCCACAAGGTGGCGCAGTGGGAGCGCCTCTGGACAGGCTATCACACAGCTCTTCCTCTGGGTGGGCAATGGGCACCTCGACATCAGGAACTCTCCCCACCACCCACTGATCTCCTCATCCTCTTTTACGTTAAGTTGTTATGATCCAACTTCAGCTGTGGCATTTCAGACCTCAAAAGTAACACAATTTTATTTATTTTTTCTTTTTTTAACATCTTTATTGGAGTATAAGTGCTTTAAAATGGTGTATTAGTTTCTGCTTTATAACAAAGTGAATCAGTTATACATATACATATGTCCCCATATCTCTTACCTCTTGCATCTCCCTCCCTCCCACCCTCCCACTGAGCGGATCTCCCTGTGCTATGCGGCTGCTTCTCACTGCTATCTATTTTACGTTTGGTAGTGTATATATGTCCATGCCACTGGCTCACTTTGTCCCATCTTACCTTTCCCCCTCCCTGTATCCTCAAGTCCATTCTCTAGTAGGTCTGCATCTTTATTCCCGTCTTGCCCCTAGGTTCTTCTGATCATTTTTTTCTTTCTTTTTTATAGATTCCATATATATGTGTTAGCATACGGTATTTCTTTTTCTGTTTCTGACTTACTTCACTCTGTATGGCAGTCTCTGGGTCCATCCACCTCACTACAAACCACTCAGTTTCGTTCCTTTTTATGGCTGAGTAATACTTCATTGTATTTAAGTGCCACATCTTCTTTATCCATTCATCTGTTGATGGACACTTAGGGTGCTTCCATGTCCTGGCTATTGTAAAAAGAGCTGAAATGAACATTTTGGTACATGTCTCTTTTTGAATTATGGTTTTCTCAGGGTATATGCCCAGTAGTGGGATTGCTGGGTCATATGGTAGTTCTCTATGTAGTTTTTTAAGGAACCTCCATATTGTTCTCCATAGTGGCTGTATCAATTTTACATTCCCACCAACAGTGCAAGTGGGTTCCCTTTTCTCCACACCCTCTCCAGCATTTATTGTTTGTAGATTTTTTGATGATGGCCATTCTGACCAGTGTGAGATGATATCTCATTGTAGTTTTGATTTGCATTTCTCTAATGATTAATAATGTTGAGCATTCTTTCATGTGTTTGTTGGCAATCTGTATATCTTCTTTGGAGAAATGTCTATTGAGGTCTTCTGCTCATTTTTGGATTGGGTTGTTTGTTTTTTTGATATTGAGCTGCATGAGTTGCTTGTATGTTTTGGAGATTAATCCTTTGTCAGTTGCTTCATGTGCAAATATTTTATCCCATTCTGAGGGTTGTCTTTTCATCTTGTTTATGGTTTCCTTTGCTGTGCAAAAGCTTTGAAGTTTCATTAGGTCCCATTTGTTTATTTTTGTTTTTATTTCCATTTCTCTAGGAGGTGGGTCAAAAAGGATCTTGCTGTGATTTATGTCAAAGAGTGTTCTGCTTATGTTTTCCTCTAAGAGTTCTATAGTGTCTGACCTTAAAGATTTAGGTCTTTAATCCATTTTGAGTTTATTTTTGTGTATGGTGTTAGGGAATGTTCTAATTTCATTCTTTTACATGTAGCTGTCCGGTTTTCCCAGCACCACTTATTGAAGAGGCTGTCTTTTCTCCACTGTATATTCTTGCCTTCTTTATCAAAGATAAGGTGACCATATGTGCATGCATTTATCTCTGGGCTTTCTATCCTGTTCCATTGATCTATATTTCTGTTTTTGTGCCATTACCATACTGTCTTGATTACTGTAGCTTTGTAGTATAGTCTGAAGTCAGGGAGCCTGATCCCTCCAGCTCTGTTTTTCTTTCTCAAGATTGCTTTGGCTATTCGGGGTCTTATGTGTTTCCATACAAATTGTGAAATTTTTTTTCTAGTTCTGTGAAAAATGCCAGTGGTAGTTTGATAGGGATTGCATTGGATCTGTAGATTGCTTTGGGTAGTAGAGTCGTTTTCACAATGTTGAATCTTCCAATCCAAGAACATGGTATATCTCTCCACCTATTTGTATCATCTTTAAGTTCTTTCATCAGTGTCTTATAATTTTCTGCATACAGTATTTTGTCCTCTTAGGTAGGTTTATTCCTAGATATTTTATTCTTTTTGTTGCAATGGTAAATGGGAGTGTTTTCTTAATTTCACTTTCAGATTTTTCATCATTAGTATATAAGAATGCAAGAGATTTCTGTGCATTAATTTTGTATCCTGCTACTTTACCAGATTCATTGATTAGCTCTAGTAGTTTTCTGGTAGCATCTTTAGGATTCTCTATGTATAGTATCATGTCATCTGCAAACAGTGACAGCTTTACTTCTTCATTTCTGATTTGGATTCCTTTTATTTCTTTTTCTTCTCTGATTGCTGTGGCTAAAACTTCCAAAACTATGTTGAATAATAGTGGTGAGAGTGGGCAACCTTGTCTTGTTCCTGACCTTAGTGGAGATGTTTTCAGTTTGTCACCATTGAGGACGATGTTGGCTGTGGGTTTGTCATATATGGCCTTTATTATGTTGAGGAAAGTTCCCTCTATGCCTTCTTTCTGCAGGGTTTTTATCATAAATGGGTGTTGAATTTTGTTGAAAGCTTTCTCTGCATCTATTGAGATGATCATATGGTTTTTCTCCTTCAACTTGTTAATATGGTGTATCATGTTGATTGATTTGTGTACACTGAGAATCCTTGCATTCCTGGGATAAACCCCACTTGATCATGGTGTATGATCCTTTTAATGTGCTGTTGGATTCTATTTGCTAGTATTTTGTTAAGGATTTTTGCATCAGTTCATCAGTGATATTGGCCTGTAGTTTTCTTTCTTTGTGACATCTTTTTCTGGTTTTGGTAACAGAGTGATGGTGGCCTCTTAGAATGAGTTTGGGAGTGTTCCTCCCTCTGCTATATTTTGGAAGAGTTTGAGAAGGATAGGTGTTAGCTCTTCTTTAAATGTTTGATAGAATTTGCCTGTGAAGCCATCTGGTCCTTGGCATTTTTTTTGTTGGAAGATTTTTAATCACAGTTTCAATTTCAGTGCTTGTGATTGGTCTGTTCGTATTTTCTGGTTCAGTCTTTGCAGGTTGTGCATTTCTAAGAATTTGTCCATTTCTTCCGGTTGTCCATTTTATTGGCATAGAGTTGCTTGTAGTAATCTCTCATGATCCCTTGTATTTCTGCAGTGTCAGTTGTTACTTCTCCTTTTTCATTTCTAATTCTATTGACTTGAGTCTTCTCCATTTTTTTCTTGATTAGTCTGGTTAATGGTTTATCAATTTTGTTTATCTTCTCAAAGAACCAGCTTTTAGTTTTATTGTTCTTTGCTATCATTTCCTTCATTTCTTTTTCACTTATTTCTGATCTGATATTTATGATTTCTTTCCTTCTGCTAACTTTGGGGTTCTTTTGTTCTTCCTTCTCTAATTGCTTTAGGTGTAAGGTTAGGTTGTTTATTTGAGATGTTTCTTGTTTCTTAAGGTAGGCTTGTACAGCTATAAACTTCCCTCTTAGAAATGCTTTTGCTGCATCCCATAGGTTTTGGATCATTGTGTTTTCTTGTCATTTGTTTCTAGGCATTTTTTGATTTCCTCTTTGATTTCTTCAGTGATCTCTTGGTTATTTAGTAGTGTGTTCTTTAGCCTCCATGTGTTTGTATTTCTTACAGTTTTTTTTCCTGTAATTGATATCTAGTCTCATAGCGTTGTGGTCGGAAAAGATACTTGATATGATTTCAATTTTCTTAAATTTACCAGGGCTTGATTTGTGACCCAAGATATGATCTATTCTGGAGAATATTCCATGAGCACTTGAGAAGAATGTGTATTCTGTTGTTTTTGGATGGAATGTCCTATAAATATCAGTTAAGTCCATCTTGTTTAATGTATCATTTAAAGCTTGTGTTTCCTTATTTATTTTCATTTTGGATGATCTGTCCATTGGTGAAAGTGGGGTGTTAAAGTCCCCTACTATGATTGTGAAAAGTAACACAATTTTAAATGAAACAAACTGGTAATGAGCAAAGCAGTAATGAACTGTAAGACATTATTGAACACAGGACCTCTTTGTGCCAATGTGATCAACATATGGCAAAATGGAGCAGAGGAATATGAAAGGGTCTTTGCTTTCTTGTTCTTACATTTTGTCTGCCAAAGTCAACACAGGATCCATTTACTTATGAAATTAGTTTCCTAAACATGTGTCATCCTTCATCTTAACTCCTATTTTTTTGCACAGTGCAATGTGAGATATTTCTATTTAAACTATGCTTGCAGCTGACAGCAAGATTAGCACAAGGGTTTGCATGACTCAGCTAGGTTAATCGAAGAAAATGTTTACTATTTTGGGAGAAGAGAAGCTAATTAAATATGTAACAAATTATATATATATATATATATTAGAGAAAACTAATATTATGAAACAGTAATTTTGAGTGGTATAAGTCAGTGAGATAATTAAAAGCAGGAGTCATGAATAAATAAAAATGTATTAACTACTGGAGACCACATAATTGAAGTCTTCAAAAAGTTTGTGATGGGCCTGGTTATATGTATACCCTGTGAATTTTTGTCCAGGAATCTCAAATGTTCAGTGCAAGTTATATAATTACGTTATAAATTGTATCTATGATTTCTAGCAGTTTTCCAAATGATATGGAGAAAGCAATTATCAAGAATACACTTTTGGGGAAAAGTGTAAAGCAAATTCTACTAGAGGAAATAAAAGGCATGAGGAGAAATGTCAAATTATTTTGATACAGGCAGATTTCTGAACACTTGATTAACAAAGAGTGTCTGGACTGCACATTCTAAAGAGAGCAGGTGTGGATGGACTGTTGCCCGGCATGGGATAACAAACATTTTGCATCTTAATTCACAGGATCACATAGCACTTCTGCCTGAAAACGCAGGGGCACATGCTTCTCAAAGAAGCAGGGAGTTGAAATAGCATAGGGTGCACAGCTGACATTCACAGAGTATCCTGCCTCTGAGTAGTACCCATTGCAGGACTGCCAAAGAGATGCAGAAATATCATTACATCAGGAGGGCCTTTGTGGCAACAAGTCTCACAGTGCATCCATAGACCAGCAGCATCAGCATCACCTGGAAACATGTTGGAAATGCAGATCCTTGGGCCTCACCTCCACTGAATCAGGAACTCTGAACATGGGGCCTGGCAATCAGTGTTTAAACAGGCCCTCAAGGTAAGGTTGCCAGAATAGAGCAGAAGTGCCTTTGGAGGAGGGAGTTCAATATGGCGGCATAGGAAGACCCTGAACTCACCTCCTCCAATGGACACAACAATTTTACAGCTACACATGGAATAATTTTGCTCTGAAAAGGACCTGAGAACAAGATGAGCGCCTTCATAAAAAATGATAAAAGAGACACATTGAGACAGGTAAGAGAGGCAGAGACTCAGCTTCGCCAGGTGTGGTGTCCCACATTCTGAAAGGGATCTCCAAAATATGGAACTTTTTTCTGCAGGAGTGAAGGGACTGTGCCCCACATCAGGTGCCCAAACCCCTGGGTGTGGTACTGGAAAGATGAGCCCCCAAAACATCTGGTTTTGAAAATCAACAGAGATTAAGTCCAGGAAAACCATAGAAACGAGGGGATGGAGAACCCACTCTTAAAGGGCTCAAGCGCAGACAGACTTGTCTTGTGATTTAGCCAAAAGCACCTGGAGAATAAGTGAGGAAGACCCACTTACCAATCCTAAAGCACTGCCAGAGAAGCAGAACCTGCAACGACTCTCTCCAAGGGCTGAAATGCTGGCTGGCGTCATTTTGCCATGTCGTTCTCACTTGCTGGTGACAGAACTGGCTGACACCATTTTTGGTGCCCTCCCTCTAGCCTGCTAACACTGGTGGGTGTGCTCTGCACCCTGACTTCCCTGAACATCATCTGAGACCCTGTCACAGCTGGCAAGGGTGTGCAGTCCACACACAGGATACCCACACATATATGGTCAGTTAATGTAGGACAAAGGAGGCAAGAATATACAATGGAGAAAAGACAGTGTCTCCAATAAATGGTGCTGGGAAAACTGAACATGCAAAAGAATTATGGCAACAGATGGTAACTAGACTTGTGGTAATCCTTTTGTAATGTATACAAGTATCAAACCACTATGTTCTACACCTGAAACTAATATAATATTGTAGATCAATTTTAATTCAATTAAAAATGCAGGACACACAGTTAAATTTGAATTTTAGATGAGCAATGAATCATTTGATTATAAGTATGTCCCAGTTTTTGTATGGGACATAATTACATTAAAATGATTCACTGTTTATCTGAAAAATCAAATTTAACAGGGGTTCTGTATTTTATCTGGCAGCTCTACTTCCAGAGGATTCCAGTGCATGCCAAAGTTTGGGAAGCAGTGGCATAGAGACTAGGGTGGCATAAGGTCTAGGTCAAGAGCCCTTTTCTGGCTTTTTCAATGATGAACTCCAAAAGTCCTATTTCTTTAGATTTCTCTCACTTTATCTCTCTGGTCCTTTTATAACCTGTGACTCCATGTTCTACAGACTTCTTTTCCTGAATCTGAGTGCTAGCTTATCCAATCAAACAGTTGCTTAGAATGTGGTTGTATTTTCATCTTGTACCTACTGAAGGGGATTTGAAACATAGACATTATTGGGAAGAAGGACGATGGTCTCATCAGAATTTGCAAGCTAAACTGCTCTCCCCTCCTCCTCATCTCTGTCCTTATGCAGCTCTGACAGGTTGACTTAAGATTTGTTCTGATATTTGCACTGTTACCTGAAAGTATTACTATTTGTTCCCATGGAAGCAGACTTGAGAGGGTCACTGTGGCCTCCTCTCCAGCCCCCCAAAAGTTCTCCAAAAAGAGCAGGAATGTTGGGCACACAGCCATCTCCCAGGTTGCTCCTGTTATCAAAACTCAGCAGACAGTCCACAAAACAGCACATTTGTGGAATGACAGAAATTGAGAGATTGCAGCCAAGCATTAAACTATAATTTATTTTACTATCAAAGTGACATATCATTATGGAGGGACAGAGGTCTCAGATGTGCTGATGTGAACCTTGGACAGCAGTCCAACGCAAGGGGTGTGCTGATCGTCCTGGCCCCTTCACAGGGGTTTAGAAGGTCCAGGAAGGGGGCTACATCATCTATTTGTGGGATTCTTAAAGGCAAAAACAGTACAGCTATTGACCATAAAAGTTTTGATTTCTTTTTTTATGATTCCTCCTCATCTTGTGTGAAGATTATAGGAGTTAAGCTATGTTTAGTAGTTCAAAATGGAGTCACCATGGCTAATGTGACTTCCATGTTGGTTGTTTTGAAATGTCTGGTTTAGGACTGCAAGTATTTTAGAGTGAGAAGGAGCAACTGATAGAGACAAGACCCCTGTGGTGTAACCATTACACCTTACTGGCAGACTTTTTAAAAGAAGACCACTGAGCCCAGCAACTTGAAGGCTCTTTGCTAGAGGACCCGACTCCACGCTGCTGAGAACTATTCTAGATGGGCCTGCTGGAGACTCTGTTGGAGCAGAAGCGACTTCCCACTCATGCTTGTCAAGAGACCCATTGCTGGACCAGAGACTGCTGCTGGTGCTGAGACACCTCCTTCCTGGACTTCTCCCTGGAGTGGTTCATTACCCCCTTTCCTGTTTTCTCCCTACTTTGACTAAGCTGTGTTGTGTGCTGATTGTGTGCAATAAACCATGTGACTTGAGAATTGAATATTGGCTACATTTTGTTCATCTCTAATCTCATGTGACACCTCTGGGCCTCACCACTGTGCCCTGCGACAAAGTTTCCAAGTCCAGTTGGCAATTTGGGCAGAAGGAAGTCTTTGATCCTCCCATTCATCTCCCTGTGTACCTTTTTCTCTTCCCTTCTTGTCTGAGTCTCTCTGACTGCTCTTACATTTACATTTCCTCTGCATTTTCACATCAGTGGCTTCTTATGTCCATCAGGGATTAAAGATGTCCTCTAAATAAAAATTTCATGGAGGTAATATATATTCATTTATTGTTTGTGGCTAACTCAGAAGGGGTGAGATTGGGCATATTCTGACCAGGACACCAGCTTGCCCAGGTTGTCCTGCATCTGGCTCCATGCCTCCACATGCACATATCAAATAGCTCTAGTCATCAAGAGCCATCCGAATCAAAGGAAAGGAGTCCTCCAGGCTTAAAAATTGTTACAGAATGTGCTCTTGCTTTGATTCTGAGCCAGACACTGGGCTGTACAGAGCTCCTTGATGGTTAAAAGACAAAACCTTAAATACAAGGGGCACAGAACTGGTGTGTCATATTGTTTATGATAGACAATAACCAGCAAACCAAGGCTGGTTGAATTATTGATTCAAGGTATTTGTCGGCCTAAAGCCTAGGAGGGTCACATAATATTTAGCAAATATATTATACAGAGAAATGGAGGTAGATATGTTCTACTCCTTGTGGTGGCACATATGATGATAGACAGAATGTCATAGCCCCCATTGTTGATGGAAGCTTTTAAGCATTGAGTTTTCTTTTTCTTGATCAGAATCTGGTCAAAGATTCAATATAGTGAGGAAACGGTGTGTTTTATGCTTAAGAAGAAGAGTATGCAGCTATCAAGACATGCAGGTTGTTGACATATTTATATCAGGCAGGTTTGAATTGAGACAGTGATGCTTGGTCTGGACAACTTCAGGCAGTGATTGCCTGTATGGCCGCGACATTGATTAGGGTAATACTCATAAAGGATCATTCCAGGATCCTGACAACCGAGTTTCAGCACGGTTGCAAAATAGGGAAAACTAGCTCACTGTCATGATATGGACACTCTAACATGTCTGCACTGGGAAACTACTTCACTTGTGTTTATAAAGACCCCTTCTTAGATAGTCAATATGCAATTGCTGTGTGTTGATTTTCATTGTGTAGACTCGGCACTTAGACAAAAACACAGATGACCCAATTTGGTTCTCGAATAGAGTGTCCGTGGGCTAACCTCAGCAATGCCAAAATCCAAGCACTGCTGGAGGGCAAGCAGTGGGCACTGAGTCTTATAGAGAGGCAAGTTAAGTCGCCAAAACAGGGACAGAGGCTTAAAGACATTGTTTAAAGGTATAAAGATAAGCAATAAGAGAATCAAAATGAATTGAGAGCTTATAGCATAGTAATAAGTAGAAAAGTGTGGTGGAAGATTCTGAAGAAGGGTAACAGAGTTAACCATCAGAAAAGTGTTAAAATACGGGTTCCAATTGTGGGAGGAAAACTTTTCCTTTTCAGAGTAGGTCCAGGTGGCCAGGGGCCTCCTTAACAGAAGACAAGTTTATTTCACATGCATGCAAAAGCTCTCAAAAATGAGAAGCTCCTCGAAAAGATGAGGTAGGGGGTATACATCACTATAAGTAGAGGGGTGTTTGGGCCCCAGCAGAAAGTATTGAAGGTTTTCACAGGGCTTGATACCAATGAGTAATCACAGTTATTTATGATGTTCTAATGTTGTAATTATTAATGAATTAATGAGTTACTAGCTAATTGTTATTAATGAGACACTCTCTAATTCTAGTTCTTGGAGTCCCCTGTTCAAGTTTCTAAAAATAACAAAGTGGGAGTTAACTTCCAGATATTATTATACTTTAAAATTGTATTGATCCAACCCCATAATTACTTTAAAGAAGATATGCAATTAAAATGAGTAGAATACGTGCCAACCACTGTCCATTCAGCAGGTGTTCTGTGCTTGCACTGAGGGCCATGCTATGAGAGCCCACCAAGACACCTGGCCTCACAGAGGCCTCTGTGCTCCTGCTCAGAGCCCTCAGGCCTTGAGCCAGCTGGGGAGCAAGTGCACAGTAACCTAGTTTGTGGAAATACCCAAGAGGGACATCAAGAAAGCCACTGTGTCAGCCTCTGTCTTTAGATGAGGTGGTTAAGAAAAGCTAGCTGAGGGCTTCCCTGGTGGCACAGTGGTTGAGAGTCCGCCTGCCAATGCAGGGGACATGGGTTCGTGTCCCAGTCTGGGAGGATCCCACATGCCGCGGAGCGCTGGGCCCGTGAGCCGTGGCTGCTGGGCCTGTGCGTCCGGGGCCTGTGCTCCGCAACGGGAGAGGCCACAGCCGTGAGAGGCCTGCGTACCGCAAAAAAAAAAAAAAAAAAAAGAAAGAAAAGCTAGCTGACTGTATTAATCAGGGTTCTCCATAGAAACAGAACTGATAGCATGTGGGTATATATATAGATAGATAGATAAGATGGTGGGGGGCAGGGGAAGAAAGATTGAGTTTGAGGAATTGGCGCATACGATTTTGGAGGCTGGCAGGTCTGAGATCTGCAGGGCAGGTTGGCAGGCTGGAGACCCAGGGAAGGCTGATGCTGCAGCTTGAGTCCAAAGGCTGTCTGGAGTGAGAATTTCCTCTCCCTTGGGAGATCTCAGTCTTTTTTTGAAGACCTTCAACTGATTGGATGAGGCCCACCCACATTATGGAGGGCAATCTGCTTTACTCAAAGTCTACTGAGTTAAATGGTAATTTCATCTACTAAATACCTTCACAGAAACATCTATAATAATGTTTGGCCAAATATCTGAACACGGTGGCCCAGTCACATCAACACATGAAATTAACCATCACACTGACCAGGTGAAAATACTAAAGCATGGCCGAGCCATGGGTGGAACATTCCAGAAAGGAGGACAAGCAGCCCTGGCCTGGAGGGGGAGGAGGCCTATGCAGGGCTGTGTGCACCGTAGTGTTGCAAGAAAGAGAAGTGTGAGAGACGCTGCGAACCTCAGGCTGAGGCCATATCATGCAGAGATCTGAAGAGCAAGGCAGGGGGTTGGAATTTATTCTGAGAGCAATGGAGAGAAAAATTCCAAAGGAACAAATATGTGCAGTGATAAGTGTCAGGGCTACTTCTGAAAAGATCTTCCAGTTCCATGTGGCAAGTGGGAAACAGGGTGCCTTGCAGACAAAATATTTGCCTTGCTGAATAATGAATACCAGATACTAGCTGAAAAGGAGAAGAATGATATTAAATATGTAGAGTAGGCTTTTCCTTACACTTTCACTCTTAAAGGATACTTTAACAGTCACTGATGCCCTAACTACCACTTTCCAACATTTTAATATTATATATGTATATTTCTATTTTACATTTTAAATGACATTGTATTGTATTGTATTGTATTGTATTACAGTCCCCTAAAATGCTGAGACTAATAAAGACAAATTTTCATCGTATTTTTTTGGTGACTAGGAAGTCAGTTTCTCTTTCATAGCGACAATTACTGCAAACATTTCTGGGAACTTTTACAATGTTTTCTTTGGAATGCAACAGTTACCCAATTTCAAAGCAGTCACCATTTAGCACTTTGAACAGAGTGTGAAATAATTGAACTTTGGCTATCACAAAAGGCATGCAGCTTAGTAATGAGAGGCCAAATCTTAAATACTGATTGAGAATCTCCTCAAAGGGCTATAAAGCGACACTTTAAGAGCCCTTTAGAGAAACAAGCCACAGGAAGGGGGGCTGACAGTGAGAACCAGGCCCATCTGCTGGTGTATGTAGCGTTTGCAGTCAGACAGAGCCTCCTTCATCAGGACTCCAGGGGGTTTTCTAAGAGGTTTCTATTTCTAGCTCCTTTTACAGAATGCATCTCAATGCAGCTTGATTAGCAGGGAAGTACTTGAGAAAACAAAAGGAAATTGTTCAGTAAGTGGATGAGAGCCTGAGGCTAGTGCTCTCTGGTGCATCTCTCCTGACCTACAACAGTTCCTGAAGCTTAACTGCCCAACAACTCCTTGCTGTGGGGGAGGGTGGGGCCTCTCTGCCTGGAATTGCTAAGTGGCTAAAGCAGCCAGCCGGGCTGCACTGAGAGTACCAGGCACAGCGCAAGAACATCTTCCCAGAAACTCCCGGCTTCAACCTCTTCTTTCTTCTCTGCTTGTGGAGATGCGTGCCCAGCTCTGGCAACGACAGGTGACCTTCAGAAAACAAAAACAAAACAAGACAAAACAGGACACCAACTTGTTTCGCAGGCGGTTTTGACAGCATTCCTGTTCATTTCACCCAAGTTCTCCTCCTTGCTGTGACTAAAGCACCTGAGGGGATTGATCTTGGAGAGGCAGCAGTGAGCAGTGGCAGGAAGACAGATCTTAGTTCCCTGCCCAGGAATGGAACCTGGGTAGCCTGGATGAAAACTAGGTATCCTAGCCACCACATCCCCTGGCTCTTGCTCCCAGTGAAAAATGCATTTCTCACGGAGGCAAAAACTGTAAAAACAGGTACAAGGTTTATTATTACAGACATAGCACAACAAGTGGGAGAGCACACAGAGAAACAGTTTGTTAAGACAGAAGCAAGGCAGAGATACACACCCAGAGAGCAAGGGTGTGGGTGTCCTCCCTAATGAGGAGGAGTGCAGTAAAGAGGAGGTTAAGTCATTTATATAGGGCAGTTCTTCTGGGTCTTTGTGTACCTTTGCCCAGTTATCTGGTTTCTTCTTCTACACCTGACCTGCCCTAGGACCCTCCCCAACATGAGTGTGCAACTTTTTTCCAAGATGGATTTCAGCCCAGAGGCCTATAGGACAGCCTTAGCATCACATATTATGGGGTGGTGCCCCCATCTTTTTGACTCCCAAGGAGCCTTTCTGTGCATGTTCAATGTTTCCCTTGCCCCAAGGGTGGGAAGTGTATGACCTGTTGATGCTTTACTCAAACCAGTGTTAGCCCCTCTCTGTTCCTGCCATGACTGTTATCTTAAGGTGTCCACAGGAGACAAAGCCTGGCTATTTACCCTGTTTCTGTTGTTACCTCCATTTCGGAGAGCAAACAGGAGGCTGATTGTAAATGCCTAAACTGGAGCCCACCTATCTCCTGTCTCAGGAAATGCAAACAGGAGGCTAGTTTTAAGTGTCTGGCCTGAAGCCCATGTTTTTCTTGCCTCAGGCTGATTTTTCACTTTTCTGAGTCCTTCAAAAGAGGGCACATGAGAAAGATGACTCAGTCACGGACTAAATTAGGCCCCATTACACCTGTGGTCTCCGTGGTTTCTACAAAAGTCTGAGGATCATTTCTCAGGACTGTTCTTAAAATCGATAAAAGAAATTTTCACATATTAAGATACAGGGAAGTCATTCTGGCTTATACTTGAGTTAACTTGCACTTTATGCTAACTAAAATAGCCTGTTTGTGGCCTATCAAACATACATTGTACTTCTGCTTTAATTATTAAGAAAAGGGCACACTGATCAGAAATAAAAAATGTCCATGTTAAAAATAAAGATGAAATGCCTCTCTTCCCAGGGCACCAATGTAGCAATGCTTGTACTACTCCTTTGATGGTAAGACTCCCTTCCCGGGTGCCAAGGCCATGCTGACTTGCTGTATATGTGCTGATCTGTGTTGTTATTGTTTTTGTTTTGGGAACCTTGAAGAAATGTATCCTTGACTTGTTTAATGTTCTTTGTTCTGAACAAGCTAAAAAACTATGCTGGAAACCATGTTTCTCCAGAACAGCTTCTCAGAGTAATCTGGGAAGCTGGCTTCTGGGCTAGTCCTCAGTTTGGCTCGAATAAAACTCTTATTATAGATTGTTTACTGATTATTTTCATTGACAAAATTCAGGAGCTTTTTTTTCTCTATGAGCAGACATTTTCTAGCAGAGGCTAACTGTGTAGGTGGAAAATTGAGGTACATCTCAGAATTTTCTTCTTTTTCAGGGCATAAGAAGAAAGATAATTGAAATTAAGAAATTTAGAGACAGGAGCCCACATCCTTCAACCAGATGTAATCTCATTGTGGGCTTAGTGGAGATAAAGAAATGTTTTTGTTTCTACAAGTTTACTTTCCATAGAAATTTGCTTCTGTGGAAGAGCCGAGCTCGTCTGCTACAGGTAATGCTAGCACCGGTTCTGGGGTGTGAGCTTGGCGGGGGAGGCAGGAAGACAGTGCAGGGCCTTGAAGTGCGAGGGTGGGGAGCACGGCACAGGTGGGACCACTGCTTGTGTCCAGGCCAGTCATGTATTCTCAGCCTGTCTCTGCAGTTAGGATCTCGGTGTGTGAAAGCAGGTGAGGGACAAACCAGAGGCCAGAGTAGTCCCTGTGTAGCAGAGGCTGTGGGCACTGCCAAGCAAAAATCGCAGTGGAAGAAACCAAACGGGGAAGGACGACTTTACTCAAGGCTATTGCAGTAGGGAGAGAGCGGCCAGATTCCATCTGAACTCAACTCCTCTGACACAAAGGGCAGCAGGGCTTTAAGTGATGGCTGAAGGGGAGATGCTAGGCATCTGTTTGTTAATTGGCTTTAACAAAGGAAAAGTGACCTTCTCTTGTCTTTATGGCAGGAGGTAGCTGGACAACTTGGAGACTGGGCTCCTACCCTCTCACAGTAACTGGGATATAGGGGCACCATCTCCTATGATGTTACATTTCAGAGAGATGGCTCCCAAGTCCTTGAGAAAGACATTTCTGGGTTGTAAACTGGCAAGAGTCTTCAAAAAAGATTTACATACATCTCGAAGGGTCAGAGAAAGAATTTTACAACTATTAGTTTTCTAAAGAAAATGCTTGTATTAGTCCAAAGAAACAGAACCAATAAGTTACACATATAGAAAGAGATTTATTAAAGGAATAAGCTCACACAATTGTGGAGGCTGACAAGTTCCAACATCTGCAGTCGGCAAGCTGGAGTCCCAGGAAAGCTGATGGTGTAAGTCCCAGTCCAAAATAAGTCCTAGCCCTGGTGCAGGTGAAGATTTGTGTCCCAGCTCAAAGACAGCCAGAAAGAGAGGGAATTCTCCCTTTCTCCAACTTTTTGTTCTATTCAGAACTCCAGTGGGTTAGATGAGGCTGGTCCACAGTGGGGAGGATGATCTGCTTTACTCAGCCCACCAATTCAAATGCTAATCTTGGGACTTCCCTGGCGGTCCAGTGGTTAAGACTTCGTGCTTCCACTGCAGGGGCATGGGTTCGATCCCTGGTCAGGGAACTAAAATCCCACGTGTGGCCAAACAAACAAGCAAACAAACAAAAACCAAATACTAACTCATCCAGACACACCCAGAATAATGTTTAATAATATTCACCTGGATACGAATGGCCCAGTCAAGTCGACACATAAAATTAACCGTCAAAATGGGTCAGGGGCCGAGACACAGGAGCAGAAGCGGGTGCCAGCTCCACTGCCAGCTGACAGCAGAGCTGCAGGCTCTCAGGCCTCTGGAGCCCTCCCTGCCTGGGTGCATGGCTGGCCACAGGGGCTGGCCTTCAAGCATTACCGATGAAGCCCAGTGGGGGGAAGACACTGACCCCAGTGCAGTGGAGCCCAGTTGCCCTCAGAAGTAGCCTGCTTGATGATGCACCCTGCCTGCCACTCCTCCTCACCCACCAACTGTGCTTTCTGGAATCCTCTCCCAAATAAAGTACTGCTCTGAGAGAGCTCAACTTGACATAGCATGTGTACCCTGCCTTCAAAGCCCCTGACCTCTGTAGATGTACTGAGCCAGAAATGGAGGAAAGACCCACATGCTAGGGGAGGGGATGCAGTCACCAAGAGGGGTGGTGGTTCCCACTCATTTTGTTCAGGAGAGAAGACAATGATTGGGCTGGTAACTGGCCGTTAGCACAGAGAACCTAATGCTGTACAGAGCACGAAATAAATATTTTAGGCTCCAGACATAATAAGAAGATTGACTTTGAACCCAATTGCTTTTATCCAATGAATAATCCCAGAGCCACGACTACTGTGCCTGGTTGGGCTGGCACAGATCTGTGTGCCCTGGGTGGGGAAGGTGCCATTTCCCCGGTCCTCTGGGCTCGTGTCCTGCCTGCAGAGACTCGCTGGGGGCAGATCTCCTCTTTTTTGTTTGAACTGGATTCAATAACAACCCTAATGTTAACAGCGACATCTGTAACCACAGTGCCCCTGGTGATGGTGCTCGGGTCCCAGGGCTTAGGCAGTGCAGGAGAGGCCTGGGAGTAAACGCGTCACTTTTTATGTTATACATACAAAACGAAGGTGAGTCGTCTTGGTGCTGTGCCTCCTTGAGCCTCAGTTTCCTCATCTTTAAGTGAGTGGTAGCCCAGATGAATGGGGGTCTGCTTGATTGCTTTGATGGAGCCCACCCTCATGTCTCTGAGTTTGGTTCCAAGTGCAGAGTGCACCCCCTTCCCCCTCTTCCTCTTTCTCCTCCCCAGCTGCCAGAGAGTCACCACCACTCTGGTCTATGCTGAGCTTGAACAGAGTGCAATTGGAGGGCCCCAGGTAAAGGCCATCCTGTCAAATGTGTTGGCTGTCTGCAGGTAGACAGCAATGGGGCAGGAGGGTGGCCTCTGGGCAGGAAAGTCAAGAGATCCTAGATCCAGGTACATGGGGGAAAAAAAGGTGCAGGAAGGAGGAAGCCTGTCGACCAAGTCAGTAGCACATCCTAGAGCTGGGCCATGCATGTATAAAGTGAGGTTTTTGGGGAAAATGCTATAAGAAAAGAAGTAGCATAGGGCACACAATCCTGGAGATCGTCCATCTGCAGGAACATTGTACAACTTGGGACACACCAGGAGAGCATTCTTGGAGAGAGTGACCCTGTGTTCACATGTTTCTGACATTAAGGTTCAGGGGACCGGAAACCTCCATGGGAGACTGGCAGGGTAGTGCCAGAGAAGTAAGTGGCCTGATCCTGGGGCTTCAGTTGACTAAGTCAGTCCTCCCTGTCCAGCTTCTTGCAATCTATATTTGCACCTCCCCAGAATCCCTACTAATCTCCAAGTTTTCCCAGTATTAATCAGCTAGGGATGCTGTAGCAAAGTACGACAGCCTGGGAAGTGTAAGAAATGGAAATTGATTTTCTCCCAGTCTTGAAGGCTGGAAGTCCAAGGTCAAGGTGTTGGCAGGGCTAGTTTCTTCTGAGATCTCTCTCTTTGGCTTGTACATGGCTGTCTTCTCATGAGGTCATGTCCTCACATGGTCTTCCCTTTGTGCATGTCTGTGTCCTAATCTCCTTTTCTTATAAGGACGTCGGTCAGATTTGATTAGGGCCCACACTAAATGACCTCATTTTACCTTAATCATCTCTTTAAAGGCCCTATCTCCAAATACAGTTACATTCTGAAGTACTGAGGGTTAAGGGTTAGGAATTTGGGGAGACAACATTCAGCCCATGGCACCCAGTACTCAAATGCATTAGGAACTTGCTGTGTGCTGGGGCTCCCACATCACTTTTCACAGCTCTCACAATCATATGATATAGGTGGTATTCATATTTTAAAATAAAGGAACTGAGGCATAGACAAAGTAACTCACCCAAGGCTGCCAAGTCGACCAGCAACGGCCAGCACCTGGATTCAGTCTGAGGCTTAGTGGATTTTCAAGCCCAGCTGTGTCCACTTCACAAGGAAGAAGAATGGGCATTGGCCAACTTCAACTCCAAGGTAAGGCGTCACCAGTGCTCAGAATTCATTGGCAGGAATATGTGGTGAAGTTCCCAGGATATATTCCCAATTTTATGACCTTCAAAGTTTCAAAATACCCCTAAAAGATCTGCTGCTGATACAGCTGAAGATGCATATGGATTTGTCTCACAGGCTGGGAGGAATGTTGACATCAGTCACGTCTATGAGCCCTTCACTTAGAAATCATGAGGAATTATGACACTGAATCTTCTCTTAACAAGCTGGTATCTTGTGGCTCTTCCCCATAAACAGCTTGAGGTGAGGCCAGTTCTCCACACATGATGTCTCAGGCTGGTGTTTATAACTGAGGACACCCAGGGCTTTCCCCAGGGTTTGCCTGTGATATGTGGGCTGAGCTGACATCCTTGCAATGTTAAGTTACCCCATCCATGGACATGGTCTGTCTCTCTATTAACTAACTTCTGGTCACCTTTCTAGACTTTTAAAATCATCTCCATAAATCTCACATGCTTTCTTAGGTAGGTTGATTCCTACCATGCTTTAGCTAAAATACATGCTAAAAATACAACAAAAATACTACTGTGTATTTGTGAAGAGGAACACTCATGATTTTACAACTTAATACTTTGCCCAGAAGCCTTTATGAACTCTTCTAATAGTTTTGATAAGCTTATAAACAGAACTTTGATAAGTTCTGTTGAGATTTATATGTAAACTATCATATCACCTGCAAGTAATGAGAGTTTTATCTTTTTTATTCCAATCTCTATTTGGATTGCAATTTTAATTTCTTTTAAATGTCTTATAACATGGATTAATACTGCAAGAATTATGTTAAACAATAGCACTAATAATAGGCATAATTGTCCTATTTCCTATCTGAAGTAAATTTACTTAAAATGTCCAAATTAATTACATATTTTTTTGCTGTGTTTTAAAAAATTTAGTCTGTATCAAGTAAAGAACAGCCCTAGGATTTTTATTTCCTGATGTGGTGGTGCTAGGTGGCCAGCTATGGCATCACTGAAGGTCTGGTTAGTGACATTTCTGGCATGACCTTGACTGATTCCCTCTGTCTGGCCTCCCTTCTTTCCTGACCACTTGCAGAGCCTCATTCTCTGGCCTTCCCATTGACTTTGCTTGCTCACCAACATCCTTCAGTACATTTATTTAAGATGGCCAGGGCCATTTTCTATTACTTGCACCAAAAACTTGACTACTGCAAGGAGTGAGTTGCAGAAAACAAACTATTAAGGGAAATGAGAGGAATGTGAGATTAGCTACCTGATTTAGTAATCATGAAAGGTAATAAACATTTACTTTGTATTTAGGGAGACAACACTGATGACATTGAACAGCTTGAAGAAAGATAACAAGAAACTTAAATGCCTTACATTCCAAGATTAAGGCATAAAGTGTACCCCAGGGTCCTTCTAAAACCATGGTACAGTTTGATACTACAGCATGCCGAGTTGCAAGGTCAGTTGAATTCACAAATCACCTTGTCACTCTGTCAAAGTGAGCATATTGTTTGGAACTCTAAGAATTAGAATGGGAATATATGAGAGAATTCAAAATATCTGGACTACTCTGAACCCTGCCTTCTCCTTCCCCCGGGCCTTCCTTACTTGCCCAAGTCGTTCCTTGCGTGAAGACCCTGAAACTCTCTTGCCTGAATGAATTCCACTGCAAGGGGAACTTCTCCTTGCACCCCAGTCCTTGCATGCTATTCTGACTGTCTGATGGCCTTTAAGTAGGCTCAGAGCTCCACATGTCCAGGAAATCAACTACAAAGAAATAAGAAAACAAACTGTTTTTTAAACAGCAAAATCATCAGAATATGAGTGTGAACAAATTCTGATGGTCTAAGACCAAGGAGGAGGAGAATATATTTTTAGGTTGGGCTGAAGTGTCTATATGAGTGAACTATTTGGAGATTGGATTCTGAGTTGCTGTGCTACCTGCAGGAGCCCTAAGACTGCTCAGTGTTAGGCTGAGGGTAGCGTGGATTAAAGCTTTGGTTTATATGGACTCCTTGATTTCAATGTTGGTTCTGCAGAGGTGGGAGCCACATAGCATGAGTAAATCAGGGTTGGTCACTGTAATAAGCTCCAGGTCAGTTTGCTAAACCAGGTGTTTTCACTGATGAGGCCCCAGGAATGAAATCGAAAAGCAGTTCATTGAGGCCCTGTTTGATTTTTAAAATAGAAATATTTCAGCTCTGAGGATTAGAGGCCTGAATTAAACCACCATGATGAGGAGTCAAAGCCTCCCTATGTCTAGATTTAAATTGTTCTGCAGGCTATGATCTCCTGAATAAACAGGAGGTCTTCCAAGGAGGATTACATGATATTCTCACAAAATATGCTATGAGTCTGCTTCCTCATCCTCCCCTAAAGCCTATGGCCACTTACCAAAATAACCCTGCATGGGAAAACACTCAGACACAGGGAATGCTCTCTGAGGTAAGGCTAATCCCCATAGACCAACAAAGTTACTGTGGTCCATAGGCCAGTCTGGGGGTGTATGGTAGGCTTATTAATATGACAAATGGGATAGGATCCAAGTCTACTTCGTGGCAATCCAACTATCCTGTAGTTATTTCCTGTATATATCTACAATTTCTGTATTTACTTTCCCAGTTCCTGAACGGAGCATTGGTTAGATGACCTCAGCAACTGGTAAAATTCTACCACTGGTTCCCTGGTCCAAAGGGTAAAGTTGTTATGGTAGAAAGCCGCAGATAGCTTTCCTCACTGTTGACAAAAAAGCCAAAAGCAATGGCAAATATCTGAGGGAAATTCAGAGGATGTTGGCACTGTTAATGACCAAAGATTCAGGGATGTTGATTCCCATCATGGTCCCATTTAGGTCCCTAACGTAGGCAGTGCAAAAGGTAGATGAAAGCTGGATAATGACAGTGGATTTTTATTCACTTATCCAGATGATATCTCTAATTGAAGTTGCTTTTCCAGATGTAGCCTCCTTAGGAGCAAATCAAAAGACCTCCAGTCATCAAGGGTTCAGCTAAAGATAAGGAATTTTTCCCCCTTAATTCCAAATAACAGAAAGTAATTGAGTTTTATTTGGCCAAGAAGAACATCTTCAGTGTCTTGACCCAGGGGTATTTCAATGCTCTGGCTCCTTCCCACAGTTTTTCCATTTCACCACCCTGCAGGACAACATTCTGAGTCACTGCATTGATGACATCTTGATGACAGGACTCCAAGAGTGGATGGTGGGACACATGTTTTGATGAGACACATAGGATGGGAGATGAACATACTCCAGCCAATACACCAAAGTCTATCTCCTTGGTGGAGTTTCTAGAGTCCAGTGTCCTGGGATATTTGGGGTTATTTTTTTCTAATATGAAAGAATGTTGCTGTGCATTGCATTCTTTACTGCCCAGAAAGATACACAATGCTTGTTGGGCTCCTTTGGGGTTTGGAGGTAACCTACAACAGAGCTGAGTATGCTGCTCTGAGTTACCTGAAAGGCCTCCAGTTTTGCATAGAGCACAATGCATGAGAAGGCAGTAGAGCTGATGATCCACATTGCCCAGAAGGAGAGCAGGCCTGAGGTGAAGAGCTGTACTGATTTACGGGCAGTGCCTAATGTCAGGGACTGGGAAGGATGGGTGACAAGGAGTGAGTAAGTAGTGTGACAAGACACTGAGTGCCCAGCAAAAGTAGCATTTTTATCACTGACATTGCTTAGGACATCTAGAACATGGTGATAATAAAATGTAGACTTTCCGTTAGCTTTATTCTTATCTTGAAAGTGCACCCCCTTACTACCTTCACAATCCCCACCACCCTGCCCTTGGTATATCAGTGCAAGTAAGTTTGTGCAAGATAAATGTGGATCATCCCACAGTTTGAGAACATTCTGGGTGTAAAGAAATAAATAAAGAAATAAATAAATATGCCTGTGGTGCCCCACTGTGGATGGAGCTTTTAAGAATCTTGTAGACAAGATAGCCCACATGCTGCAATGAGTCAGCCTTTCCCACTCCACCGGTGCTTGCCTACTGAACTCGCAAATAGAGTGACAAGGACGGCACTGTTCATCTGTGGGTGTTAGCTGTGATTAACCCTATAACTGGACTGGGGAGCACAGAGTCTGAGGAAGAATCATAACAAAACTAGAAGGAGAATGGACTTCAACCTGATGTCTGGAGGTGGGTGCAATAACTGATGAAGCATTGGCTACTAGGTGATTAGAGTTCATGTATATTTACCTAAATAAGGGGTAAACAGAAGCTTTTATTTTATTTCATTTCACTTTGGGGGGACAGATGTGAAGCGAGTACTGTCGTCATTGTCATCTTCCCCACCTCCCTCCGGTGCACTGCAGACACTGCCTGTCTCCCCACCCCAGCCCTGTGGGTTCCACCTACCTCTTCTAACCCATATACTGGCATCCATCCACCTTCCATCTTCTAGCAATCTGTCAAAGTTTTCAAAGTCTGTTGGTCTCCATCCTCCACTCTGCTCCCTTTCCTTGGTTTCCACAGATTTACTCCCACTTGGATTTGCCTTGGATGATTTTAGTGAGGGAGAGGAGGAAAGCAGAGTCTCATTCTGCCATCTTGAGCCAGATGACTGGGCTTTTAAATAAGGTCTCCCTTTGGTTTAATTATCACAGACGTCTGTAGAAGTGCAGGGGAAACACCACATGCTTGTAATAGTAGTATTCCTCCTTCCCCTTGGGATGGGGAAAGCCCTGCTTTTCTACTTAAAATTAGGAGGAAATGGGCTGGAGAGTGATGAGTGGCCATAGAAGGAGGATATCAGTGTGAAATTCCACAAATAATATTTTACAAAACTCATGTAGAATGATTATTTCTGTTCATCTTGAAAACAACACCAGAGTCCTATGAATATGCTCCCTGGAGCATTTCCAGAATAAAACCAAGGCAGAGAATTAACCCGAGAGCATTGCATTTTCAGTATCAATCAATACAGTGAAATTATACCTCAGTTGCAGTCTGTTGGCCTCACAATGTGTTGTGTGATGGCCATGAGGAGATGCGGGGGGGAAAAATGTTTAGAAAGAAATGTTTGGCTAAATTCCTCTGAGAACAGCAAGGGAGAGCAGCAGCTCCCAGCCTGCAGGACCACGAATGTGCCACTTGGAGGAAAATGAAGCTCTAATCACTAACCTTCTTCTTTCTCCAGATACCATCAATGGCTCTTTAATCCAGGAGTTGTGTCACATCAAAGCAGACATCTGCTGGGTGTCTCTGCAGATTTGTTTTTGTGAAGTGGAGCTGCTTCAACAACTTGGGTTTCAGTGCTTGCAGCAAGGGACTCCGCATACCCAGAGCGGCTTCTCCATTTCCCTCCCCATGAGTGCAGCACCTTCTGGGGCCGCTGCGCTTTTTCATCCTCCTTCCCAGTTCCCTCCCTCCCTGCCTTGAAACACTCTGCATGTTGGAGATGTGAGGAGAACCAATTGCAGTAACTAGACTCGCTCCTGTTTACTTTGCAGCTTGGTGCTTGGTGCTCATATGAGCGCCGGGTTTTTCATTTCTACCCCTGGGCCAAGCTGGAGAGAGACCTGTTCGTTTTGGCTCTGAGAATTTCTGGCCCACCCCAGCCCCTGCAGCCCCTGCAGCCCCTGCAGGCATCCTCTGAGCCTCCCGGTTATCAGCCAGCCCACGCATCCTCCTCTGGTCCCGATGAGCCTCCCCGCTGCTTCCTGGGAGGCACTGCTTGTTATCCGTCCCTTGCCCTTCTGCACCTAGAGGGTGGGGTCCTCTCCCCACCCCCAGCCCCTCAAGTGCTCCCCCTCCAGGAGCAGGTGGTTCCTGTAAACGTAGATGAGCATGTCCTGTTCTCCTCAAAACCTGCCTGCAACCTCCAGTCTAGGAATAAAAGCCAAAGTCATGGCATTGCTACGAGGACCACATGACCTTTCTGACCACATCTCTTGCTCCCTGTGGCTCTCCCTGAAGAGCCTCAAACCTCAGGGTCTTTGCACGGGTCACTCCCAAGTCATCTTGGGCTACTATAACAAAATACAACAGGCTGGGCGGCTTAAACAACAAACATTTCTTTCGCACAGTTCTGGAGGCTGGAAGTCTGAGATCAGGGTGCCAGCATGGCCCTGGTGTGAGCCCTCTTCCTGGCTTGCAGACAGTCACCTTTTGCTGTGTCTTCACATGGCAGAGAGAGCGCTGGTGTCTCTTCCTCTTCTTCTAATGCACTAGTCCTCTCAGATTAGGGCTCCATCCTTATGATCTCAGTTAACCTTAATTACCTCCTTAAAGGCTCTATCTCCAAATAGAGTCACAAGGGGACTCAGGGCTTTAATGTATGAAATTGGGTGGGACACAATTCAGTCCATAACAGTCCCTCTGCCTGGAATGCTCTCCCTTGGATATCTGCAAAGCCAAAACCTTCACCCCTTAGACCAAGTCATGTGCTGAATTCCTCTGTGGAGTGGTCTTTTCTGGAAACACCTGGACTGATTTGGGGAAATACTCATCACCAATGCAAAATTAGGCTGCTATTGTCACAGGAATAGGTGGCAGATGCTGGGTGGTATAAAGCAAAGGTACAACAAACAACAACCTCCAAACAAAAGCCCAGACAGCCACAGTACAGTTGCCATTTATAACAGAAGGCCAACTTTGTTTCACATGCAGGTTCCCACGGAGCTACATCCCTAAGTGAGTTTCCAATACAAATTTACAGAGAGCACTACGGTGGGATCAGTGGGGGAGAAGACGGTTGCAGAGTCTGGAGAGACAGACTACACGTGCCATGAGCCCCTCACCCTCCCGCCTCAGACCTAGTGAGGGCCAGCTCTGCTGAGCCTCTGGAGCATGGAGACACAGTGGGCTGGGGGATACTCCTACCCCTGGAAGCATGGAGGGCAGAACAAACGGCAAGAAAACAGGAGGGGGATGTTTCTAGAGCACTGTCATGAGCCAGTGTGAGTCAGCGATCTCTCATGCCCCTTCGCATTGTCCCTCCATGTGCTCCAACCCAGAGGGCCATGGGCACAGCTGGCAGAGAAGGAGCTGGAAAGAGAAGGACCACCCCTTAGCCCGTTAGAAATTACCTTCACTGAGAATCTTTTATGTACAAGGAATGGCACCTCTTCTAAGTTTTGACAAACGTGTGCCCTCCTGTCATCAGCACCGCAGGCAAGATTTGGGGTGTTTCCATCATCCCAGAAAGTTCCCTGGTCCTCTGTGGTATGTGCGGTTACTAAGTCAAGCAAAATGCTATCGCCTCTTTCCAATTTCAGTGTATGCACTTTGTTTTATTTTACCAAAGGCTAAAAAAGTAGTGGGCCAAGCTAAGAGCTCTGTATCTCAACCTCTGAGCAACTGGAGGCTGGTGAGAAGCAAATTTGGGTTTTTATGATTATCCAGGTTGCAGGATGGAGAATAGATTGTGGCTGAGCAGAGCATGAGAGTGTGTGCAGGGAAATAGTGAGAGGGATATCCAGGTCATCTAGGTGAGAGATGATGGTCTGGAACAGAGTGGTGGGGAGAAGAAAAGAGCTAGGGGTCCAAAAGTGTGCAGGAGGTCAAACCCAGAGCCAGCATGAGATACAAATTGCCACAAATCCTTTGTAGCTCTTCCCATCCAGCAGCGGGTTCTGTGTCCCTCTCTTTGTAGCTGGGCAGGCTTGTGACTTCTTTGACTAATACAGTTTAGTGGAAGAGACCCTGTGTGACTTCTGATTCTGGGCCATAGAAGGCCATGCATCTTCTGGCTCCGTTACTAGACACTCTTGGGGCCTGCATATAAGAAGCCTGCTCCACCCGAAGCGGCTTTGCTGTGAGGAAGCCCTGCTTCACGGAGAAGCCACATGCAGGAGCTCCAGGCTCGGGGGAGCCCAGCCTTCGAGTCATCCTAGTCCAGGCAGCTGATGAGTGAGTAAAGAAGACTTCAGGTGATACCAGCCCCTGCCTTTTGAGTCCTCTGAGCTGGTATCCCAGACTCCACAGAGCAGACAAGCCATTGTCTCAGGGCCTGTCTAAATTCCTGACCACAGAATCCAAAGGCATAATAAAGTGGATGTTTTATAGCACTGATTTGGGGGTTTGTTTTACAGTAATCTATAACTTGGACAAGGAGAGAGGGGAGGTGTTGGGATGACTCACAGAGAAGATGGTGCATGTTTACTACCTTGTTTCTTGTCAGCTAAAATTGTTTCCTGGAGGAAGTGCAATGTCAAGAATTAATGTGAGAAACCAGGACTCATTCCTGGTATATTTCATTAAACAGCAGATAATTCGAGTATTAAGTGAAGCTGTGAATGGAGTAACTTTGTCGAGCTAGTGATAAGAGAGGATGATGGCTGGGGTACAGAGGTGGGGGAGACCATCCCAGAGCAGCAGTGGGGCCTGGGGGTCTGAGGCTGCTGACAGCTGTCCACACAACCCTGGGGTAGAAGTCAAGTCTGCTCCAAGAGTGTAATAATTTTGGTTTCTAGATCAGAAAGTGCTCTGAGCTCAGGACAACTTTACAGAAAACTTGATTATTTTTTCTGGAATATTTATCCTTCATTTGTCTTTCCAAATGAGTAATGAAAAATTCTAAAGAATATTTATTGGTTTTAATAATTTTGCTTTTTGGAAATTCAGTGCTGAGTTTCTAGGGGAATGAAAGTTACACGCCTGAAAGGGCTTTTCTCCTGTTAAAAAGTGTGATTAGAGGATTACCCAGAGTGCTCTGTTTTACATTTTTCTGTGGCTTTCATTACAGCTGTTCCTTCCTTTCTCAGCAGGTTCCATAATTATACAAATGTCACCTTTCAAGTCTTTCATTATTCATTTGTTACTCACTCAGAGCTCCTAAGACCTGTTCAGCTGCAGAGGTAGCTTGCTCAATGTACTAGCTGTGGATTAATTTTTGACTTGGGTCTTTTGTGTTTCATAGGAAAGATGAAGTGGGAGATAGCATTTTATGTTATGATTCTCTTTGCTTGCAGACCTGGCTCTTATTAGTATTTTTTTGGCCATGCCACGTGGCATACGGGATCTTAATTCCCTGACCAGGGATCGAACTTCTGCCCCCTGCACTGGAAGCGCCGAGTCTTACCCACCGGACCACCAGGGAAGTCCCCTGGCTCTTATTCTTTATTGTCTGTATGTGTGAGCCTACTGACTGTTCGATCCTTGATTCCTTAGTTGCACTTACTTGCAAATTATAGGTACCATCATTGAAAGCAATCTTGCCTACTTGAAATATTTCATTTACTGTCGTTTCTTCATTTAGGCAACAGTCTCTTTCCCATCCTCTGGGTTTCATTGCCCATGGAACCATCTACTTCTTCTACTTAGTCATTCTATAATAAAAGGGCCAGCAAAACCATTTCAGAATCCCAATTTCTAATCATGTATTTTACTTATATATAACTTTAGAAAAGGTTATACAGAACTTCAAGCTGTATATCCTCAGTGATATGTATAAGAGGGAATAATTCAGTGATATGGAATGGATAGAAATCATAAACTCTTTTGACAAACAGCAACTAATAACAACTTTTATATGGTTAATTATTTGGCCATTTAATTGTCATTTAGAAAAGTTCAGAGATTCAAAAGCTTATAGGGGTAACTAAATAGTATAAATGTGGGGGGTGGTGTGGGGCTGGGTTATGTAAAACAATAGGAATGAAGCGTTACACATCTATAGCTATACTATATTTTATTAAATTAACCTTTTATTTAGAAAAAAATTTACCTTCACATGCAATTGTAAGGAATAATACAGCAAGATTCTGAGGACCCTTCACCCAGCTTCCACCGATGGTAACATCTTACAAAACTATAGGATGATATCACAACCAGGATGTTGACATGGAGACAGCCAAGATACAGAACATTTCCATCAGTGCAAGGCCCCCCTTGTGTAGCCCCATCCTCCCTATCCCAGCCCTAGCCCTGGGCAATCATTCATCTTCACTAATCTGTTCTCCATCTCTATAATTTTGCCATCTCAAGAATTATGTATAAATAGAAGCATACTGTAATGTAACCTTTGGGCACTGGTGTTTTTTCACTTAGTAAAACTCCCTTGTAACCTGTTGCATAAGTTAACAATTATCTTAATTGCTGAGTAGTATTCTGTGGCATGGAGATACAAGAGTTTGTGTGACTATTCACCCACTGAAGGGTATCTGGGTTGTTTCTAGTTTTAGCTATTATGAATAAAGCTTCTCTGAACATTTGCATACAGATTTTGTGTGAACATAAGTCTCCATTTCTCTAGGATAAATATCCAAATGTTTACTTGCTTGGTTGTACACTAATTGCACGTTTAGTTTTGTAAAAACTGCCAAACTGTTTTCCAGTGTGAATATACAAATTTACATTCCTACCAGCATGTAAGAGTAATTCAGTTTCTCTGTATCTCCACCAGCATTTGATGTTGTCAATATTTATTATTTCAGCCATTCTGTTAGGTCTGTAGTGATACCCCATTGTGGTTTTAATTTACATTTCCCTCACAGCTAATCATGTTGAGTCTCTTTTCATGTGCTTATTTGCCATCTGTATACCATCCTCAGGGAATGTCTGCTCATGTCTTTCCCGTGTTCTAATTACACCCTATTTTAAAACACAGGACAGAGAAAGGCAGCACATGCTAGTTCATAGAGGGTCTGCTACATAGATGACCATCTCATAGAAACTAAAATCCACTAAATCTTTTCCCTTTTAAGAATTTTACAAAATACTAATGAATTTCCAATGCATTCGGTTTAATAATCACTGACGTAGGTCCAGAGAGAAAAGAAGTATTTGTTTGCCATCAACAAAAGGACTCTGAAATCTGGGGTTGGAATCTCTCATAGCTAAGAAACAGAAAACACATCTGCCTTTACCAAGATCTCCTCATGTCCTTCTTACTATAAACAGGCAGGGAGACAGCTAGGAGCTTCAAGAGGCAGAGCGAGATGGGGTGGGTTGGAGCACATAGAACCCCAAATTCCTTCTTTTCCTCCTTGTCCTTGATACTGAAAATTTCACTTCAATCCAGAGTGGTTGCTCAAGTGAGGTTCCCCTGGTTTGAGCCCCAAATCTGTATTTTCAGTAAGCATCAAGATCATTCTTATCCTTTTCTAAGTTTGGGAAACAGTGCCTTCTATTGTTTCTGTGCATCCATCACTCCTCTGTAACAAAGTAGGTTCTCAGGGTGATGGACTTTTAGGCCTTGAGAGTGTTACTTAGAGTCATTTAGTGCACACACCATGGCCTTGCAAGTCTGAGATTAATGGCAGCCACCAACGTGTTCATCAGTATCCCCATGAAAACTGTCTGGCATTCACAGAAGAGGGTTTTTTGCATGTGTTCTTAAATTGCACAGGTCCTATTTGTCTCATAGAATCTAACTTCATGCTTCTTGCTTCCTTACCATGTTATGAACATTTGGTAAGCACAGATTCTTTGGGGGAGGGATATAACAGGTTTTGTTAATACTAGAAATTACAGGTTATCTAAGAAAGCATTTCTAAAATAATTTGTGTAAGACATTCCCAAATATCCTAATCAGGGATCCCTCTGCCCCATGCCTTAAGAATTAGATTCCCAAAAGAAAAGTGAATGGTTTCTTGAAGTCCCAACTGGCCAAAAGCACCAATAAAGCCTACTTCACCTAGATTACTGCTACACTGTGGTCAATTTTAATCAGAGACAGTTTTAATTATGTCTTCCCTGGAAGGGGCCCCAGAAACATCACCGATTCCACACCACCTCATGTTTTCACACCCAGAGCCTGGATAAGAGAAACAGCCTGTCTAAGATCCCAGTTGTGGCAGGGCCAAACTGAGGACCCAGTTCTCCTAATATTAAGCCTTGAGAGATTTTGAGTTGCTTTCTCTCTCTCTTAATTGTACAAACATTCGGATAAGGATTTGCTAGAATATAGAACTCAAACAATCCATAGGGTGAAATTGTCCAAAGTTTTGTGTGTGTCATGGAGGGACGTGGACCTGTGTCAACAGGACCATCTCCAAACAAATTCTTCAGTCCTTGGGAATAAAGGTCCTCCTGTCCAGGTGCATGCCCTCATGCCTCAGGAGGAAAGAAAGAAGCATTCAACAGTTTTGTTTCTGGTGATGAGACTGTGGATTTCCCCTCCATATTCCATTACACTCAGATCATACAAAATGTACATGCTTTTATAAAAGCTTCAACAACAAAAGGCACATATACAAGGACTCCAGGGCCCATCAGAACCCCTTGCCTGAGTTTCCAGTCAGTAGGCAGCATATCTGGCCTGGTGTGGGGTGGCCCATGTGAGGGCCCAGCCTGGAGGTGGCATCCACCTCTGAAGGTGGCCCCCGTCCTGCACATGTGGCTGGCTGACTTTGAGATGTGCTGTAAGGGCAAAATACAAACTGGAGTTTGATGTATTTTTATGGAAAAAAAAATGTAAAGTATCTCATTAAAAGGTTTTATGTCAATTACCTGTCAAAATAATACTATTTTGGTATATATTGGGTTAAATAAATTAAATTTGTTTCTTTTCAGTTTCATAGTATGGTGACTAGAAAATTTAAAATCACAGATGCGTTTTTGTTCTACTTCTCTTGGACGTGCTGCCGAGATAGTTGCACAACTCCCTTCCGCTCCTCACTCAGCTCTCAGGAGGTCATCTCCACTGATAACTCCCCCTGATCCCTCTGTCTCCTTACCCTGCTGTATTTTGGTTCATAGCTCTCACCTTACCTGACTTTGCATTTGTTATTTTTTTGTCTCTCCCACCAGAATGAAAGGCAGGGACTCTGAGGGACTTTGTATTCACAGAACTGACGATAACGTGTGGCCCCAGCAGATGCCCAATAAACATTTGTTGAATGAGTGAATTTATACACTAGTATGACTGTATAAGAGAAAGTTGCAGTTGAATTGATGACCCAGGGCTATATTTTATTAACAATTAATTAAACATATTAATTTTGGAATTAAAATATTTTTCTTCTTTTTTTCACACTTTAGATGTTTTCACAGGCCCTAGAAAGACTTATAGCTCCTGGCACAGGCCCTTGTGACTAATGATCCACTGGAATCTATTTCCATTTTAATGATCATTTTCCTTCTTTGGTTCTTTGTACCCAATGGATATAAGCGATCTGAACCTTGGTCATGGATGGAAATTCTATATTTAAAATATATATTTAAAACCAAAAGATGGCAGGGGAGAGCTTGATGGGGACATGGGATGGTTGCCATCGATCTGTGCACCTTGGTGTCACTTAATGCATGATTAGGAGGTGAATCCACCAGTGAGTTAACAGGAGAGGTTGCCTCAACTCCTCTTCATCGCTTAGATGTGCTTGGTTAATTTGGCATCTCTACTCTCCTATCCTGGGGTTAAAATGCTAAGAAATGACAGCTTCCCAGGGAGAGACCCGGAGGCATGGGGTCCTGGGGAAGAATCAGGCTTCTACTTTAGTAGAAAGGGTTAAAGAAAAGTCGGTGGGAAGACCAGGGATCCTACAGTGCCTTTGACTTCTGTCTGTCAGCACCCTGACCTGCTGTGTGAGGCCAGGACATGAAACATCTGGACCTCAACACCCATCATGAAAATCCATTGAGTGTCATTGTTTTTTCCTTGTCTGCATTTAAAGCCCATCAATCCCCATCAAACTAGTGTTCAGGGCAACCCGTTTGCCAAGAGGAATACTCACAGTGTGATGTCAACATTCTCTTAAGCACTGTGTGTTTAAAGTTTTACTCTTCTGCATTGATTCCTCTGTTGGTTGGAGCTTTTTTTTTTTTTTTAAAAAAAAAAACTAACCCTTTAAAAAAAATCCAAGAAATAAATGAGCAGTGTGATACAAAGATGGGTCAGTAACTCTAAGTCAATCCTTCTGAGATGACACATGCCACGTACGCAGAAGGATGTCTGGGTTGCATTCAGCGTGCAGTGCATGTCAGCTGTGACAACTAAGTTTTCACATTATGAGTATGTCCACTAAAATGTCCACATTTGCCATTAGATGTTGTCACTCTGAGCCTCACACCACTCTCAGGAAAACATTGCTTAGTGGTAGGCCAAGTGGACAATCCCAACTGCATTAACGTGATATGAATTGAAACCTTTCCATTGACATTTTTTCCAGTTTTTTTGAGATATAATTATATACAGCACTGTACAAGTTTGTGTACAGCATAATGACTTGAATTACATATATTGTTAAATGATTACCCGCAATAAGTTAGTTAACATCCATCTCATATAGATACAAAAAAGAAAAAGAAAAAAATGTTTTTTCCTTGTGATGAGAACCTTTCTTAACAACTTTCCTATATAACATACAGCAGAGTTAGCTATAGTCATCATGTTGTACATTATACCCCTAGTACTTATTTATCTTATAACTGGAAGTTTTGTACCTTTTGATTATCTTCATCCAATTTCCCCCTGCTCCACCTCCCTCTGGTAACCACATATCTGATCTCTTTTTCTATAAATTTGGTGTATTTTATCTTTTTCTTTTTAGATTCCATATATAAGTGAGATCATACACTATTTGTCTATCTCTGTCTGCTTATTTCACTTAGCATAATGCCCTCAAGGTCCTTTCATGTTGTCACAAATGGTAGGATTTCCTTCTTTTTTATAGCTGAGTAATATTCCATTATATATATATAAATATTCCATTTTAGACATATATATGTATAAAATGGAATATTAGCCGTATATATGGTATATATATGTGATATATATACATACATACATACACACACATGACATCTTCTTTATCCATTCATCCATCAATGGACACTTAGGTCTTTTCCATCTCTTGGCTATTGTAAATAGTGCTGCAATGAACATGGGGCACAGATATCTTTGTCATAGTGTTTTTGAAACCTTTCCATTTTAATTGCCATTTTTACTCTCCTGTCCAGTTTTTCTATTTTAAGTATAATATAAATATGAGTCCATTCTCTAAATCGAAGAGCATGTCTAAAACTGGCATGTCTTTGAAAGATGTCAGATTCTAATCAGCCTTGGAAATTTGCTCTTGTTGTTATTTATTTGACAAATATGCACTTCATGTAGTTCTGATTTCTCTCCCTTTTTCTTTCTTTCTTTCTTTCTTTCTTTCTTTCTTTCTTTTTTTCTTTTTTTACCACACTGCGTGGCATTTGGGATCTTATATACCCAACCAGGGATTGAACCTGCACTCCCTGCATTGGAAGCGCAGCATCTTAACCACTGGACCTCTAGGGAAGTCCCCTCTCTCCCTTTTTCCAAATGTCTTTCATAAACTTAAGCATGTTTTTATAGTCAGTCATATCACATATTATGACAATAAACAAGGGATGACTTAAAGAAAAAATAAATACTTTGTTCTCTCCATCACAGGTCAGCACACTTTTGCCATGAAAGGCCAGATGATAAATATCTTAGGCTATGCAAGCCTCTGTTGTGGCCACTCAGCTCTGCCCTTGGAGCAGGAAAGAAGCTGTAGACCATTTATAAATAAGTAAGCATGGCTGTGCTCCAATAAAACTTTATTTGGACATTTATTATGAACACTGAAATTTGAATTTTCACATCACTAAATAGTCATCTTCTTTTTTCCCCCTAACCATTTAAAAATGTAAATCTATTCTTAGCTCACAGGCCACAGGAAAAGAGGTGGAGGGCTGCAGTTTGCTGCTTCCTGCTCTAAAATGCCAATGATTATGACCAATAACTAGTGGAATAGTTTTGATGCTGTTGTTAGCCGTTACCACATGTCCACAGGGGCTAAATGACAGGGAAAGGGCCTCAACTATGAGAAAATTTCTTCTAAACAATGCTAGACAAATGGAAAATTATAAATTTTGCTTTAAAATCTATTTCTGCCTGTTCCAATTATATCTGTTTGCTCTCCTGTTTTGCTTCCACTCAGCAGCTCAGAGCAAGGTGCTGGAATGTGAACTCCCGGAAAATCAAATACCATGTTCCCCTCTGTGTCCCTTGTGTGGTGTGCGCTCCCCTCTTACTCGATAGCACCAACCCCACTTACACCTGCCCACAGCCCACCTTTGCTCAGCTGGCTGCTACCTCTGGCCCGGCTCAGCTCTGTGTTGGCTCCCACCTATGCATAGCCTTGTGTCCCCTGGTTTCCTGGCTGCCAACTTCTCCTTTCTCTCTGTCCTATTCTCCGCTCCAAAGGGAGTATCTGGGGAGGAACCCGATTTAACCTTGACTCCCCTGTGGGTTGGGGACTCAATTTCCTCTTCTTGGGAGATAATGCCTGTTGTTCAGTGTCCAGGTGACTAACTTGTAGCCCATAGAAGGTGAATTCTTTTTTTTTTTTAAACATCTTCATTGGCGTATAATTGCTTTACAATGGTGCATTAATTTCTGCTTTATAACAAAGTGAATCAGCTATACATATACATATATCCCCATATCTCCTCCCTCTTGCTTCTCCCTCCCATCTTCCCTATCCCACCCCTCTAGGCGGTCTAAAAGCACCGAGCTGATCTCCCTGTGCTATGCAGCTGCTTCCCACTAGCTATGTATTTTACATCTGATAGTGTATATATGTCAATGCTACTTTCTCACTTCCTCCCAGCTTACACTTGCCCCTCCCCGAGCCCTCAAGTCCATTTTCTACGTCTGCGTCTTTATTTCTGTCCTGCCTCTAGGTTCTTCAGAACCTTTTTTTTTTTTTAGATTCCATATATATGTGTTAGCATATGGTGTTGGTTTTTTTCTTTCTGACTTACTTCACTCTGTATGACAGATGCTAGGTCCATCCACCTCACTACAAATAACTGAATGTCGTTTCGTTTTATGGCTGAGTAATGTTCCATTGTATATATGTGCCATATCTTCTTTATCCATTCATCTGTTGATGGACACTTAGGTTGCTTCCATGTCCTGGCTATTGTAAATAGAGCTGCAATGAACATTTTGGTACATGACTCTTTTTGAGTTATGGTTTTCTCAGGTTATATGTCCAGTAGTGGGAATGCTAGGTCATATGGTAGTTCTATTTTTAGTTTCTAAAGTAACCTCCAAACTGTTCTCCATAGTGGCTGTATCAATTTACATTCCCACCAACAGTACAAGGGTGTTCCCTCTTCTCCACACCCTCTACAATATTTATTGTTTGTAGATTTTTAGATGATAGCCATTCAGACTGGTGTGAGGTGACACCTCATTGTAATTTTGATTTGCATTTCTCTAATGAATGTTGAGCATCCTTGCATGTGTTCGTTGGCAATCTGTATATCTTCTTTGGAGAAATGTCTATTTAGGTCTTCTGCCCATTTTTGGATTGGGTAGTTTGTTTTCTTGATATTGAGCTGCATGAGCTGCTTGTATATTTTGGAGATTAATCCTTTGTCAGTTGCTTCTTTTGCAAATATTTTCTCCCATTCTGAGGACTGTCTTCTTGTCTTGTTTATGGTTTCTTTGCAGTGCAAAAGCTTTTAAGTTTCATTAGGTCCCATTTGTTTATTTTTGTTTTTATTTCCATTTCTCTAGGAGGTGGGTCAAAAAGGATCTTGCTGTGATTTATATCATAGAGTGTTCTGCCTATGTTTTCCTCTAAGAGTTCGATAGTGTCTGGCCTTACATTTAGGTCTTTAATCCATTTTGAGTTTTTTTTGTGTATGATGTTAGGGAGTGTTCTAATTTCATTCTTTTACATGTACCTGTCCAGTTTGCAAAGCATCACTTATTGAACAGGCTGTCTTTTCTCCATTGTATATTCTTGTCTACTTTATCAAATATAAGGTGACCATATGTGTGTGGGTTTATCTCTATGCTTTCTATCCTGTTCCATTGATCTATATTTCTGTTTTTGTGCCAATACCATGCCATCTTGATTACTGTCACTTTGTAGTATAGTCTGAAATCCAGGAGCCTGATTCCTCCAGTTCTGTTTTTCTTTCTCAAGATTGCTTTGGCTATTCAGGGTCTTTTGTGTTTCCATACATACTGTGCAATTTTCTGTCCTATTTCTGTGAAAAATGCCATTGGTAGTTTGATAGGGATTGCATTGAATCTGTAGTTTCCTTTGAGTAGTATAGTCATTTTCACAATGTTGATTCTTCCAATCGAAGAACATGGTATATCTCTTTATCTGTTTGTATCATCTTTAATCTCTTCCATCATTGTCTTATAGTTTTCTGCATACAGGTCTTTTGTCTCCTTAGGTAGGCTTATTCTAGGTATTTTATTATTTTTGTCACAATGGTAAATGGGAGTGTTTCCTTAATTTCCCTTCCTGATTTTTCATCATTAGTGTATAGGAATGCAAGAAACTTCTGTGCATTAATTTTGTATCCTGCTAATTTACCAAATTCATTGATTAGCTCTAGTAGTTTTCTGGCGGCATCTTTAAGATTCTCTATGTATAGTATCATGTCATCTGCAAACACTGACAGCTTTACTTCTTCTTTTCCGATTTGGATTCTTTTTATTTCTTTTTCTTCTCTGGCTGCTATGGCTAAAACTTCCAAAACTATGTTGAATAATAGTGGTGAGAGCAGACATACTTGTCTTGTTCCTGATCTTAGAGGGAATGCTTGCAGTTTTTCACCATTGAGAATGATGTTTGCTGTGGTTTGTCATATATGGCCTTTATTATGTTGAGGTAAGTTCCCTCTATGCCTACTCTGGAGAGTTTTTATCATGAATTGGTGCTGAATTTTGTCAAAAGCTTTTTTTGCATCTATTGAGATGATCATATGGTTTTTATTCCATAGTCTGTTTATGTGGTGTATCACATTGATTGATTTTCATATATTGGAGAATCCTTGCATTCCTCAGTAAATCGCACTTGATCATGGTGTATGATCTTTTAATGTGCTGTTGGATTCTGTTTGCTAGTATTTTGTTGAGGATTTTTGCATTTATGTTCATCAGCGATATTGGCCAGTAGTTTTCTTTCTTTGTGACATTTTGTCTGGTTTTGGTATCAAGGTGATGGTGGTCTCATAGAATGAGTTTGGGAGTGTTCCTCCCTCTGCTATATTTTGGAAGAGTTTGAGAAGGATAGGTGTTAGCTCTTCTCTAAATGTTTGATAGAATTTGCCTGTGAAGCCATCTGGTCCTGGGCTTTTGTTTGTTGGAAGATTTTTAATCACAGTCTCAATTTCAGTGCTTGTGATTGTTCTGTTTATATTTTCTATTTCTTCCTGGTTCAGTCTCGGAAAGCTGTGCTCTTCTAAGAACTTGTTCATTTCTTCCAGGTCGTCCATTTTATTGGCATATATTGCTTGTAGTAATCTCTCATGATCCTTTGTATTTCTGCAGTGTCAGTTGTTACTTCTCCTTTTTCATTTCTAATTCTATTGATTTGAGTCTTCTCCCTTTTCTTCTTGATGTGTGTGGATAATGGTTTATCAATTTTGTTTATCTTCTCAAAGAACAAGATTTTAGTTTTATTTTGTCTTTGCTATTGCTTCCTTCATTTATTTCTGATCTGATTTTTTACTTCTTTCCTTCTGCCAACTTTAGGGGTTTTTTTTTTGTTCTTCTTTCTCTTATTGCTTTAGGTGTAAGACTAGGTTGTTTATTTGAGATGTTTCTTGTTTCTTGAGGTAGGTTTGTATTGCTATAAACTTCCTTCTTAGAACTGCTTTTGCTGCATCCCATAGGTTTTGTGTCATCATGTTTTCAGTGTCATTTGTTTCTACATTTTTTAAAATTTCTTCTTTGATTTCTTCAGTGATCTCTTGATTATTTAGTGATGTATTGTTTAGCCTCCATGTGTTTGTATATTTTACAGATTTTTTCCTGTAACTGATATGCAGTCTCATAGCATTGTGATTGGAAAAGATACTTTATATGATTTCAATATTCTTAAATTTACCAAGGCTTGATTTGTGACCCAAGATATGATCTATCCTGGAGAATGTTCCATGAGCACTTGAGATGAAAGTGTATTCTGTTGTTTTGGAATAGAATGTCCTATAAATATCAGTTAAGTCCATCTTGTTTAATGTATCCTTTAGAGCTTGCATTTCCTTATTTAGTTTCATTTTGGATGACCTGTCCATTTGTGAAAGTGGGGTGTTAATGTCCTCTACTATTACTGTGTTACTGTCGATTTGCCCTTTTATGGCTGTTAGCATTTGCCTTATGTATTGAGGTGCTCCTATGTTGGGTGCAGAAATATTTACAATTGTTATATCTTCTTGGATTGATCCCTTGATCGCTATGTAGTGTCCTTCTTTGTCTCTTCCAATCGTCTTTATTTTAAAGTCTATTTTGTCTGACATGAGAATTGCTACTCCAGCTTTCTTTTGATTTCCATTTGTATGGAACATCTTTTTCCATCCCCTCGCTTTCAGTCTGTATGTGTTCCTAGGTCTGAAGTGAGTCCCTTGTAGACAGCTTTTATACAGGTTTTGTTTTTGTATCCATTCTGCCAGTCTATGTCTTTTGGTTGGAGCATTTGTTCTATTTACATTTAAGGTAGTTATCAATATGTATGTTCCTATTACTATTTTCTTAATTGTTTTGGGCTTGTTTTTGTAGGTTTTTTCCTTCTCTTTTTTTTCCTGCCTAGAGAAGTTTGTTTAGCATTTGTTGTAAAGCTGATTTGGTGGTGCTGAATTCTCTTACATTTTCCTTGTCTGTAAAGGTTTTAATTTCTCCGTTGTATCTGAATGAGATCTTTTCTGGGTAGAGTAATCTTGGTTGTAGGTTTTTCCCTTTCATCACTTTAAGTTTGTCCTTCCACTCCCTTCTGGCTTTCAGAGTTTCTGCTGAAAGATGAGCTGTTAGCCTTATGGGGATTCCCTTGTTTGTTATTTGTTGTTTTTCCCTTGCTGCTTTTAATATTTTTTCTTTGTATTTTTGATAGTTTTATTAACATGTGTCTTGGCATTTTTCTCCTTGGATTTATCCTGTATGGGACTCTCTGTGCTTCCTGGACTTGACTGTTTCCTTTCCCATATTAGGCAAGTTTTCAACTATAATCTCTTCAAATATTTTCTCAGTCCCTTTCTTTTTCTCTTCTTCTTCTGGAACCCCTATAATTCAAATTTTGTTGCATTTAATGTTGTCCCTGTGGTCTCTGAAACTGTCCTCTATTCTTTTCACTCTTTTTTCTTTACTCTGTTCTGCAGTTGTTATTTTCAGTATTTAATCTTCCAGGTCACCTATCCATTCTTCTGCTTCAGTTATTCTGCTATTTATTCCTTCTAGATAATTTTTTATTTCATTTATTGTGTTGTTTATTATTGTTTGTTTGCTCTTTAGTTCTTCTAGGTCCTTGTTAAACATTTGTTGTATTTTCTCCATTCTATTTCCAAGATTTTGGGTCAACTTTACTATCATTACTCTGAATTCTTTTTCAGGTAGACTGCCTATTTCCTCTTCATTTGTTTGGTCTGGTGGATTTTTACCTTGCTCCTTCATCCACTGTGTGTTTCCTGTCTTCTCATTTTGCTTAACTTACTGTGTTTGGGGTATCCTTTTTGCAGGCTGCAGGTTTGTAGTTCCCATTGTTTTTGGTGTCTGCCCCCAGTGGGTAAGGATATTTCAGTGGGTTGTGTAGGCTTCCTGGTGGAGTGGACTGCTGCCTGTGTTCTGGTGGATGAGGCTGGATCTTGTCTTTCTGGTGGGCAAGACCACACCCAGTGGTGTGTTTTGGGGTGTCTGTGACCTTATGATGATTTTAGGCAGCCTCTCTGCTAATGGGTGGGGTTGTGTTCTTGTCTTGCTAGTTGTTTGGCTTAGGTTGTCCAGCACTGTAGCTTGCTGGTCATTGAGTGGAGTTGGGTCTTAGCATTGAGATCGAGATTTCTGGGAGACCTTTTGCCATTTCATATCACATGGAGCCGAGAGGTCTCTGGTGGACTAATGTCCTGAACTTGGCTCTCCCACCTCAGAGGCACAGGCCTGACACCTGGTCGGAGCACCAAGACCTTGTCAGCCACACAACTCAGAAGAAAAGGGAGAAAAAAAGAAAGAAAGAAAGAAAATAAATAAAATAAAATAAAGGTATTAAAATAAAAATTTTTTTAAATTATAAAAGAATTAAAAAATAATAATAAAAAAAAGATAGAAGAGAGCAACTAAACCAAGTAACAAATCCACCAAAGATAAGAAGCCCTAAAAGCTATATTAAAAAAAAAGGACAGACAGAACCCTAGGACAAATGGTAAAAGCAAAGCTATACAGAAAAAAACCACACAAAGACACAAAGAAGCATACATGTACACACTCACAAAAAGAGAAAAAGGAAAAATATGTATGTAGCTATATATAAAAAATATTAAAAAAAGAAGAGAGCAACCAAATCAATAAACAATTGTACCAATGATAATAAGCTCTAAATACCATATTAAGATAAATATAAAACTGGAAACAAATTAGATTCAGAAAGCAAACCCCAAGTCTCCAGTTGCTCCCAAAGTCCACTGCCTCAATTTTGGGATGAATCGTTGCCTATTCAGGTATTCCAGAGATGCAGGGTACATCAAGCTGATTGTGGAGATTTAATCTTGCTGCTCCTGAGGCTGCTGGGAGAGATTTCCCTTGCTCTTCCCTGCTCGCATAGCTCCTGGGGTTCAGCTTTGGATTTGGCCCCCCCCTCTGTGTGTAGGTCACCTGAGGGCGTCTGTTCTTTGCTCAGACAGGACGGGGTTAAAGGAGCAGCTGATTAGGGGACTCTGGCTCACTCAGGCCAGGGGGAGGGAGGGGTATGGAATGTGGGGCGAGCCTGCGGCAGCAGAGGCCAATATGACATTGCAACAGCCTGAGGGGTGCCATGTGTTCTCTTGGGGAAGTTGTCCCTGGATCACGGGACCCTGGCAGTGGTGTCCCAGGAGGGGAATTGCTTGCACAGGGGCTTCTTAGTGGCTGAAGCAGCAGGCTTAGTATTTCATGCCCGTCTCTCACGTCGGCGCTGGTAGCCTCAGCTCGTGCCCGTCTCTGGAGCTCATTTAGGCAGTGCTCTGAATTGCCTCTCCTCGCGCAGCCCAAAACAATGGGGTCTTGCCTCTTAGGCAGATCCGAGTTTTTCCCGGACTCCCTCCCGGCTAGCTGTGGAGCACTAGCTCCCTTCAGGCTGTGTTCACGTAGCCAACCCCAGTCCTCTCCCTGGGATCTGACCTCCGAAGCCCAAGCCTCAGCTCCCAGCCGCTACCCACCCTGGTGGGTGAGCAGACATGCCTCTTGGGCTGGTGAGTGCTGGTCGGCACTGATCCTCTGTGCAGGAATCTCTCCACTTTGCCCTCCGCACCCCGGTGGCTGCGCTCTCCTCCGTGGCTTCAGAGCCCACTCCGCTACCTGCAGTCTCCACCCGTGAAGGGGCTTCCTAGTGTGTGGAAGCTTTTCCTCCTTCACAGCTCCTTCCCAGTGGTGCAGGTCCTGTCCCTATTCTTTTGTCTCTGTTTTTTCTTTTTTCTTTTGCCCTGTCCAGGTACGTGGGGAGTTTCTTGCCTTTTGGGAAGTCTGAGGTCTTCTGCCAGCATTCAGTAGGTGTTCTATAGTTGTTCCACACGTAGATGTATTACTCATGTATTTGTGGGGAGGAAGGTGATCTCCACATCTTACTCCTCTGCCATCTTGAAGTTGTCTCAGAAGGTGAATTCTTAATCTTTCTGTGCCTCACTTCCCATGTCTGTAAAATGGGGATAATTGTGTGTGTGTGTGTGTGTGTGCGTGTGTGTGTGTGTGTGTGTGAGTGGGTTTGCTGAGAAACCCTTGCAGGTACAACTGAGATGTGTAGGAATGTTAGTTCCTTTCTCCCATCTCTGTTCATTGGTTTTATCCTGAGCCTGAGAGTTCCAGAAGACCATTAGCTCCCCTGTGACTAGTTCTCAAATAATCGAAAGCAAATATGTAACTCTTATTTTCTTTTTGGTCACACCTCAGACCCAGTCATGGCCCCAGGTTCCCATGCTGTGGGTGCCCTCTGCTCAGGGTGTGCCCCTCTGTCTCTCTTAGGCAACTTATCTTCTCCCTTCATGCAACTTAATTTTCTAATAAAACTTTCAATATTACATATTTAGAATGGAGAGATCTATGGTTTGTCAGTTTGGCATGTTTTAAAAGAACTAAATGTGTAATAAAATCACTTTGAAAGAAAAATGTGTAGAAGAACTGTTTTGTAGCCAATGTAAAAAGTCAATGAAAAAAGCTTTTTAGACAAATAAAAGGTGGGGAGATTTCCAGGAGCTGTCATCATTATTTAAGTTTTTTATTCCCTGCATTATTACTGACACTGACGTTTACATTTAAAAAGGTTTATGAGAGATGAATCCACACTTTATGTATATTCATTCACATAGAATAGTTTTCAGTATTGCTACTGGCAACTTGAAATGAATGAAATTATAATTTTGATAATTTTGAATGAAATATGTAACATCTTCTTTCAAAGGTAATGAGGGTCTTTGTGCTATAAGATACCTAATTCTTTCTGATATCTAATTTTGAAGGAGATGCTTGTGTTGGAATTTGACACCCAGGAGAGAGGCAGCATGGAGAATACAGTCTCCTCCACCCTCACATTTCCAGTGAGGAATGGCCGGAGGTCAGATGCTGGGCTACGGTCTTGCTTCCCTGTGAAGTGAGTGTCCAGCAGTCTGGTGTGGTGGCTTCACAGGTGTGGACCTGTCCCTCTGTAAGGTTTTCATCCAAGGCCCACGGACCTCCCCTTTTCCTTTCAGAAGTGGGGCTGCCCTGGTGGTTGGTGGTCTGTGGAGATAAGCCTGCACAGTCTGCTGCTCTCGGCACACCAACATCAAGACTGGCTTGACCCAAATCGTACCATAACCTAGAAAATCACCACTGCGAGATCTGAGCTGAGATTTCTCGTGAGAAGGCGCTGGTACAACCCCAGTACAGATCCAGGTGTTGAGGAACAGAGGTGAAAAATCTGGTGAGATGCCAGCCTTCAGATGCACTGAAGGCCCAGCATTAAACACCCATCAGAACTTTTGAGTCAAGTAACTTTGGGTTAAAAGTGAAATTTTATGGCCTAAATTAAAGCACATTATTTTTCCTTTTTTTAATAGAAAGCACTGAAACTTTCATGAAATATCTGTCTAGTTAGGGGAAGGTTTTAGGGAAAGGTGAGACAAAAACATTTAGGAAGTTTCCTCCTTGAAGAAAATGTTTTCCAATGGAAAATGATATATAGAGAGGGTCTTAGGTGTATTGCTTGAGGGCTGATCCCAGAATTTTCTGTCATTTTGGTCAAGCGTCAGTGCTGAAGGCTTGACCCCACTGTGATGCCAAAGAGGGTCCCTGCTGACTACTCAGGCAGTGTTCTCCTTGGAACTGGCTCCCTGATAGTCTCTACTCCAGGGTGGTGTCCGCAGTTATTTTCCATGTACCCATAGCTGTAAACTCTCAAGAGACTGATGTATAAATCAAAAAAGCCAATCTATTACTTTCCAATGAGTGAAGGATAAAAGCTCAGCTCCTGCTCTTCAGCGCATGCTCCCCGCAATATAAGAAACTGACTATCCTTAGGAGGCTGTTTAGGGTGGACAAGAGGTGTGCATGATACACCTGAATGGCATCTTGCTTGGTGGCAGTCTTAGGAAGCAGCTGTGAATTGGCAGCTGAGTTGTGTCCTGTGGTGGCTGATGCATCCATCACTCCTATATGAGGACCTCAAGTGCCGGTTGACAGGATTGCTTCCTTCTGCACATGGTTGAAACACTGTAGGATCCTTTGGTCTACTCACAGATGGTGTCTCTTTAATTAATACTGATGCTTCAGACAAGATGCAACATACATGTGATTTCAGCTTCCCTGAGCTGAACCACATTTTAGTCCTAACCATTTGTTTCTCCTCCACAGAATTCACACCCTTTGATGATATGTGGATATTCCAAAATCTCTCTAGCTATGCAGTTATAGACAAGGTTTTACAGTAGTTAAAAACTCACATTAAGGGGGTCACCTCATTCCTAGCTTGTGTGGAAAATTGATCTAATTTAGCTGTATCTTTACATATACTTTGGATGTTGATTCTTAGAAAATTTGTTGATTTATTCTTGCTAAATTTTTGCTTTTCTTTCAGTTTTTTTTTTTTTTGTTTGTTTTGTTTTTGTTGGGGGGTATGCGAGCCTCTCACTGTTGTGGCCTTTCCTGTTGCAGAGCACAGGCTCTGGACGCGCAGGCTCAGCGGCCATGGCTCACGGGCCCAGCCACTCCGCGGCATGTGGGACCTTCTCGGACCGGGGCATGAACCTGTGTCCCCTGCATTGACAGGCGGACTCTTAACCACTGCGCCACCAGGGAAGCCCCTTTTCTCTCAGTTTTGTTATTGGGGACATAATATCAGTTTAAAAATAAATTCTAGGAGGGAATGTTTGTATTCAGTTGGGGCTAAATTAAGGAGAGGACAAATGTGAAAGGAGGGGAGGGAAGGAAAGAGAAAGAAAAAAAAATCAGCATTGTAATCACAAACTTCTACTTGCCAGCAAACTTATTTATGTAAAGTGTGTCATACACAATTGAAAACATTTCTGTTCCAACCTACAGAATATTCAGTGTACACACTTAAGCTTATGTCCTGGGGCCTAGGTTCAGTGATAGTAATGCTGTGCCAGCTATCTGCAATTTTTGCACATTTTGGATTCCCATTAAGTGTCCATCTTGATTATCTCCAACCTGCCAGTGAAGTCTACCTTTAATACTTCTTGTATTATTCTGAGGGATAATTTTAGTACTAATTCTTTTTTTTATGTGCTATATTATTTTTTTAACATCTTTATTGGAGTATAATTGCTTCACAATGTTGTGTTAGTTTCTGCTGTATAACAAAGTGAATTAGTTATATGTAGTACTAATTCTTGATCTCATCATCTGGATAGTACAATAGGTATTATCACTATTCAGCTGTCTATTTATGATTTTGTGGCCACAGAAATTCAGTATTCTTTCAAGTATTTAATCCCTTTGCATCATCATATGTGAACCTTGCTTCTCAGTGACTTTTATAAGAAATATGCTTTACCTGGTACTTTCCATCAGCACCAGCAGGGTAGATTTTACTTTCTAATACATTTATGTATTTTTATTTCAAGTATGTTTCCTGTAAGGGGTAAAGAACTGGATTAATAAAAGAACTACTGGAAATGACCTCTCTCTCTCTTTCTTTCTCTCTTTCTCTTTCTTCCTTCCTCCTTCTTCCTTCTTCCCTCTCTCTCTCCCTTCCTTCTCTTTCTCCCTTCCTTTCTTTCTTTTTTTCTTTCTCCCTCCCTCCCTCCCTTTCTTTTTAAATAGAGGAGTTCTGCCTACTTGCATTTGTTGACATATGGACCGATTCCACCATTGTTGTTGGTGCATTTTTTGCTTTCTGCCACATGGCTCCTTTTGCATAGTATGAGCTGGTCACGTGGCTCTCACTGACTTGATAGTAACTTTCTTCAAATGAGTTATGAGGTAAAGAAATGCACAGATTTGTGCCACATTCTTCAAGGATCTACGTGTCTTATTGGAAAAAACTTACTGTTGGCATGCATCCCTTTATTTACACTAGTGGTTGTTAGAAAAGCATTGGTCTGGAGAAGTGCCTTTCAAACTGGTGGTGCCAATCGCTTTTGCTTTTCATTCAGCTGGTGCAGCTCCAAGAATGGGAGGGGGCCCCACCCTGAGGCCAGAATTTCTCAGGGCACTGGGGACACAGCTTGGCAAAGGTGAGGCAACTGTGGGGACCGAGGGATGAAAGAGAAGGTACAGAAAATGCATCTTCTTCGCCAACCACTCTCAACTTGGACTCATTCCCTCATCTAGTCTTTGGATCATCAGTGATATTACTTTGAAGTAGATTCTTAATGCCACCTGGAGGACACTATCAGGTGTGGATGATGGGGAAGAGGCTGTTTCGACAACTGTCTCTCACCTCACTCCTTGCCCGCACTGCTCAGATGTGTCCAGGATGTGTTGCCTCTCAAATCAACTGAAAAGTAATGTCTTTCTTTCAATTTTTGGCTGAAAATTCTTAAAACATAGGCTAATTTTGACAAGAGCAACTCAGTGTGTTTGAAGGTAAGATTTCTCTTCACTGAGGCTGTTCAAAGCACAATGGAAAGGGAAGTGACGTTACTGATAGCACACTTGAATTCTTTCTTTTTAAATTAATTAATTAATTTATTTTTGGCTGCATTGGATCTTCGTTGCTGCGTGCAGGCTTTCTTTAGTTGCAGTGAGTCAGGGCTACTCTTCACTGCAGTGCACGGACTTCTCATTGCAGTGGCTTCTCTTGTTGCGGAGCACGGGCTCTAGGCGTGTGGGCTTCACTAGTTGTGGCTCGCGGGCTCTAGAGCGCAGGCTCAGTAGTTGTGGCTCATAGGCTTAGTTGCTCCATGGCAGGTGGGATATCCCTGGACCACGGCTCGAACCCATGTCCCCTGCTTTGGCAGGTGGATTCTTAACCACTGTGCTACCAGGGAAGCCCCACATGACAATTTTTTAACTGTTGGGTTATTTTGACATTTTTGCAGCACCCTTTTAAAAAATGAAGTGACAGAAGCCACTATAGTTGGGATTCCTTAGAAAACAGAGCCTGCAGGGAGTTTTGAGGTGCCTTGTTGGGAACCATATGATGAAGGAGTGAGGGCAGAAGGACTGGGCAGGGTGGAGCTGGGCTGTGATGTGGCTGTGACAGCAGCCTCAGTGGACCATGAGGAGTTTTGAGCTGGGATGGCATTGCTGAGCTGCCCCTCCATGAGTCAAGGAGTCCTGGTCTTGTGCTCTCCAGTGAGGGGATGTGACCTTGGGTAAGGTTGCATCCTATGCCGAGGGCAGTTCCAGAAGAGGGACTCAGCCAGGGAATGAGCTCCTTGGTCCTGAGGGGAGAGCTGGGTGGCATACCAGTGTCCACCATGGCAGTTATTAAATCACTGATTTTCACTTCTTCTTGAATATTGATCATAACAAAAGGAAAGGGAAGACTGGAAGCCTCACCAGACAAGGAGCCTCAAAGGGACAGGTCCATACGAGGTTCTGGCAGAGCCTGTCTTCCCAGCGAGGACTTGAGAAGGGTTCAGGGTAGCTACTAGATTTCCATGACCATCCCTGCCCCGTCCAGTTCCAGTGACAGAGGAACTCTTTTGTATTATAACTAATATCTACGTTGTCTCACCTGGACAGATCCCTTTCCACATTTTAAAAACAACAGTTTTATATGTAGTCTCACTGAATCCAGAGTAAGAAACTATGATTTTAGCAGTTTATTACAATCTTGCTTTGATGTGCTCTGGGAGAGACTTGAGTGCTTTTTTTCTCTAGGCAATATACTTCTGACATATCAAGTTATATCTCTTCAAAATAGACTCTGGAGGAGAGAAAGCAAGTGAAAAAAAATGTTGTTGATTTGGAACTTCAGCAGATAGTATTGCTACAATCTTACATAAAGGTAGGTATTTGGCAGGAACTTAATTACCTTTTGATGCTTTGTGATTTTCTGGTTCTCAGAGGGTTATTTTGAAGAAAAAAATTGATTTGTTTTATTGAGGTATAATTGACATTTAAAATTGTAAGATAAAGTGTGCATCGTGGTGATTTGATATACGTATGCATTGTGAAAGGATTCTCCCCATCTAGCTCATTAATACATCCATCACTTCACATAATTAACATTTTTTTTTTGGTAAGAACATTTAGGTTCTACTCCCATAGCAAATTTCAGTTATACAATACAGTGTTATCAACTATAGTCACCATGTTATACATTAGATCCTCAGATCTTATCCATCTTATAGCTGGAAGTTTGGACCATTTTACCAACCTCTTCCTATTTCCTCCACCCCCCAGCCCCTGGCAACCACCACTGCACTTTTTGTTTCTCTGAGCTTTTCTTTTTAATATTCCACATATAAATGATACCATGCAGTATTTGTCTTTCTCTGACTTATTTCACTTAGAATAAACCCTCAAGTATCATCTCTGTTGTTGCAAATGGCAGGATTTTCTTTTTCCTCATGGCTGTATAATACTCCATTATATATGTATACCACGTCTTTTTAACCCATTCATCCAATGAGGGACACTTAGGTTGTTTTCATATCTTGGCTATTGTGAATAATGCTGCAATAAACACGGGGGTGCAGATATCTCTTCAAGATAGTGATTTCTTTTCCTTCAGATAAATACCTGGAAGTGGGATTGCTGGATCATATGGTACTTCTATGCTTAATATTTTGAGGAATCTCCATACTGTTTTTCATAGTCGAGGCACCAATTTACATTGCCACCAGCAGTGCACAAGGGTTTCCTTTTCTCTACATCCTTGTCAGCACTTGTTATCTCTTGTCTTTTTTATAATAGCCATCCTAACAGGTGTGAGGTGATATCTCATTGTGGATTTGATATTTGCATTTCCCTGATGATTAGTGATATTGAGGATCTTTTCTTGTACAGTTGGCCATCTGTACGTCTCTTTTGGAAAAATGTCTATTCAGGTCCTCTACCCATTTCTAAATCAGATTTTTTTTTGCTGTTGAGTTGCATGAGTTTTTTTTTTTTTTTTTTTTTGCAGTACGTGGACTTCTCACTGCTGTGGCCTCTCCCGTTGCGGAGCACAGGCTCCGGACACGCAGGCTCAGCAGCCATGGCTCACGGGCCCAGCCACTCCATGGCATGTGGGATCTTCCCAGACCGGGACACGAACCCGTGTCTCCTGCATCGCCAGGCGGACTCTCAACCACTGCGACACCAGGGAAGCCCGCATGAGTTCTTTTATATATCTTATCAGAGCTATCATTTGCAAATATTTTCTCGCATTTGGTAGGTTGCTTTTTGATTTTGTTGATGATTTCCTGTGCTGTGCAGAAGCTTTGTAGTTTGAGGTAATCTCACTTGATAATTTTTGCTTTTGTTGCCTTTGCTTCTGGTGTAATGGAGAAAAAAAATTATTTAAGAACAAAACCGATTCAGTTTAAAAAGTGAATTGCTGGGACTTCCCTGGTGGTGCAGTGGTTAAGAATCCACCTGCCAATGCAGGGGACACAGGTTTGACTCCTGGTCTGGGAAGATCCCACACACCATGGAGCAACTAAGCCCGTGTGCCACAACTACCGAGCCCACGTGCCACAACTACTGAAGCCCATGTGCCTAGAGCCTGTTCTCCGCAACAAGAGAAGCCACTGCAATGAGAAGCATGTGCACCATAATGAAGAGTAGCCCCTGCTCACCACAACTAGAGAAAGCCCACGCTCAGCAACGAGGACCCAACACAGCCAAAAATAAATAAATAAATTAATTAATTAAAAAAAATTTTTTTTAAGTGAATTGCTATTAACACTTGTCTTCTCTCTTTATGTCAACAGCAAAGAACACATATTGGTCTTTCAAAACCTTTAATATGATAAATAAAACCTATAAAATATCATAATTAAATCAATTCATTTAATGCTTCTTTTAATAGTCATCATTTATATTACTTTGCACATAAAGAATAACTTTAATCCAAAATTCTCAAAATATTCAAGTAAGTTTCTCGATAAAAGAATATTTTGCAAGAAACTATACATTTCTTACTTTCCCTCATGCTTAGCTGAAATGGTGTGAGTCATTAAATTTGCTCTGTATATGCATGTCCCAATCACTTATCAGAGAACTTTCTAGAAGCTGACATCTGTTACCTGAGACAGCATGAATCCAGTCTTGCTGTGTCTCGTGTACCAGGGCCCCTACCACCTCTTTTGTTGCCCTGTATCCTTGGCAGTCCGATGTCAGAACCTTGCCTGGACTTGCTTCTGGGGGCAGTTCCTACAACGACTTTGTAAATTAAAAGAATAATGAGTCAAAGGCTCTGTCCATGGACCTAGGAGAATCATGGAGGAGTGAGAGTGCATCCTCGGGCAGTACAGTGTTGAAGGTCCTCCCTGAGACTCCAACCTTCCTCCGAGGATGAGGATATCACCATTCCTCTAGAGCAGGGCAGCCATCCCAACTGCCTCCCAGGTCCCAGGGGCTGCAAGTGAGTGGATGGGCCTGGAAGGGCCTGGGTGAACAGAGAGCTCATGTCCATCCGGGAAGGTGTCCTTTCCTGGACCTATGTAGTCCCTGCCATGCTGGAGGCTTGGAGCTGCTGATTTTTCTGGAGAAGCCAGAATCTAGACGTTTTTAATGTGAAACCTCTCAAATTTTACATGTTGGCAACTATTTACATTTTTCTCAAAAGCACAGTGTGAGCCAATGAAAATAGGTGTGAGGGTCCATGAGCCTACAGCATGCATTCTCCTCTAACCTCCTGTTGTCACTGTAGCTGAAGTGGGACAGAAAGAAGAGTGGCCCCTGCTTGGGAAGGGTTTCCCATCAACTGTGTGTCAGTAAGCACGTGGGACAGACACCCAACCTCAGCTCTGCTGGGAAACTGATGCAGAGATGAAGATTCTAGCCATCCTGCTGGCCAGACTTGTAACAGAATTAATTTTCTTTCTGTAATTTCAGATCATCAACTTAAAGCTGAGTCTCAATGAGAGTTTTTTGGAGTGGTTCATAAAATGCCTTGAAAATGTAAAGTATGGAAGGTCCTACAGTGGCCCTCAGAGAATCTACGGCCCAGATAGACTCACATTAGAATGCAGGCCAGGGCAGGCAACTCCACTGCCGGCACCAACAGCTGCTGGATTAGTGGATCCCTCCTGCATTTACCTGCTCTTTCCTTGTATTTCTACAGGCATTGGAGGTTCTTGTTATGTAGTTCCACCAGGGACAGAAGAAAATCAGGAAACATGTGGATGACCTTCTGTTCGCACATGTAGAGAAAGGGAAAGATTTTCATCATCTTTCTGGCTCCAGCTCTGCATGCTGTTGAGGACCTTCACAAACGCACAGAGACGGTCCCAGCAGGACTCTCTCTATCTGCAACCACCCTGTTTGTTGTGGTGTAAAGTGATTGTCTCCTGTTCCCATATGACCGGTCCCTTTCCCAGTGTCACACAAGGTGCTTTTGCCATAGATCTGTCTTCCAATTATCTTCCAAGTAGGAACCAGTGAGCCAAGAGGGCCTACTAAGCAGATGTACTTTCCAAAATGACGCCTGCTGGCTGCCACGGTGTGGTGAAAATCAGAAGGCGAGAAAAAAGACTAAGGAAGGCTTATTCTCATCTCCTTACATTCAGCAAAATCCATTGTTAATTTCTCAGCATTTCTATGAACAGGAAAACTCCTAATAATTCTAAGTGTAACCTATTAGAATGATGGCAAAAAGATTTGAAATGGGTCAAGGCTATCTTACATCCTTTATCCTTGATAAAAACTTTCTTACTTGTCAATCATGTGAGTTAATCTTATTTCTATCTAGAAGAGTTGCCACACAACACCACCACAGAAGCTCTGATTACATCATCTTTGCAAGGTTGAAATGGTGGAAGGTTTGCCTGGGTGAGAATCACATAGCCTGTCAGGAAATGAGCACATTCATACTTAACTGCCATACAAGTGCTTTCAGCTCTTTGCTCTTGGTATAAATTGACTCCAGAGTAATAGAGCAAATACCCTCCAATAAGACTAACTCTTTCCACACCACATTGCCATGAAGACTGGTAAGTGAGGGTGCCATATGTGTTTGGGAGCCTCCTGTTACAAAGGGTGTTCAACATAATTTGGCACCTCCACTGAATCTAATATATGAATCTGTATCCCTTCAGATAAAGCTGGGTTATTTGCTGGAAGAGCCAGAAATAGGCAGAAAACTCTTACCTTCACATTACCAAGCAAACTAGGAGTAGATGAATTGTGAAGTCCTGTTAGAGAAATTTATTTTAAAAGACCATGTAAGTTTAAATAGTCAAGGCATTTTAAATAATTAAAATCCTTATTTTCTTCATCTCTTTAAAATACCTTGAGGCACTACTACTAATGATTTTCTGCTCAAGCCTATATATCAAGATTATATTTCTGCGCACAGTAAGTTAACATGGGCATTATCCAAAGGGCATTTTCATTCCTGGGCCTGGGAATTTCAAAAACCAGGCAAACAGATTGTACTGGAGTGTTTTAATAAATACTCTTAATGGGTCACAATAGAACAGAAACTGTTTTCAAAACCAATGTATAGGGACTTCCCTGGTGGTCCAGTGCTTAAAGTCTCCATGCTCCGAATACAGGGGGCCTGGGTTCCATCCCTGGTCAGGGAACTAGATCCCTGAATGCCGCAACTAACAGCCCACATACCACAACTAAAAAGATCTCGCGTGCCGCAACAAAGATCCCAAGTGCTGCAACTAAGACCAGGTACAGCCAAATAAATAAATAAATAAAAACAGAAAAACAACAACAAAAAACCCAATGTAGGGCTTCCCTGGTGGCACAGTGGTTGAGAGTCCGCCTGTCGATGAAGGGGACATGGGTTCGTGCCCCAGTCTGGGAAGATCCCACATGCCGCGGAGTGGCTAGGCCCATGAGCCATGGCCGCTGAGTCTGTGCGTCCAGAGCCTGTGCTCCACAATGGGAGAGGCCACAATAGTGAGAGGCTCGTGTACCACACACACACAAAAAAACAACCCAAATATAACGTGATCCAGATGATTCTCAGAGACAGGCTTCTGAGGACAATGTACCTCATATTGCTGTAGTGGAAAGTGTATAAATTATGCATTTTTATTGGAATATTTGAATATCAGTTAATAGAATCAAAGAAGAACCAACAGATGTAACAGGTGTAGACAATTTCAAGAAATCATTCATAAGAGTACAGCCTGGTTTCTTCTGCTTCCATGAGCTCTTCAAAATAGATCCTTTGGAAGGAGATTTCCTATCATAGTAATTTCTTACTAAATTTGGCTTGTTTTTGATAAAAATATAAACAACTTTTTTCTCTAGATTTCCTACTTGAATGCGTGAACTAGTTTTCTTACTGAAATCATTGCAACCAATTTTTAACCTCCAAAAGACACATTTGGATAACTTTTACATCACTTTTCTGTCTACAAACTTGTAAACATGTAAACTCATATTTGGTTTTTCAAATGTCTGTATAGAGGCTGCTTGTTTTTTTTAAAAGCTGGGAATATTATGAATATTAATACTCTTTTAGAGGGGTGTGAATTTCTAGAACTACATTTCTACTTTGCCTCAATTTCAAAGGGATGCAAGGGCAGGCATGTCTGGGGCTCTGGCCACCACTCACCCTGCCTGGGAGAGCAAATGCCAGAAAGCATCATCTACTATCCCTACCTCTGGGGCCTCACCTTCCTAATGACTTGTTAGCTTCAAATTGTCTCCTACGCATTGCCCAAAGGTCATTTGCATTGTAATTTACAGAATTCCAAGCAGGTGCCTCATGAAAATAATTAATTTCCCCCCAAGAAAATGTCCTTTTTTTTTTTTTTTTTTTTTTTTGCGGTACTCGGGCCCTTTGCTTTTTTGGCCTCTCCTGTTGCGGACCACAGGCTCCGGACGCTCAGGCTCAGCGGCCATGGCTCACGAGCCCAGCCGCTCCACGGCATGTGGGATCTTCCCGGACCGGGGCACGAACCCGTGTCCCCTGCATCGGCAGACAGACTCACAACCACTGCGCCACCAGGGAAGCCCGAAAATGTCCATATTTAAATATACAATTAATAAAATATAGAGAGTCCCATTTTTGTGAATAATAGCATTTCCCTAGCTTTCATTCCATAATGAAGAGGAAGCTGGTTTTCTGAGGCTGTGAAATATCAGAGTGACAGTTCAAAGAATGTTTCATCTGACTGTAAGAATGAAATAGCAGAGAAATAAGCATGACAGATATGCAAGTAAGGATTTGGAATTTAGGTTGTATTAAGAGACTGAAATTTTATGATGACCATCCCAAACACCTAATGATTCCAGATGTTTGCCTTTAAACTTTATTTTTCAGTTTAGTTCTAATTCATCATTGTTTTGTTGTGTGTTGTGTTTTTTTGTGGCATGAGGAGAGAAGAATCTTTCTGAACAGGGTCCATGGTAGCACCAGCAGGGTAGAAGCTGCCATGTAGAGTTGTATGTCAAGCCAATCAGAGCAGGAGTTGACCTAGTGGAACATTTTTCTGCTCTATTCTTAACGACCATTGGGAGCATCTTACTTTATTTCATATTAGCATAGGTTCTAAGAAGTCCTGCAAAAATAAACCAGTATAATCATTTTTATCCTGTTGTTTCCTAAAGTTAGTTCCCTACAGTCTCACCCCATTTTTATAGAACACTTTTGAACATCTCTTAGGACACTCATTTAAGAAAAATTAACCAGTTTTATAAAGTATAATTTACATAAATGAAATATATCCCTTTTAAGGGTACCATTCAATGCATTTTGACAAACGCACACAGTTGCGATGCATTGTTCCAGTCCAGAGAGAGAACACTGCCATCACCACCAAAGTTTCCTTGTGTCCCTAGCAGTCCATCTCCACACACCCTCCCCCAGCACCGGACAACTACTAATCTGATCTCCATCACTGTGGAGCAATTTTCCCTGTCTTAGAACATTATATAAATGGAATCACACACACATGCTTCTTTGTGTCTGGCTTCTTTCCTACTGCACAATGTTTTTGAGATCTATTCATGTTGTTGTGTATCAGTAGTTGATCATTTCTACTGCTGAGTAGTATTGCATTATATCAATATTCCACTTTTGCTTTATCCATTTTCCTGTTGGTGGACTTTTGTGGATGCTTTTTTCAATATTTCTCTGTACTCTTGTACAAGAGTGGTCTGGAATTATTTTCATTAAAAATTTTAAATTATAATAATTATTTAAAATTTTAAGTATAACAATTTAAATTTAGTGATCAGTAACCTAGAGAGAGATTTTATGTGGAAGAGTAGATATTCTTATGGCAAAATCTCAAAAGTGTATAGTTTATCCATCCAATTTATTTGGTTATTTTCCCGGAAAAAGAATGAAAAATTTGTTTTCATATAGGCTTTTAAAAACACATAGGTGGTTTATATGAAAACATATCCTGGATAAGATAGTAAATTTTCAAAATATAAAATCAAAAGCCAAATAGAGGAGTATGCAAATATGCCAACAATAAAGGCCAAAGTAGTTATTGGGATTGAGCTTAAAGTTTGACTGGATTCTTCCTGGTAAGGATTCACACCAGAAACTTTATAAGCCACATGACTCTTGTTATGGTACACAAACGTTATCAATGAGCATGTATTATAAGGTTTCAAAACTGTGTGGATTTTTAATTCTTACATTTCTTTGCGAATTTTAACTAGAGCTCTGTTTGCTTTCTTGGAGACCACAAGGTTTTTACACGTGTGTGGGCAGCAAAAAATTCTGAGGTAATAAGAGACGTGGAAGTGATTTTCTTCTTGCAAAAACTGACCTATTGACAGGCCAAGAGCTTGAAGGATTGGCACGTGGCCACTCCACTCTTAATTTTTCCTCACAATTAACCAAAAAATGTTTTGTTTTGTTTTTGTTTTTTCAGGTTAAGCATTCAGAAAAAAAGACTATAGAAAAATGAGAATTTAAATTTTATTTTTTATTCGTTTTTCACTTCAGACTGGTGGAAACATCACTGAAAATGTCTTTCACCTGCAGACTCAAAGGTTTCTTTTTATTGTTTCTTCTTTTTTCCCTCCTGAGGATCCTGGGGCAATTTACATGGACTGTGACACTTCATAAGTAACACCCCTTATAACTAGCTTATAAATTGTACCCTAAGTAACCAAAACATACTATGGAGTAGAATTTAATGGTCATGACAGAATATGGTCACCCTTAATGGAAAAGATACTAAATGAATAAGGGCACTATTATTAAATAAACATCTCACATAATTACTGATTTTTAAAAATTACGTTTAGTAATTTATCAACAAATGTAACAAATGCCCTCATGTTCTATCTTTCTTAATTAAAATGCTAGTATTTTTATTAAAATATATCCAAACTCTCCTAATCACAAGTGACAGAAACTTCAGTCCTACTGGGAGTGGCAATGCCTCAAGCGGTTGAGAAGTGGTTGATTCAGCGGTAGGTGGCGCCCCCGAGTCGGGGTACCCAGCCTCCTAGCAGGTCCTTGCTTTTGCTACCAGAATACAACACCTTTTAGGTTCCAGGTAATACGAGAGATTCTTCTTAGGCTCTTGCCAGATGGAGAGAGGGAGTTCTGCTTGTCCTGCAGGGCTAACCCATGTCCTCCTAGACTTCTCTCTGTGATCAAGGCAGTGGATGTACAGAGGCTTAACATAGCCAGGGCCTGGGCCTGGGGCTGGAAGCAGGGCCAGTGCCACTTGGTCACATGCCTGAGAGCAGAGGGCAGTCATCCCCCAAAGGGAGTCCCGCAGCCCTGCTCCTGGAAGGAGGAGAAAGTAGTACTGACCAGCAAATGAAAAATTCTCCTAAAATCAACCCAGAAATTTTGCGGCATTCTTAAGCTAACATGTTCCTTGCACTGCCTTCCACAGTCCTGTGAGGTCATTCCAGCGGTCCTCCTGTTTCTCAGGATGACTTTGTCATGGCTGAGCTCTTACTTAATTTTTTTCTTTTTAAAATTATTTTTAGAATCAATTTAATTTTATTTTTTTAATTTTGTTTATTGTGATAAGAACACTTTACTTCGTGAGATCTACACTCTTAACAAATTTTTAAGTGCATAATACAATATTGTTATCTATAGGCACAACATGGTACAGCAAATCTCCAGAACTTATTCATCCTGCATAACTAACTCCTTATACTTTTTGAATGGTAACTCCCCATTTCCCCCTCCCCCCAGCTCCTGGCAACACTATTCCACTCTCTGCTTCTAAAATCTGACAACTCTAGGGACCTCATATAAGTGGACTCATACAATATTTGTCTTTCTGTGACTGGCTAACTTCATGTAGCATAATGTCCCCAAGATTCATCCATGCTGTAGCATATGGACAGATTTCCTTCTTTTTAAGGCTGAATAATATTCTATTTTATATATACACAACATCTTCTTTATCCATTTATCTGTCAATGGACTTTAAGGTGGTTTCCACATCTTGGCTCTTGTGGCCACACTTTCTTTTCTTCTCTACAGATGGATGAGCTGTAGTCCAGGCAGATGTAACCACTTCTTGGTTGCTTGTAGCAACAATTTAGTGAATATTTGAATGTTTGTGGATCTCAGCATTTCTGAATCCTTCCTCCCCTGCAAAGCTCTTTCCAATGAAGCTGGGCTCAGATGTGTCCCAAATATGCCCCATCCCATGTAGCGCTCTGACTTGAGGCTTCGCACAGACGTGGACACACCTCTCATTTTAGAGTCTCCAAGGTGTGGCTGAATATGCCCACCCAGACGTTCTGAACTGGGAAACCTGATAGCTTTGCAGCTTCAGAGAAATGGAATGTAAATATTTTCTCTTGCCTCCTGAGAGGATAAGAAAATAAAGCCTTCACCATTATCAAGGAAAAGAGCACTGGATTTAATAGGTCGTAAAAAGATCTTTGAGGATTAGGGACATTTAGAGTTTCAGAATGTGGGGTAGAGGACGTCCCTGTGGGAGACAAGAAGAAAGAAGCATTTTCCTGAAATGGAGGAACAGTCAGAGGAGGGATGTGGACGGAGAGCGACAAGGCTTTGCTCTGGCAGTGCGGCCTCACCCCTCCCAGACCTCAGAACCTCATGTTCCACCTGACTATCCCACATGGTACCCCACGTGGTGAATGTCCCAGGACACCCACAAACCCAAGAAAAGAGAAGTACAGGGTATGCAGTGCTGTGATGGTGGGGAAACCCCATGTTTCTGGTCCCACTTAGAATAATAAAGCTGGGAGCCTCACTGTGGTCCACACAGTGCTCCATGAACTGGCTTCCACCTGGTCTCCCATCACCCAGACCTCACACACTTACTGATCTCTTGTACTTCTACCTCAGGACCTTTGCATTTGCTGTTCCCTTGGATCTTTCACCAGGATCTCTGCATTTGCTGTATCCACACGACCCAGTGCCTACACTATCTTCAGAAATAAACTAACAGAGAGAGGCCCTTCATAACTATCTGATATAAAAGAATACCCCCATCACTCTCTATCACTTTATTTTGCTCAATATTTCTTTGATATCATACCCTGATATTATATATGTTATTAAATAAGAATATAGGGCTCAGAAAATAAAGGATTTTTCTGTTTAAGTTTGTTATTTCTGCAATGTCTTAAAAGGTGCCTGGTGTTCAGTGGAACACCATACTTAATTAATAGTAAACTGAGGGAAGAGCTTTTTCCTCCCATCCATTACCCCAGGCCAGGTGTGAACTGAGCAAATGGGAGAGAATGCAATGGTCTGAGGCAGCAGCAGATGGCACTATAAAGACAATAGGTGTGAACCTAAAACTGCTCTAAAATTTTTTTATTAAAAAAACAAAAAGAAAGGCTGAGTACTAAATTTTGGACAAAATCAAGGAGTCTGTAGGGACTGCTGGTTTTGTACAAAGAGAGTGGCACTTGCTATATGACTTAACCACCATCACCCTCTTCTGCCTCTCACCACTGAAGTGCAGGAAATCCTAGTGTGAAAAGGTTAGTGCCAGTGACCAGGAAAGCTGAGCCGCCTGATTTCCCACACTTGCTTCAAAGGGGGAGGATGTCTCATAACGTCGTCAGCCTCTTGCCTGGATACTCCATGAGGAAAAATCTAACACATTTGAAAGGGGTCATCTTAAAGAGGTCTTGTTCTAAGAACAAGCCATTGGGAATGTGGATGGCACAGGACCTTAGTGTCCTTCTAATGACAAAGATGTTTCTATCTTGATTCAGTTTTTTAAACTTTTCTTTTTATGGCTAGTGCCCTTTGGGGATACAGTGAGGGAATGTGTGTTTGGGACTAGGCTATTTTCTTCAGTAATTTTTTTTTTTTTTACAAAAACAAAGTTTTTTTACATTGTTTTATAGTATCTCAAAATAACTTTGTGTGCTTTTTTTCCAAATGGAGAATGATGCAGGTGTGTATTAGTCAGTGTTCTCCAGAGAAACAGAACCAATAGGATGTGTATATGGAGAGAAAGTGATTTATTGTAAGGAATTGGCTCATGTGATTATGGAGAATGACAAGTTCAAATCCTCAGTGGGGGCTGGCAGGCTGGAGACCTAGGAGAGCTGATGTTGCAGATGAAGTCTGAAGATCATCTTCTGGAGAATCTCCTCTTTCTTGGGGGAAGCTGGACTTTTTATTCTATTCAGGCCCTCAACTGATTGGACAAGGCCCACCCACATTAGGGAGGCCAATCTGTTTTACTTAGTCTATTGATTTAAATGTTAAACTCATCCAAAAACACCCTGAGACACACATCCAGAATAATGTTCAACCAAATATTTGGGCTCCCCTTGGCCCAGCCAAGTTTACACATAAAATTAAGCATCACAAAGTGGGAGCGAGGGACACACAGACTCATCTTTTGATTAAAAAAAACTCACGTCGAGTGCATCACTTCTCTGAAAGCCTCTGGATGGTTTGCTCCCAAAAAGTAAATGTGTAAAGCAACAAAAATAAATACACAGGATCTTGAAAACAAGGAACTGAAAGAGAGTCAAATCCTTTTCACCAGTAAGACAAGGTAAGTGATATCTGGAGTGGAAAAATCAAGAAATAGCGATACAGGCACATTATTTGGCAATATGGAAGTAAATACGAAAAGAATGAGCAAATAGAGCTGAAATGACCTGCCTCTGCAAGGGTGACCAGTGATACAGATTCACCCAGGGCTCTCCCAATTTTAGCACCCATTCAAGCCCATGAGACTGGCAAAATATTTTAAAGGAATTTAAAATATCAAGTGATGTTACCAAATGTAAAATAGATAGCTAGTGGGAAGCAGCTGCATAGCACAGGGAGATCAGCTTGGTGCTTTGTGACCACCTAGAGGGGTGGGATAGGGAGGGTGGGAGGGAGACTCAAGAGCGAGGAGATATGGGGATATATGTATATGTATAGCTGATTCACTTTGTTATAAAGCAGAAACTAACACACAATTGTAAAGCAATTATATTCCAATAAAGATGTAAAAAAATATATATATCAAGTGATGACTAGGCCCCAAAGAAGCAGAAATTCTTATCTTGCTAGTGGAAGAATAAATTGGCAGAGCCACACGAGAGTAGTTGGGCAATATCTGGAAGAATTAGAAATGTCCTTCCTTATGGCCAAAAAACCCCCCAAAAAACCCAAAACCCCCCAAACTCTTTCGCACATATGCAGCAAAGTACAAAAATATATTCATAACATAGCACTATTCATAAGGGGAAAATAAAACCCTGGAAACATCCAAAAATGTCTAGAATGAGGAATAAATGAATAAATTATACAATAGAATATTACAGTGGATAAGATAAATGACCTAGAGCCATATGTATCAATGTGTATACATCTTTAAAAAATAAAATTGATAACAAATGCAGTTTCAAAGTGAAACATAAGCTGGAATACCATTTATGTAAATTTTAAAGTAAACTTTTTATTGAAGTATGTGTAACTATATGTGTAACTATTAAACCATGCAAAATAATGTTTTGCAAACAAACAAGATTAGCCTAGAAGAAAACATACCAAATGCAGGGTAATGACTAATTATTACTCTGATAATGGGTCTGGGAGGGGAATGGGGCTCAGAAAACCAAAAAGGGTGATTTCAACTTTATCTCCAGTGCTTTCATGTTAAAGAGAAAAAGACCTAAAATAAAATGTCTAGATTGGTTTTTCTGTGTAATGGGTACAAAGGTGTTTATGATATTATTCTCTGTAACCCCCTGTAATTTTTAATGTCTCAAAATTTAAAAAATTGAATATGAAATATTTACTATGAGATCCCTCAAAAAGGTGAGACTATAAAAAGTTAGTAAGCTTTTTTGTTTGGATAAGTTTTCTCTCTGGAGAGAAAGGATGAGTTAATTAATCCCAAATCAAACAATGTTAAATAACTAGTCTTTAAGAGCTGAGAAAATAATATATTCTGATGCTGAGCACATTAGGCTGGATTCCCCAGAAGCAATGCCTGAGTCAATGGTGAGTAGGTAAGTTATTTTGAGAAATGATTCCAGAGAGCAGAAGTGGAGGACTGTGGAGACTGACACAGGAAAGGAAGGAAAGACAACACGAGGGTGAATTCTCAAGCCACTCGTCGCCGTGGGCAATGAGGACCAAGTTCCGCCACGACTTTCTGTGGAGCAGTGGGAAATGACTCCGGGAAGTGTCTCCATCAGCACCTGTTGCTCAGTGACCAAAGGCTGTCCCAAGAGATAACAGCACCCTCACATTCCATGGGTGCCAGGGGGGGTGCCCACGGTGTCCAAGAGGCCCTGGTCAGAAGCTAGAGATAAACCACGAGGTGGAGCAGAGTGCTGCCAGGTGTTCCGTGCATGGAGCTTGTTGCTGCATCAGTTACTGGAGGAAAATGCAGGCGGAGTGTATATGAGAGAGGCAGGCACGTCGAGTGCCTGATCCGGGGAGAACATTTTCATTTGTGCAAGGTAACAACCAGCCTACACTCATATAGTAAGGATGGAAGTCAGACATTGGAAAATACTCCCAGGCTTAAAGGATATGAGCTCCAACAAGAATTAGTAAGGAAGGAAGGATGGCTGACTTCCCTGGAGACTTTATTGGAAAGGTACCAGAAGGATCTCTCCACAGTGATAGACCTGAATGGAAGAAGGAGGATGTCTGAGACAATTTCTTGACAAGCCAATCATTTTGAGACTTTAGTTCTAATTGTAGATTCTCTTTTCCTTCTCTCCCTTCCCCTCTCTCCCTCTCTTCCTTCCTTTTCATCCCCACAAATCTCTTCAGTCCATTTAGTCCATCATAGTCATCTTTTCTAAGTTGTATTTTGAATCCTATTCAATTTAAACTCATATTTATAACAGAAAGTAGGTTGATATCTAGATATTCTTAATAAATAATTTGAGACAGGGAAGGCAGATATTTAATCTGATTCCTTCACCAAGTGGTACTAAAAAAATTGAGTTTTCCTTATTTTCAGCACTGAAATGCTTTAATGGGAAATCCATTCCTTTTATAATTATAAACAATGCGATTTTGGTCCCTTTATTTACCAAAGTTAAATAAACATTTTTAATATCTATGATGTAGTGTTTTTCTTTTAAAAATAAGTTTATTTTTTAGGCATTTAAAAAAGTTATACAAATTTACATTGTAAGCTTCTCCTCTCCCTTTTCTGTGCTCTCCCTTCACTGCCCCAAGTAAAATCTGTCTTTGGCTTTTCTTTCTTTATCCCCACCAACATAATATAACATCATTAAAATATTTTTAATTGCAGTATAGTTAATGTACAATATTATATAAGTTACAGGTGTACAATACAGTGATTCACAATTTTTAAAGGTTATATTCCATTTACAGTTATAATATATTGGCTATATTCCCTGTGTTGTACAATATATCCTTGTAGCTTATTTATTTTGTACATAATACTTTATACCTCTTAACTCCCTACCAGTATCTTGTCCCTCCCCCTTTCTTTTCCCTACTGGTAAACACTAGTTTGTTCTCTATATCTGTGAGTCTGTTTCTTTTGTGTTGTATTCACTCATTTATTTTTTAGATTCCACATATAAGTGATATCATACAGTTTTTGTCTTTCTCTGTCTGATTTATTTCACTCAGCACAATGCCCTCCAAGTCCATCTATGTTGCTGCAAATGGCAAAGTTTCATTCCTTTTTTTATGGCTGGGTAATAGTCCATTGTATGTACATACCACATCTTCTTTACCCATTTGTCTGTTGATGGACACAGGTTACTTCCATACCTTCATTATTGTAAATAGTGCTGCTATGAACATTGGGGTCCATGTATCTTTTCGAGTTAGTGTTTTTGTTTTTCTTTGGATGAATAGGTAGAAGTGGAATTGCTGAGTCATATGGTAGTTCTATTTTTAGTTTTTTGAGAAACCTCCATACTATTTTCCATAGAGGCTACACTAATTTACATTCTCACCAACAGTGTATGAGTGTTCCCTTTTCTCCATATCTTCGCTATCATTTGTTCTTTGTCTTCTTTTTGATGATAGCCATTCTGACAGAAGTGAGGTGATATCTCATTGTGGTTTTCATTTGCAGTTCTCTGATGATTAATGGTATTGAGCACCTTTTCATGTGCCTGTTGGCCACCTGTATGTCTTCTCTGGAAAAGATGTCTAGTTAGGTCTTCTGCCTATTTTAAAAATTGGGTTGTTTGTATTTTGATGTTGAGTTGTATGAGCTGTTTACATATTTTTGATATTAACCCCTTCTTGGTCATATCATTTGAAAATATTTTCCCCCATTCAGTAGGTTGTCTTTTCATTTTGTCAGTAGTTTCCTTTGTTGTGCAAAAGCTTTTAAGTTTGATTAGGGCCCTTTTGTTTATTTTTGCTTTTATTTCCTTTGCTTTAGGAGACTGAGTGAAAAAATTACTGCTACAATTTATGTCAAAGACTGTTCGGCCTATGTTTTTTTCCAGGAGTTTTATGGTTTCTGGTTTTACATTTAGGTCTTTAATCCATTTCAAGTTTAGTTTTGTATATGAAGTTAAAGAACATCCTAATTTCATTATTTTATATGTAGCTGTTCAGTTTTCCCTGCACCACTCATTGAAGACACTGTCTTTTCTCCACTGTATATTCTTGCCTCCTTTGTCATAGATTAATTGACCAAAGTGCGTGGGTTTATTTCTGAGGTCTCTATTCTGGTCTGTGTTTTTGTGCCAGTACCATACTCTTTTGATATTGCAGCTTTGTAGTATAGTCTGAAGTCAGGGGGAAAGATTCCTCCAGCTCTGTTCTTCTTTCTCAAGATTGTTTTGGCTATTTGGGGTCCTTTGTGTTTCCATACAAATTTTAAAATTATTAGTTTTAGTTCTGTGAAAAATGCCATTGATATTTTGAGAGGGATTGCATTGAATCTGTAGATTGCCTTGGGTAGTATGGTCATTTTAACAACAATAATTTCTTCCAATCCAAGAACACTGTATACCTTTCCATCTGTTTGTGTTGTCTTCAATTTCTTTCATCAGTGTCTTATAGTTTTCATGTCTTTTACCTCCTAGGTAGGTTTATTCTTTTTGATGTGATGGTAAGTGGGATTGTTTCCTTGATTTCTTTGTTAGTTTGTTGTTATTGTATAGAAATGTAACAGATTTCTGTATATTAATTTTGTATTTACTGAATTCATTTATGAGCTCTAGTAATATTCTGGTGTCATCTTTAGGATTTTCTATGTACAGTAGCATGTCAACTGCAAACACTGACAGTTTTATTTCTTCCTTTCCAATTTGGATTCCTTTTATTTCTTTTTCTTGTCTGATTGCTATGACTAGGACTTCTGATACTATGTTGAATAAAGTTGGGTTAGTGCTGGCCTACTGGCTGGCAGAGCTGGGTCCAGGAGTCTGCTTGCAGGCCCCAGGGATCCTAGAGCTGGTGTTGGAACTTTGGCAAGGGGGAGGGGGTGTTTTTCCTGACACAGCTGGGAATGGGGTCTGGGGTGTCCTGAAGCTTGTATTGGCCTGTTAGCAGGTGAAACTGGGGCCCAGTCCCAGGGCAGGGTTTAGCCTGCTGGTGGACAGGCCAGGTCCTCAGGCTGTGGGATTGTGATTTTTCTTGGGTGTGGTGTCTTCCCCCTCATAAGTGAAGCTGGTCCTGAGACTAGAGCAGGATCCCTAGAGGTCAGGGCCAGAGCCCAGGAGACTGGGGCTAATACCTGCCCACTGGTGGGTGGAGCTGGGTCCTGGGCCCTCTGATGGGCAGGGCTGTGTATAGAGGCAGCTGTGGACTCAGGGAGTCTTAAGGCAGCCTGTTTGCTGGTGGGTGGGGCTGTGTCCCCACCCAGTTAGTTGCTTGGCTTTAGACATCTCAGCTCTGATGCCTTCAGGCCAGAGTGGGAGTGGGTCCTGGGGCCAGTAAGCTAGATGGAGGATTCCAAATTGGGGCTTGCCAGCACCAGTGTCCATGTGGCAGAAGGAGCTCCCCAAATGGCTGCCACCAGCATCCATGTCCCCAGGGTGACCTCCAGTTGCCTCCTGCCTTTCACAGAGACTCTTCAAGATTAGCATGTAGGTCTGACCCAGGATCCTATCAAATTACTGCTTCTTTCCTGAGTACTGGAGCATGTGAAACTTTGTGTGCCCCCTTAAGAGTAAAGTCCCTCTGGGACTCCTGAAGGTAATCCCCATTGGCCTTCAAAGTCAAACACTCTGGGGGCGGCTCATCGTCCCAGTGCAAGACCTCTGGGCTGGGAACCCGCACATGGGGCTCAGATCACTCACTCCCTGGGGAGAACTTCTGCAATTATAATTATTCTCTGGTTTGTGGGTTGCCCACCCTGGCGTATGGGACTTGACTATATCACATCTCTGCCTGTCCTACTTGTTTCATTGTGGTTCCTTCTTTATATCTTTAGTTGTAGAAGGTCTTTTCTGGTAGGTTTCAGTCTTTTTCTTAGATGTCTGTTCTGCAAATAGTAGTGATTTGGGTGTGCCCACGAGAGGAGGTGAGCTCAGGGTCTATCTACTCTGCCATCTTCTCTCTGGTGTAGTTTTTAATCATACATGATTTCACAACATTTTCCACATGCTAAACTGTCTCAACTTACCTAATTTAGGTACATTTGGGAACTTTCCATGAATTTTATTTATGAATATGTATATATGAATTTATTTATGAATATGTATATATTGTTTAAATATAATCATAATCTACAGGGTTTGAAATGGTATGTGAGCGTAAGGGCTGTGTTGATAGTCTATCGTCATAAACGTATACACATTCAAACTCATTAAAAAAGCATTCTGCATACCAAAACAAACAACAATAAAATTCCCAAACAAAACTTACACACACACACACACACACACACACACACACACACAGAGACATCTGCTAACTTTCATACGCTATACTTGAGAATTGGCCAAGGCAGGATAGGAGACACACACTTAAATGCCTTTGTCATCCACACAAATAATCTAAATAGATTAAGCATTAATAGGTAGCTATGGAGACTGCAGTGAGCTCTAGAGTGGACACTGCACCCAAAGAAACTTACCAATTTTAACTTTCCTTCTTCAGTGGGAAGAGGTGTCAGCATAAACAGTATGAGGACAGGCCACATGTGTAAAATTGAATGTACTTTGGAGTGAGGTGATACATAGGAGGGAATTATGAAAAGTATAAAGAATTTTAAAGACAAATGCTACCACTATTACACAAAACCAGGTGACCACTTCATTTTAAGAGGCATCTGGTAGTCTCAGAAGCTTTAGATGTTTCATAATCTAGTCAACAGCAAGTAGCAGATGAATAAAAAATATATTTGCATTAAGTTCTTAGCTAAGACATAAAGCTAGGATGTACTGATTATCTCCAGCAATGCTAGAAGGGACTGAGCTTTTCAAATCCATGACTTTGGCTTTTTGCTCTGACCAAAGGTCAACATCTTCTCCCATCCTTCTGACCCACTCTCCCAGGTACAATGTGTCCTCTCTCTCAGAGCACACGTTAGCAGATATAAAATCTGTCATTCTGGCTTCCATTTAATTTATTTTCAGAAAAGTCCGGACACGATTTTATCTGCAAAATGGGGAGGAGCGGAGAAAGCATCATATGTCTTATATTATTCACAGAAAACAGACAGGTTTTATTTCAGGCTGTAATTCATTTGAGAACACAAAGAGAACTTTGACCTTAGTCCATTTGGTGTGGTTTTAATAAGGAGCATCATTTGCTTACTTTGAAGGTGTTTTTAACTTCTGGCTTGGTCAAACGTAAAGTTTTGCTCCAGAGAAAAACTCATTTTGGAAGGTAGCATGGAATAGGTTATAAAACATCTCTGGATCTCAATTCAGCCATTTACTACCTCTATAACCTTGAGTTAGTTACTTCTCACTAAGCTTAAGTTTTTCATCAACATCCCTATTCAGTTACCTTAACATTGCCTATACTTCTATGGTACTAGTAGTTATTTAATTAATATATGGTTTCTCAACTTCACCAGCCATTGGAATAGCCCAAGAAGCCTGGGTCCTATACCCAAGCATGGAGAATTTGAAAGTTCCCAGGTAATTCTAATGGGCGGCCATGGTTGAGAGCCACTGTGTTAAAGTCTCTCAGTTTGAAACATCTGACGTGAATTCTATTTTCTGCTTGGATCCTGGATACAGTTATTAATTGCATTTTACATTTATTCTTGCTAAATACTCATTGAGACTCAGATAGGCTGTAGGGATAGATTAATTTTTTAAAATTTCCTGTTTTTAAGAATGTTGACTAATGTGTAGAAGATGCATTTAGAATTCAAATAGCATAGACCTCGGCTTAAAGGATACACATTGTTATTTTAATTATATTTGTCATCATATATTGCTGCATAGCACAGAGGGATCAGCTCGGTGCTTTGTGACCACCTAGAGGGGTGGGAGGGAGGCTGAAGAGGAAGAGGATATGGGGATATATGTATACATATAGCTGACTCACTTTGTTGTACAGCAGAGACTAACACACCATTGTAAAGCAACTATACTCCAATAAAGATAGTAAGAAAAAAAGACAGAATATTGAGGAAACTTAAATGCATATTGCTAAGTGAAAGAAGCCAATCTGAATTATACATCATACATAATATATGATTGCAACTATGTGACATTCTGGAAAAGACAAAACTATAGAGACCATGAAAAGATTAGTTGTTGCAAAGGGTTGGGGATGGGGGAGGAAGGGATCAATAGGTGGAGCGCAGGATTTTTAAGGCATTAAAATTATTCTGTGATACTATACTGGTAGATACATGACATTATGCATTTGGTAAAACCCAAGGAACTTGTGTTGTAACACAAAGAGTGAACCCTAATGTAAGCTATGGACTTTAGCTAATAATAATGTACCAATATTAGTTCACCAGTTGTAACAAATGTACCACAACAATGCAAGAGGTTAATAACAGGAAAACTGATGGCCAAGGGTGAAGGGAATATGTACGAACTCTCTTTACTTTCTGCTTATTTTTTTCTGTAAACCTAAAACTTCCCTAAAAAATAATGTCCATTAATTTACAAAAATACACTACAGAAATATCACAGGCCCCACTTAATGAAATTATTTCTCATAAGTATCTAAAATTCTGGAAAAAAATTTATTAATAAAAATCTGATTGATTAGAAATAGTTGAATGTCCAAATGAAGGTGGGGTGGGGGAGCATTGGTGGTCATTTTTGTCACTGGAGTAGGAAGCCATTACACGCTAGTGGGGAGAACATTAAGAGGCACAGCCTTACTAGGTTTGGCTGTATCTTGTCTTTCCCACTAATAACAGGCATCCAGTCCAGATGCATTAGTGGAAATGTTGCCCTGCATTTATTTAAAATTATTTATTTATTTATTTATTTGGCTGCATCGTGTCTTAGTTGTAGCATGTGGGATCTTTCCTCGAGGCACATGGGCTTCTCTAGTTATGGTGCATGAGCTTCTCTAGTTGCGGTGTGTGGGCTTCTCTCTAGTTGTGGCACGCAGGCTCCAGAGCAAGTGGGCTCAGTGGTTGCGGTGCCTGGGCTCAGTAGTTTTGGTGCGCGGGCTTAGTTGCCACGTGGCATGTGGGATCTTAGTTCCCTGACCAGGGATTGAACCCACGTCCCCTGCATTGGAAGGCGGATTCTTAACCACTGGACCAAAAGGGAAGTCCCTGCCCTGCATGTAGATTTTGGAGTTACTGTTAAGACTAATTCTTGCAGACTTGAAGTTGGACAAAAACTAGGTAAAGGTAAAATTTGGGGGTGTGGTCTCATGGAAGTCTCCCCACATAGACTTTATTTTCCCCTGCTGCAAACAAGGGCAAGTGAATGGATGATTTGGAAGGTTCCTCTCAATTCAAATGATAGGAATCTTTGATGTTTTGGGTACAGTAGGAAAAATGATTAAAAACATGTTTAGGAGATAATGAGTCTTGGAGTCATCATTCAGGAATGGAATATAAAATTTCTCAACTAATCCCTTAAAGTCAGGGGCAGACAAACTTGTTCTATAAGAGGTTAGACTGTAGCTGCTTTTGACTTCGTGGGCCATGCAGTATGTCACAACTATTCAACTCTGCTGTTATCGTAGAAAGAAGTTACAGACCCCTACCATTTGCTAAGAAGAGAGAAGAAGCTTGATATTCATTGGTCAGCAGGAGATGGATGAATTACTCTTAACTAGGGAGATCCCAGACTTTCTCAAGAGCAGTGGGCTGACATGTAAATTAGTTCAAGCCCTTTCTTTAAATATAAACATAAGCTTATCAGTTGAGATTTATTAAAATATAACAGAAAGGTGCTGCCTTAGAAAATATTTTTTTTAATTCATGGAGCTAAAATGAAGAAGAAATCCATAGTTATTTGGGTGAGGTTAAAATGAACACCTACCCTCACCTGAATGACCCATAGGGACAATTTCCTATGTGGTACCAGATGCATTAGGTTAATCACTAAACTCCCATCCCATACTCCGTTTTGCTTTAATTTTGTGTTTTTAGCTTAAATGCCTCCCTCTGAGGAGACCAATATGGCATTGGGGAGATTAAAACTGAAATGATAAATGCTTGGGATTTGAGACTCGTTTTCAGAAGAGAAATGGTCTCAAGCCAACTTGCCCAGGAAGGATACAAATTTCAGCATCTCTTTTAACACCTGCTCTTGTGTGCAACATATAAAGAAAGCTGTGCCTACCATAACATGGTTCTTCGTCCATTCCCTGCCTCCTCCCAAGGGACATTAAAAGATTCTAGAAAATACAAAAGGGGGGAGGCGAACACAAACTTGGCTCCAAGTCAGGACAGAGAAGCTCACACAGAGAGGGAGAAAACCTGCAAACAAGCTAAAGTGCATCAACACCCACCACACCATCTTTAAGCCAAGTACAGAGATACAGCAATGTGCTAAAAACATTATGATAACATTAATAAATAATCAGAAAATTATGGAAAAGATATTTCCTCTGCTTGGAATATGGGACCACGAAAAACCAAGGTGAAACTTGGGGTTGTATAAGTGCCTAGGGGCACTCATGAGTCACAGCAGATGGTTCTTGGTCCTGTAGTTAATTGCTCTACATGAATATGAGTGTTTTGTCCTTTAAATTTTTAAATTCTGTCTTGTAACCACCATATGGTCCCCTGTCATCTGCATAGTTTTCTGTCACTTAAGCAGTGACTTATTTATTATACTCCAAAAAATATTTGCAGAGTGAATAATGAATTGGTACGAGTAAAAATATTCATTAGAAACCTGTTTCTGAAAGTGATTGCTGAGTGTCTTGGAGCATCACCTCATGTCCCTGGAACTTAAAACTCACAAAATAAATATTTGCCACAGAGCAAAACATGGAGCAGAGCTACTCTTATTTTCAACATCAGATTTATGGTGATACTCCGTGTTAACTAATTTTTCCTAATTTTGCACACATTGAAGAGAAGCTTAGCATAATTATTAAAATGTACGCGATCTCCTCACCTCCAGCACTGTTACCATGGGCAAACATTTGATTATTGTTCAGCTTATTCACCTCAGCTCACGGAGGGGTGTGGTGGCTCAGGTCCAGAAAAGTATCCCTGTGCTTATCATTCCATAACCGCAGGTCTACACCCTGGGCTTGTTTTTGTATTATGTTTCTTTCTCATTGTGATGGGTTTGTGAAGATCAGAGGTTTTTTATTTTTAATTTTTAAATTTTATTTACTTTTTTATACACCAGGTTCTTATTAGTCATCCATTTTATATACAACAGTGTATACATGTCAATCCCAATCTCCCAATTCATCACACCACCAACCCGACCCGCCACCACTTTCCCCCCTTGGGGTCCATATGTTAGTTCTCTGCATCTGTGTCTCTATTTTTGCCCTGCAAACCGGTTCGACTGTACCATTTTTCTAGGTTCCACATATATGCATTAACATACGATATTTGATTTTCTCTTTCTGACTTACTTCACTCTGTATGACAGTCTCTAGATCCATCTATGTCTCTACAAATGACCCAGTTTTGTTCTTTTTTATGGCTGAGTAATATTCCATTATATATATGGACCACATCTTCTTTATCCATTCATCTGTCAATGGGCATTTAGGTTGCTTCCATGACCTGGCTATTGTAAATAGTACTGCAATGAACATTGGTGTGCATGTGCCATTTTGATTTATGGTTTCTTCTGGGTATATGCCAGGTAGTGGGATTGCTGAGTCATATGGTAATTCTAGTTTTAGCTTTTTAAGGAACCTCCATACTGTTCTCCATAGTGGCTGTATCAATTTACATTCTGACCAACAGTGCAAGAGCGCAGGCTCAGTGTCCATGGCTCACGGGGCCTAGCCACTCCGCGGCATGTGGGATCTTCCCAGACCCGGGCACGAACTCATGTCCCCTGCATTGGCAGGCGGACTCTCAACCACCACGCCACCAGGGAAGCCCCCTCACTGTAGTTTTGATTTGCATTTCTCTAATACTTAGTGATGTTGAGGAGCTTTTCAAGTTGCTTCTTGGCCATTTGTATGTCTTCTTTGGAGAAATGTCTGTTTAGGTCTTCTGCCCATTTTTTGATTGGGTAGTTTGCTTTTTTAATATTGAGCTGCATGAGCGGTTTATATATTTTGGAGATAAATCATTTGTTGATTCATATCCAAATATATTCTCCGATTCTGAGGGTTGTCTTTTTGTCTTGCTTGTAGTTTCCTTTGCTTTGCAAAAGGTTTTAAGTTTCATTAGGTCTCATTTGTTTATTTTGGTTTTAATTTCCATTACTCTAGTAAGTGGATCAGAAAAGATCTTGCTGTGATATATGTCAAAGAGTGTTCTTCCTATGTTTTCCTCTAAGACTTTTATAGTGTCTGGCCTTACATTTAGGTCTCTAATCCATTTTGAGTTTATTTTTGTGTATGGTGCTAGGGAGTGTTCTAATTTCATTCTTTTACATGTAGCTGTCCAGTTTCCCAGCACCACTTATTGAGGAGACTGTCTTTTCTCCATTGTATATCCTTGCCTCCTTTGTCATACATTAGTTGACCATAGGTGCGTGGGTTTAACTCTGGGCTTTCTATCCTATTCCATTGATCTCTATTTCTGTTTTTGTGAAAGAACAATACTGTCTTGATTACTGTAGCTTTGCAGTATAGTCTGAAATCAGAAAGTCTGATTTCTCCAGCTCTGCTTTTTTCCCTCAAGACTTCTTTGGCTATTTGGAGTCTTTTGTGTCTCCATACAAATTTTAAGATTTTTTGTTCCAGTTCTGTAAAAAATGCCATTCATAATTTGATAGGCATTGCATTAAATCTGTAGATTGCTTTGGGTAGTATAGTAATTTTCAAAATATTAATTCTTCCAATCCAAAAACATGGTGTATCTCTCCATCGGTTTATGTCATCTTTGATTTCTTTCATCAGTGTCTTATAGTTTTCTGCATACAGGTCTTTTGTCTCCCTAGGTAGGTTTATTCCTAGGTATTTTATTCTTTTTGTTGCAATGGTAAATGGGAGTGTTTCCTTAATTTCTCTTTCAGATTTTTCATCATTAGTGTATAGGAATGCCAGAGATTTCTGTGCATTAATTTTGTATCCTGCTAATTTACCAAATTCATTGATTAGCTCTAGTAGTTTTCTGGTAGCAACGTTAGGATTCTCCATATATATTATCATGTCATCTGCAAACAGAGAAAGTTTTACTTCTTTTCCAATTCATATTCCTTTTATTTCTTTTTCTTCTCTGATTACCATGGCTAGGACTTCTAAAACTATGTTGAATAATAGTGGTGAGAGTGGGCAACCTTGTCTTGTTCCTGATCTTTGAAGAAATGCTTTCAGTTTTCACCATTGAGAATGATGTTTGCTGTGGGTTTGTCATATATGGCCTTTATTATGTTGAGGTAGGTTCCCTTTATGCCCACTTTCTGGAGAGTTTTTTACATAAATGGGTGTGGAATTTTGTCAAAAGATTTTTCTGCATCTATTGAGATGATCATATGGTTTTTATTCTTCAATTTGTTAATATGGTGTATCACATTGATTGATTTGCATATATTGAAGAATCCCTGGATTCCTGGGATAAACCCCACTTGATCATGGTAGATGATCCTTTTAATGTGTTGTGGGGTTCTGTTTGCTAGTACTTTGTTGAGGATTTTTGCATCTATATTAATCAGTGATATTGGTCTATAATTTTCTTTTTTTGTAGTATCTTTGTCTGGTTTTGGTACCAGGGTGATGGTGGCCTCATAGAGTGAGTTTGGGAGTGCTCCTTTCTCTGCGATGTTTTGGAAAAGTTTGAGAAGGATGGGTGTTAGCTCTTCTCTGAATGTTTGATAGCATTCACCTGTGAAGCCATCTGGTACTGGACTTTTGTTTGTTGGAAGATTTTTTGGAGCACAGGCTCTGGATGCACAGGCTCAGCAGCCATGACTCACGGGCCCAGCCACTGTGCAGCATGTGGGATCTTCCTGGACCAGGGCACGAATTCACGTCCCCTGCATTGGCAGGCAGACTCTCAACCACTGCGCCACCAGGGAAGCCCTGCTGGAAGATTTTTAATCACCGTTTCAATTTCATTACTTGTGATTGGTTTGTTCATATTTTCTGTTTCTTCCTGTTTCAGTCTTAGAAGGTTATACCTTTCTAACAAGTTGTCCATTTCTTCCAGCTTGTCCATTTTATTGACAGAGAGTTGCTTGTAGTAGTCTCTTAGGATGCTTTGTATTTCTGTGGTGTCTGCTGTAACTTCTCCTTTTTCGTTTCTAATATTATTGATTTGAGTCCTCTCCCTCTTTTTATTTATCAGTCTGGCTAATGGTTTATCAATTTTGTTTATCTTCTCAAAGAACCAGCTTTTAGTTTTATTGATTTTTCTATTGTTTTCTTTGTTTCTATTTCATTTATTTCTGCTCTGATCTTTATGATTTCTTTCCTTCTACTAATTTTGTGTTTTTTTTGTTCTTCCTTCTCTAGTTCCGTTAGGTGTAAGGTTAGATTGTTTATTTGTGATTTTTCTTGTTTTTTGAGGTAGTCTTGTATTGCTATAAACTTCCCTCTTAGAACTGCTCTTGTTGCATCCCATAGGTTTTGGATCATCGTATTTTCATTGTCAAGGTATTTTTTGATTTCCTCTTTGATTTCTTCAAGTGATATCTTGGTTATTTAGTAATGTATTGTTTAGCCAACATGTGTTTGTGTTTTTTACATTTTTTGCCTGTAATTGATTTCTAATCTCATAGCATTGTGGTCAGAATGGATACTTGATATGATTTCAATTTTCTTAAATTTACTGAAGCTTGATTTGTGACCCAAGATATGAACTATCCTGAAGAATGTTCTGTGTGCACTTGAGAAGAAAGTGTAATCTGCTGTTTTGGGATCGAATGTCCTATAAATATCAATTAAATCTATCTGGTCTATTGTGTCATTTAAAGCTTGTGTTTCCTTATTAATTTTCTGTTTGGATGATCTGTCCATTGGTGTAAGTGAGGTGTTAACGTCCCCCACTATTATTGTGTTATGGTCAATTTCCACTTTTATAGCTGTTAGCAGTTGCCTTATATATTGAGATGCTCTATGTTGGGTGCATATATATTTATAATTGTTATATCTTCTTCTTGGATTGATCCCTTGACCATTATGGAGTGTCCTTCCTTGTCTCTTGTAGCATTCTTTATTTTAAAGTCTATTTTATCTGATATGAGTATTGCTACTCCAGATCTCTTTTGATTTCCATTTGCATGGAATATCTTTTTCCATCCCTTCACTTTCAGTCTGTACGTGTGCCTAGGTCTGAAGTGGGTCTCTTGTAGACAGCATATATATGGGTCTTTTTTTTTTTTTTTTTTTGCGGTACACGGGCCTCTCACTATTGTGGCCTCTCCTGTTGCGGAGCACAGGCTCCGGACATGCAGGCTCAGCGGCCATGGTTCACAGGCCTAGCCGCTCCGTGGCATGTGGGGTCTTCCCAGACCGGGGCACGAACCCGTGTCCCCTGCATCGGCAAGTGGACTCTCAACCACTGCGCCACCGGGGAAGCCCTATATGGGTCTTCTTTTTGTATCCATTCAGCAAGCCTGTGTCTTTTGTGTGGAGCATTTAATCCATTCACATTTAAGGTAATTATCGATATGTATGTTCCTATTACCATTTTATTAATTGTTTTGGGTTTGTTTTGGCAGGTCCTTTTATTCTCTTCTGTTTCCCACTTAAAGAGTTCTTTTAACATTTCTTGTAGAGCTGGTTTGGTGATGCTGAATTCTCTTAGCTTTTGCTTGTTTGTAAAGCTTTTGATTTCTGCATCCAATCTGAACGAGATCCTTGCTGGGTAGAGTAATATTGGTTGTGTTCTTCCCTTTCGTCACTTTAAATGTGTTATGCCACTCCCTTCTGGCTTGTAGAGTTTCTGCTAAGAAATCAGCTGTTAACCTTATGGGAGTTTCCTTGGATGTTATTTGTCATTTTTCCCTTGTTGCTTTTAATAATTTTTCTTTATCTTTAATTTTTGCCAATTTGATTACTATGTGTCTTGGTGTGTTTCTCCTTGGGTTTATCCTGCCTGGGACTCTCTGTACTTCCTCGACTTGAGTGGCTATTTCCTTTCCCATGTTAGGGAAGTTTTCAACTATAATCTCTTCAAATATCTTCTCGGGTCCTTTCTCTCTTTCTTCTCCTTCTGGGACCCCTATAATGCGAATGTTGTTGCATTTAATGTTGTGCCAGAGTTCTCTTAGGCTGTCTTCATTTCTTTTCATTCTTTTTTCTTTATTCTGTTCTGCAGCAGTGAATTTCACCATTCTGTCTTCCAGGTCACTTATCCATTCTTCTGCCTCAGTTTTTCTGCTATTGATTCCTTCTAGTGTATTTTTCATTTCAGTTATTGTATTGTTCATCCCTGTTTGTTTGTTCTTTAATTCTTCCAGGTGTTTGTTCTTTAATTCTTCTAGTTCTTTGTTAAACATTTCTTGCATCTTCTCAATATTTGCCTCCATTCTTTTCCGAGGTCCTGGATCATCTTCACTATCATTATTCTGAATTCTTTTTCTGGAAGGTTGCCTATCTCCACTTCATTTAGTTGTTTTTCTGGGGTTTTATCTTGTTCCTTCATCTGGTGCATATCTCTCTGCCTTTTCATCTTGTCTGTCTTTTCATGAATGTGGTTTTTGTTCCACAGACTGCAGGATTGTAGTTCTTCTTGCTTCTCCTGTCTGCCCTCTGGTGGATGAGTCTATCTAAGAGGCTTGTGCAAGTTTTCTGATGGGAGGGACTGGTGGTGGGTAGAGATGGGTGTTGCTCTTGTGGGCAGAACTCAGTAAAACTTTAATCTGTTTGTCTGCTGATGGGTGGAGCTGGGTTCCCTCCCTATTTGTTGTTTGGCCTGAGGCGACCCAACACTGGAGCCTACCCGGCTCTTTAATGTGGCTAATGGTGGACTCTGGGAGGGCTCACGCCAAGGAGTACTTCCCAGACCTTCTGCTGCCGGTGTCGTTGTCCTCATGGTGAGCCACAGCCACCCCCTGCCTCTGCAGGAGACTCTCCAACACTAGCAGGTAGGTCTGGTTCAGTCTCCTGTGGGGTCACCGCTCCTTCCCCTGGGTTCCGATGCACACACTACTTTGTGTGTCCTCTCCAAGAGTGGAGTCTCTGTTTCTCCCAGTCCTGTCAAAGTCCTGCAATTAAATCTCACTAGTCTTCAATGTCTGATTCTCTAGGAATTCCTCCTCCTGTTGCCAGACCCCCAGGTTGGGAAGCCTGACGTGGGGCTCAGAACCTTCATTCCAGTGGGTCGGCTTCTGTGTTATAAGTGTTCTCCAGTTTGTGAGTCACCCACGCAACAGTTATGGGATTTGACTTTATTGTGATTGCACCCCTCCTACCACCTCATTGTGGCTTCTCAATTGTCTTTGGATGTTGGGTATGTTTTTTGGTGAGTTCCAGTGTCTTCCTGTCGATGACTGTTCAGCAGTTAGCTGTGATTCCTGTGCTCTCGCAAGAGGGAGTCAGAGGTCTTTCTTTCTAAGACCCACAGCAAGGCTGTGGCTGTCCCCTTGGGTCACCATATTGCAATTTGTAAAGTGAGCCCTGGGTCACCTGAAGAAGCAAATACAATCTGACTTCGTTTTGACAAGATGTGACATAGTTGTTCACAAAAGTGACCCAGGCAATTCCTTTGCTTCTTGTGTTGAGTACAGGGGCAACCACAGCTCATTTTCCTCTGGGAAGTTCTTCCCTAGGACTGTCTTTTCTCCCTGCGGTAATGTAAACTGAATTTTGCTATAGCTTCATTCTGTGTTGCGCTTACTGCATAATTGAGTTTCTCCATTTTCCTTTGAGGAAAAGGGTAAGGAAGATGGAAGAACAGAGGAAGAAGAAGAAAGCACACAAGTGCTGTATCTTTCTCAACTTGGACATGAGAAAAGTCCTTCCAAGGACACAGCTACTTTTAACTCATGCCACTACCATGTGGCTGGTACAATGAACCTCTTCCATTGGCTAGGTCGAGACCATGGCACTTTTGGAGAAGAGAATAAATAACACTTTGAAAATATTATCTAGAAAATAATATTTAGAACTTGCAGGAAAAGATGTTTGGGTCACCCCTACCAATAGCCAATGAGAAGAACATGAGAAACACAAACACAACTGATCATCAGGCAGCCAATGAGGAGAAAGGTTAATAGCCACAGAAAGAAACAGAACAGCTGGCTTGGTTTGGAGAAGCTTCTGGACCTGGTTTGGAGAGTTTCTATTCTTAGAACACTCCACGAATTAAGGGAGAAGTGAAAAAATCCTGAGGATTCTCACAAATGCCCATCTTCCTATCACCTGCTACCAAGAAAAGGAGGTAAATGGGGAAAAGGTACAAAGAAGTCCCTCAGGCTGGCTGCAGGAGCAGGGTGGACTGGGACAGCCAGGGCCTCCAAGCTCACCGTTTGTGTTTCTTCAAGCTGGGAGGAAAGAAGAGAAAATGCAAAATTATTATACTTGCAAAGAGCTAATAACCCTCATGAATGAATAAACACCCAGGGGAAGGGGAAAAAAAGGAAAAAAAAACCCATCCACTCCCTGAAGAAGGAGAGATGGAGGAGGATGAAGAGATTCTAGGAGTGATGTTTCAGGCCCAGCCCAGGAGGGAGAGACCCACAGGAGCCAACAAAAACACAGGTGGAGGCTCCCCAGGTGGTGAAAAGTGGCCATTCCCCAAACCCAAGGGTCAGTCCACAGCAGTCAATGGCTCTGGCAGACAGTTTAGACAAATTGCAGAAGCAGTAGGACCTAGAGGAGTCTCAGCCAGCTGAGCTGCCCTATCCTGAAGTGGCCACTCCCTAGGAAGGCAGAGGACACAGGGGTGGCCACGATCTGTCCTAGTGCCCATTAGGAGTGGGTGCAGGCAGCTTTTGCATGGGGGACACTGGAACACATTTCAGAGATTAGAGCTGCCTCAGGTAAGCAAGACTTTAAGATGGCAAAGTAAAGACTTCACAGAACTCTCTTTTATCTTAAACCTTAAGAAACAACAAGGAAATTAAGAACAGAAACGGAAATTCCAGCTTAGATAACATAAGAGAACACCTGTAATGCCAACCCTCAGTATATTTGAAGTGGGGCAGCTGAAGGCAGTGGGAAATCAGAAACCTTGAAAACACGGTGTAAGCATGCCTCACATGCAGCTGGGATAGCAAAAAAGAAATGGGTCAAAAAAGCTGGTGCTCCCGGCCGTGTGTCAATTGGCAACTTGTGTCAAGTTTCGCAGAAAATTTTGATGAGAAAACCTTAGAGGAAAAGCTCTTTGAGAATTCAAGTACTGTGATGGCTACTATGATCAACAACAGAAATGAAGAAGAGTGGGTTGCCATGGGAGCACAAGGAACAGAGAGCAATGTGGGGGGAGGGGGAGGCTGGGCTCATGTACCGTTTAATTACAGTCTTCCATGTTTGCAAGATCTCCTATGTTAGTGGCTTTCAACCTATTTTGTTCTAGAACATGAGTAAGAAATACATTTTCTATTACGCACACACGTTTGTATTAGTAGCAAAATTTTCATTTAAAAATACATACTCTTACTACATATGATGCATTCTGATAATATATAATTCTATTCTATTTTTTTAAATGCAGCTGTGGTGATAAGACCTCAAGATGATCCTCAATGGTCTTCACCTCCTAGTGTTCCCACCTTTGTATAGTCTGATTATTAGTATTAAAATTTGCTAGAAAGGGGAAAAGGTAGGAAAATGCACAAAGAAAATGATTTGAGTGAACAAAGAAACAAGATTGGCTTGGGGTTCTTATATTTAGCTTTGGGGCCCAGGTGCAAGCTCCTGCATGTGGGCAGGGGCTTGTGTGGTTTGAATAACCCCCTTTTGGCCACACACAGGGGAAGGGAAAAGGGCGGGGCTTAAACGCTATCAGCAGTCAGATATCAAAGATGGGATCAAACTCTATTATATCTCTAAGGCCAAGAATTTGATTTTTCCTCAAACCTCAAAATGATCTCTCATCAGACAAGTAAGTGGATAACATGATTGGGAAGTTTAAAAAACCATATTCAAAAGCTTCCATAAAGTGTGGATACATTTCCAGAACAAAGAGCAGCCAAAGTGTAATTATTAGGAGCTCAGTCATCATTATCTCATATCAAAACAGTCAGCCTTCCTGCCTCAGTGAGTTTGTCACCTGGGATCAGATGAAGCTCAATATAGTATGTAGTAAAATATAAGAAATCTCTTTGAATTTATGGGTCTAAGTGCAATAAGAACATTCTGAATTGTCTGACAAAGCCAACAAGTTCTTACTGTTATTATTACAATTTATCTCTGAGGGTTGTTATTTTATAATTTATAAAATAAAGGGGAGGGGCTTCCCTGGTGGCACAGTGGTTAAGAATCCACCTGCCAATGCAGGGAACATGGGTTCAAGCCCTGATCCGGGAAGATTCCACGGGCCGTGGAGCAACTAAGCCCGTGCGCCACAACTACTGAGCCTGCGCTGTAGGGCCCACAAGCCACAACTACTGAAGCCCATGTGCCTAGAGCCCGTGCTCCACAACAAGAGAAGCTACGGCAATGAGGAGCCTGCACACCATAACAAAGAATAGCCCCTACTTGCCACAACTAGAGAAAGCCTGCGTGCAGCAATGAAGACCCAACACAGCCAAAAATAAATAAATAAATAAATTTATAAAAAATAAAGAAAATAAAGGAGAGGAAAACAGTAACCAGGCAGCCAGCTCACTCCCTTCGGAGAGCCAGGTCTAGACCCATTGTCTGTTGAATAATCATTACCAATTTCAAATGTCTTATTTCAGACCTTTGTTATGTGTATGCAGAATAAAGATGCTTCTGTCTCCTTCTCCCCTTGTTAATTGCAAAGAAGAGAATAAGAGAGAACGAAAAACAAGCAAAAATTATTTAATGAAACCAAGAGATATCTTCTGCCCAAATCACCACACATGAAAAAAGGACTGAAAACTGCTTTAGCAGAATGTGTAGAGTGACACTTAAATGCCTACTGAAGAACTGATTCATCCTGCAAAACTTGGAAATGCTCAGGAATTGAAGACATGTGTACCTTGAAGGCACGAGTCAGAAGTGGATAGCCAAACAATAGGAAAGAATGAAAGTCTGTGTAAAAAACTGCCAGGATCCCTGGACCTCCATTCACACCTGAAAGAGGCCACACAACTTCCCTTTTGTGGTAGGTTGTTTTCCAAAAGGCTATAATTATTTCCCAAGCCTGAGTTGGCTTTGAGGCTTGCTTTAAATGATAGTATGTGGTAGAAATGTCATGGTGCCAACTCTGATCTCAGGACTTGAGGCCCCCTTTAGCATCCACTCACTCTTTGAGAACCCCACTGGGCTGCCATGTAAACAAGCCTGGGATAATCCCTTGGATGAGGGAGACAGAGGGCCCCTCCTTGCCCAACCTTGAGAATAAGGTAGCCTAACCCACCAGTAACTGACCATAGGTTTATGAAAGAGCTGGATAAACCACCCAGCAGAATCTATCCTAGATTGCTGACCCACAGGATCTTAAGCTAAATAAATGGTTGCATTTCTTTAAAACACTCCATTTAGGGGCAGTATTCTTTTTTAATGCAACAAAATATAACACATTTACCTTCATGGAAAACTGGAAGATTCTTCTCTGAAGAAATGGAACCAGAAAGCTTCCTGACTCAGGGTCACCAGTTAAAGCAGAAGGTAGGGGTGAGGTTTGGACTTGAAAACAGGGAGATTTATGACGAGAGGTACACACCTCTACCTAGTTCTCTGGCATTTATCACCCAGGAAGATTAGAGCAGCATTCCTGGAGAAACCCAGGGAACACAGAAGGCCCTAAAATGAGGACCTCATCAACTTGCTCCCTGTGGGGTACTGCGTTATCAGACCTGAGGTGATCTTTCAGTTATAGCAAGAAAAATCATAGATTTTAGAAAATCCAACTTTCTCCCTAGTCATGCCACCTCTTCACCACTCCCATCGCAGGAATGTCAAGCAACTTTTAGGTGCATTATGCACAAATATTAAGGATCAGTCAAATGTAGGAGAGGAAAAGTTTTTTTCCTCTACCCTCTTAGGTTCAGTGATTATGGCTCAAAAATCAAACTGATAAAAGACATCAACAAGAGGAAGGAAAAAAAACAGTTTATTTACACATGTTGTGTGCATACACATAGGAAAATTCGGTGATGAGTAACTCAAAGGGGTGGTTAGAACTGAGGGCTTATATGCCCTCTTAACAAAGGGTGATAAATTTACGGAGAAGTGCTAAGATTAAGGAAAAGGAATATGGGCTTCTAAAGGTGGTAAAATGTGAGATGGTAAATATACGAAGAAATTAATGAAATTAGGGAATATTTTAGTAAGTTGTGTTTGTGCAGGCCCAACGTGGTGTCAACTTTCTGTCTCCAGTGATAATGGTGGTTTGGTTGTGATAATGGTCCTCTCCTGGTATGGGAGAAGAGATGGGTAACATCTTCAAAGAAAAATTTATATCCTTCCTTTCAACAGAAAGCAGAGGATAGAGGGCTTTTCATGAATCTGCTGCTTCTCAATTGCCTTCTGCTGAAAATAATTCTTATGCCAAAGGGCATACTTTGGGATGGCGTATTCTGATCCCCTTCACAAGGATAACAAGATATTTGAAAATAGCCTATAACATAAAAAGCAAAAAAGAAAACCATTATCCAGAAAAGAGAAAGGAACTCATCAGCGATGTGGACATTAAAAGACAACTTCAGAAAAACCTGCAATTAGTATGTTTAGGGATATAAGAGACAATATTTAATCTATAAAACAGGAACATGATACTGTGAAAAGAAAACTTAAAGAGTAAGAAAATGCTAAGAAATTAAATATGATAGTGAAAATTAAAATTTCAGAAGAAGCATTGGATAATAGTGTCAAATCAGTCATTGAGAAAGTAAAATAAATAAAATAAATAAAAACTGATGGATTCATGGAAAGAAAATAAAATGAGTGCATCAATCTGGGTTTGACTGATGGGTATTTTCCTAATAGGTATTTGAGAAAATGAGACTAGAGAAGGCAGTAGGAGAAACTTACCAAAGAATCATACACGTGAATTTCCCCAGAAGGGAAGGACTTGACTTTTCAAACTGAGAGAGCCACCAAGTCCTTCCATCAAGTGAAAAAACCCAAGGCATGACTCATAAACATGGATGATAAGGAAGATTACAAAACATTCTAGAGAGATTACTGCACAAAAGAGTGGGGGATAACATATTATCAGACATCTCAACATTATTAAAAATAGAAGAAAATATGGGGTATGCCCTCAAAACACTGAAGAAAAATTATGTTCAACATATATATATATTTTAATTTATTTATTTATCTTATTTACTTATTTTTGGCTGCGTTGGGTCTTCCTTGCTGCGTGTGTGCTTTCTCTAGTTGTGCTGAGCGGGGGCTACTCTTCATTGAAATGCGTGGGCTTCTCATTGCGGTGGCTTCTCTTGTTGCGAAGCACAGGCTCTAGTTATGTGAGCTTCCGTAGTTGTGGCTCGTGGACTCGAGAGCGCAGGCTCAGTAGTTGTGGCGCATGGGCTTCGCTGCTCCGCGGCATGTGGGAACTTCCCCGACCAGGGCTCAAACCCACGTTCCCTGCATTGGCAGGTGGATTCTTAACCACTGCACCACCAGTATATTCAACTTATATTTCTATACTGAGTGAAACTATTAATCAAGCATGAGAGTAAAATAAGGTAATTGTTAGAGATCCAGCAACTTAAAAATTTATCGCCCAGGCACAAATTTTCAGGAAACTAGTAGAAGAGGTCTTCTGTACAACTGAGAGACAATGTTAAGAATGACACAGGATTCAAAATCAGGGACTCCAATCAGGGTTGAGAGCAGGGGTCCCCAACCCCCTGGCCTGTTATGGGCCACACCGCAGGAGGTGAGCAGCGGGCAAGCGAACAAAGTTTCATCTGTATTTACAGCTGCTCCCCATCACTCACATTACTGCCTGAATTCTGCCTCCTGTCAGATCAGTGACAGCATTAGATTCTCACAGAAGCCCAAACCCTACTGTGAACTGCGCATGTGAGGGATCTAGGTTGCGTGCTCCTTATGAGAATCTAATGCCTGATGATCTGAGGTGGAGCTGAGGAGGTGATGCTAGCTCTGGGGAGCGACCATAAGTACAGATTATCATTAACAGAGAGGTTCGACTGCACAGAGCCTGTAATAAATCAATTGCTTGCAGACTCATATCAAAACCCTATCAGTGAGTGGCAAGTGACAAGCTGCATCTGGTGGCAAGCTTTATAGTGGCAAGTGAGTTGATGTACTTCAATTGTACAGCTGCATCTAGTGGCAGGATTTAAGTCAGAATACTACACTTATTTTAGTCTGCGTGTGGCCTGCCCATTATTTTACTTACTACTTCCACCTGCACCTCTTTCCCCGCACTACACACTTGTCTCAGTCACAGTTTTGGTAAGAACACAAGCTAACCCTAACCAAAATGAATAAAAAAACAAACCGCTGGAGAGCTTCTTTGAAAAGGGGAAAAGACCAAATGATGAGACAGAAGAAGACTCTAAGACTGCCAACAAAAAGAAAGCTGCATTTAAAAGAAAATACCACAAGTCCTACTTAAATTACAGGTTCATTGCAACAGGTGATTCACATTCTTCAAGCCTGCTTTGTATAATATGTGGTGACCGGCTATCCAACAAAGCCATGAAAGTTTCAAAACTGCTTCGCCACATGGAGACCAAGCACCCTGCATCAAAAGACAAGCCTTTGGAACTTTTAAAAAGAAAAAAAAAATGTGAACACGAAGAACAGACGCAATTATTGAAGGCCACAACTTCAACAAATGTGTCTGAACTGAGAGCATCATTCTTAGTAGCTAACTGCATTGCTAAAGCTAAGAAGCCCTTTACTATTGGTGAAGAGTTGATCCTGCCTGCTGCTAAGGAGATTTGTCGTGAGGCTACAGTTCAAAAGGTGGCACATATTCCTCTTTCGGCTAGCACCATAACAAGACAAATTTTTGAAATAGCAGAGGATACTGAAGCACAATTGTTAGAGAGGATTAATGAGTCACCATGGTATGCAATCCAGGTTGACGAGTCTACTGATGTTGACAACAATGCTTGTTTTTGTGTGATATATTTTTCAGGAAGTTGGGCATGAGGATACGTTATGTGCACTTTTGTTGCCAAACAACACCACAGCTGCAGAACTATTCAAGTCTTTGAATGATTACATATCAGGAAAACTGAATTGGTCATTTTGTGTTGGTATATGTATGGACAGAGCGGCTGCCATGACTGGGCAGCTTTCTGGTTTCACTACTCAGGTCAAAGAGGTCACTTCTGAATGTGAGTCTACACACTGTGTCATCCATAGAGAAATGCTGGCTAGCCAAAAAATGTCCCCTAGAACTTAGCAACATTTTGCAAGATGTGATTAAAATTATCAACCACATTAAAGTACATACCCTTAACTCACATCTGTTCCTGCAGCTCTGTGAAGAGATGGACGCAGAGCCCACATGTCTTCCCTTATACACAGAAGTGAGAAGGCTTTCTGAAGGTAAATCACTGGCCAGAGTTTCTGAGTTACAAGAGCCACTCTAGAGATTTCTTTTAGAAAAACAGTCACCGTTGGCAGTGCATTTCAGTGACACAGAATGGGTCTCAAAACTTGTTTACTTGTGTGACATATTCAACCTGCTCAAAGAACTCAATCTGTCACTTCAGGGAAGAATGACAACTGTGTTCAAATTGGCAGATAAAGTGGCTGTATTCAAAGCCAAACTGGAATTATGGGGGCAACGAGTGAACATTGGGATTTTTGACATGTTTCAAACATTAGCAGAAATTTTGAAAAAGACTGAGCCAGGGCCTTCTTTCTCCCAGATGGTGCATGATCACATATCTTAGCTTTCAAAAGAGTTTGAGCATTACTTCCCAACCACAAAAGACCCCCGAACTGGGAAGGAATGGATCCACAACCCATATGTGAATAAGCCAAGTGAATCGACTTTGTCCGTGCTAGAAGAGGATCAACTGCTTGAGATCGCAAATGATGGTCGCCTTAAAATTATGTTTGAGACAACTTTATCTCCATACATTCTGGATTAAGGTCAAGGTGGAATATCCTGAGATTGCAACGAAAGCACTGAAAAGCCTGCTTCCATTTCCAACATCCTACCTTTGTGAAGCAAGGTCTTCTGCAGTGACAGCAACCAAAACAAGATTACGGAGTAGACTGGACATAAACAGCACACTTCAGGTGTCACTGTCTCCCATCACCCCCAGATGGGAACATCTAGTTGCAGGAAAACAAGCTAAGGGCTCCCACTGATCCTGCATTATGGTGAGTGGTATAATTATTTCATTATATATTACAATGTAATAATAACAGAAATTAAGTGCACAATAAATGTAATGTGCTTGAATCATCCCCAAATAATCCTCCCTCTCCGGTCTGTGGGAAAATTGTCTTCCACAAAACCGGTCCCTGGTGCCAGAAAGGTTGGGGACCGCTGGTTAAGAGCATCCCCAAGATAGTCTTAAAGGCAAGTACCAGGACCACTGTTGGACAGCAGTGGAGAGGAGAACAAATGCAGAATCCAGGAGAAAGAGCATGAGGAGAGAAGGGTGGAAATGGAGCTGGCATATAATCTGATAAAACAATCAGATTATACGCAGTGTAGACAATTGCACTGAAGAGGTTAGAGGGTGAGATAAAGATAAGGATAAAGAAAAGCAAAGAAATGAAAAAGATGAGGAAATTATTAACTACAAACAAAACATTTTGTGATAATGGATGATACATAACTTGACTCATGGAGAATAGTATTTACATGGCTACAAGTATGAAAGCATCACAAGCTAATTTAACCCAAAAGATGTTTAACTTATTGGGAGAGTGAGGGAGAGGGAAAGTGTGGGGGAAGAAATTGGATACCCAAGTCCTCATTTCTCGTAATAGGCCAATAGATAGAGGAGATTTTGATGAGTCAAGACACAGTGGACCTGATAAGTAAGAAGAATTTACAGGGAATTATATTCAATATCTTGTAATAACATATAACGAAATATAATCTTAAAATGTATAATGGAATCCCTTTGCTGTACACCTGAAACTAACACAATATTGTAGTCAGCTATACTTAAAAAAAAAAGACAGAGTGGACCCACTATAGAGTCTGCCAATGTTGAGTGTTTAAAAAACTGTTCACCTCAAAATTCCTAAAGACAGAGAACTTCAAGACGGTGGAGGAGTAAGATGTGGAAATCACCTACATCCCACAAATACATCAGAAATACATCTACATGTGGAACAACTCCTACAGAACACCTACTGAATGCTGGCAGAAGATCTCAGACTTCCCAAAAGTCAAGAAACTCCCCACGTACCTGGAAAGGGCAAAGGAAAAAAGAAAAAAACAGAGACAAAAGAATAGGAACAGAACCTGCACCTCTGGGAGGGAGCTGTGAAGGAGGAAAAGTCTCCACACACTAGGAAGCCCCTTCTTTGGTGGAGACAGGGGGTGGCAGGGGGGGAAGCTTTGGAGCCATGGAGGAGAGCGCAGCAACAGGGGTGCAGAGGGCAAAGCAGAGAGATTCCCACACAGAGGATCGGTGCTGACCAGCACTCACCAGCCTGAGAGGCTTGTCTGCTCACGCACCAGGGCGGGTGGGTGCTGGGAGCTGAGGCACAGGCTTCGGAGGTCAGATCCCAGGGAGAGGACTGGGGTTGGCTGCATGAACACAGCCTGAAGGGGGCTAGTGAACCACAGCTAGCTGGGAGGGAGTCCAGGAAAAAGTCTGCAACTGCCTAAGAGGCAAGAGACAATTGTTTCGGGGTGCGTGAGAAGTGGGAATTCAGAGCACCGCCTAAATGAGCTCCGGAGATGGGCGCGAGCCACAGCTATCAGCACAGACATCAGAGATGGGCATGAAACACTAAGGCTGCTGCTGCTGCCACCAAGAAGCTTCTGTGCAGGCACAGGTCACTATCCACGCCTCCCCTCCCAGGAACCTGTGCAGCTCGCCACTGCCAGGGTCCAGTGATCCAGGGACAACTTCTCTGGGAGAACACACGGTGTGCCTGAGACTAGTGCAATGTCATGCTGGCCTCTGCCAATGCAGGCTCGCCCCACATTCCATAACCGTCCCTACCCCTGGCCTGAGTAAGCCAAAGTCCCCTAATCAGCTGCTCCTTTAACCCCGTCCTGTCTGAGCAAAGAACAGACGCCCTCAGGTGACCTACACGCAGAGGTGGGGCCAAATCCAAAGCTGAACCCCAGGAGCTGTGCGAACAAAGAAAAGAAAGGGAAATTTCTCCTAGCATCCTCAGGAGCAGCGGATTAAATCTCCACAGTAAACTTGATGTACTCGGCATCTATGGAATACCTGAATAGACAACAAATCATCCCAAATTGAGGCGGTGTAGTTTGGGAGCAGCTGTAGACTTGGGGTTTGCTTTCTGCATCTAATTTGTTTATTGTTTTATGTTTATCTTAGTTCAGTATTTAGAGTTTATTATTATTGGTAGATTTTTTTTATTGATTTGGTTGCTCTCTACTATTTTTTTAAATATATATATATATATTTTTTCCTTTTTCTCTTTTTGTGAGTGTGTATCTGTATGCTTCTTTCTGTGATTTTGTCTGTATATCTTTGCTTTCACCATTTGTCCTAGGGTTCTGTCTGACCACTATTTTTTTTCTTTTTTTTAATTATACTTTTTAGCACTTGATGTCATTGGTAGATTTGCTTTTTGGTTTGGTTGCTCTCTTCTTTCTTTCTTTTTTTATTTTTAATAATTTAAAAACAGTTTTTATGAAAATAATTTTCTTTTCTTTCCTTCTTTCTTTCTCTCTTTCTTTCTCTCTTTCTTTATCTCTCTCTTTCTCTTTCTCCCTCTCTTTCTTTCTTTCTCCCTTTCTCCCTTTCTTTCATTCATTCATTCATTCATTCATTCTTTCTTTCTTTCTTTTCTTCTCCCTTTTCTTCTGAACCATGTAGCTGGCAGGGTCTTGGTGCTTTGGCCAGGTGTCAGGCCTGTGTCTCTGAGGTGGGAGAGCTGAATTCAGAACAGTGGTCCACCACAGACTTCCCAGCTCCATGTAATATCAAATGGTCAAGGCTCTTCCAGACATCTCCATCTCAATGCTAAAGCCCAGCTCCACTCAACGACCAGCAAGCTACAATGCTGGACACCCTATGCCAAACAACTAGCAAGACAGGAACACAATCCCATCCATTAGCAGAGAGCCTGCCTAGAATAATAAGGACACAGACACGCCAAAACACACCACCAGGTGCACTCCGGCCTAACAGAAAGACAAGATCCAGCCTCATCCACCAGAACACAGGCAGCAGTCCCCTCCACCAGGAAGCCTACAAAACCAACTGAACCAACCTTACCCACTGGGGGCAGACACCAAAAACAATCGGAACTACAAACCTGCAGCCTGCAAAAAGGATACCCCAAGCACAATACGTTAAGCAAAATGAAATGACAGAGAAACAAACAACAGATGAAAGAGCAAGGTAAAAACCCACCAGACCAAACAAATGAAGAAGAAATAGGCAGTCTACCTGAAAAAGAACTCAGAGTAATGACAGTAAAGATGATCCAAAATCTTGGAAATAGAATGGAGAAAATACAAGAAACATTTAACAAGGACCTAGAAGAACTAAAGAACAAACAATGATGAACAACACAATAAATACAATTAAAAATTCTCTAGAAGGGATCAAGAGCAGAATAACTGGGGCAGAAGAATGGATAAGTGACTTGTAAGATAAAATAGTGGAAATAACTACCACAGAGCAGAATAAAGAAAAAAGAATGAAAAAAAAATTGAGGACAGTCTCAGAGACCTCTGGGACAACATTAAACACAACAAAATTCAAATTATAGGGGTCCCAGAAGAAGAAGAGAAAAATAAAGGGACTGAGAAAATATTTGAAGAGATTATAGTTGAAAAATTCTGTAATATGGGAGAGGAAATAGTTAATCAAGTCCAGGAAGTGCAGAGAGTCCCATACAGGATAAATCTGAGAAGAAACACATCAAGACACATATTAATCAAACTATCAAAAATTAAATACAGAGAAAAAATATAGAAAACAACAAGGGAAAAACAACAAATAACATACAAGGGAATTCCCATAAGGTTAACAGCTGATCTTTCAGCAGAAACTCTGTAAGCCAGAAGGGACTGGCAGGACATATTTAAAGTGATGAAAGGGAAAAACCTACAACCAAGATTACTCTACCCAGCAAGGATCTCATTCAGATTTGTTAGAGAAATTAAAACCTTTACAGACAAGCAAAAGCTGAGAGAGTTCAGCACCACCAAACCAGCTTTACAACAAATGTTAAAGGAACTTCTCCAGGTAGTACACACAAGAGAAGGAAAAGACCTACAATAACAAACCCAAAACAACTAAGAAAATGGTAATAGGAACATACATATTGATAAGTACCTTAAATGTAAATGGATTGAATGCTCCAACCAAAAGACAGACTGGCTGAATGGATACAAAAACAAGACCCATATATATGCTGTCTACAAGAGATCCACTTCAGACCTAGGCACACATACAGACTGAAAGTGAGGGGATGGAAAAAGATATTCCATGCAAATGGAAATCAAAAGAAACTGAAGCAGCAATTCTCATATCAGACAAAATAGACTTTAAAATAAGGACCATTACAAGAGAGAAAGACACTACATAAGGATCAAGGGATCAATCCAAGAAGAAGGTATAACAATTGTAAATATTTATACACCCAACATAGGAGCACCTCAATACATAAGGCAAATAATAACAGCTATAAAAGGGGAAATCGAAAGTAACACAGTCATAGTAGGGCACTTTAGCAACCCACTTTCACCAATGGACAGAACATCCAAAATGAAAATAAATTAGGAAATACAAGCTTTAAATGATACATTAAACAAGATGGACTTAATTGATATTTATAGGACATTCCATCCAAAAACAACAGAATACACTTTCTTCTCAAGTGCTCATGGAATATTCTCCAGGATAGATCATATCTTGGGTCACAAATCAAGCTTTGGTAAATTTAAGAAAATTGAAATCACATCAGGTATCTTTTCCAACCACAATGCTATGAGACTAGATATCAATTACAGGAAAATATCTGTAAAAATACAAACAAATGGAGGCTAACAATACACTACTAAATAACCAAGAGATCACTGAAGAAATTAAAAAGGAAATTGAGAAATACCAGAAACAAATGACACTGAAAACACAATGACCCCAAACCTACTGGATGCGGCAAAAGCAGTTCTAAGAGGGAAGATTATAGCAATACAATCCTACCTCAAGAAACAAGAAACATGTCAAATAAACAACCTAAACTTACACCTAAAGCAATTAGAGAAAGAAGAACAAAAACCCCTAAAATTAGCAGAAGGAAAGAAATCATAAAGAGCAGATCAGAAATAAATGAAGGAAACAATAGCAAAGATCAAAAAAACTAAAAGCTGATTCTTTAAGAAGATAAACAAAATTGATAAATGATTATCCAGACTCATCAAGAAAAAATGGAGAAGACTCAAATCAATAGAATTAGAAATGAAAAAGAAGTAACAACTGACACTGCAGAAATACAAAGGATCAAGGGAGATTACTACATACAACTATATGCCAATAAAATGGACAACCTGGAAGAAATGGACAAATCCTTAGAAAAGCACAACCTTCTGAGACTGAACCAGGAAGAAATAGAAAATATAAACAGAACAGTCACAAGCACTGAAATTGAGACTGTGGTTAAAAATCCTCCAACAAGCAAAAGCCCAGGACCAGATGGCTTCACAGGGGAATTCTATCAAACATTGAGAGAAGAGCTAACACCTGTCCTTTTCAAACTCTTCCAATGTATAGCAGAGGGAGGAACACTCCCAAGCTCATTCTATGAGGCCACCATCACCCTGATACCAAAACCAGAAAAATATATCACAAAGAAGAAAAACTACAGGCCAAAATCACTGATGAACATAGATGCAAAAATCCTCAACAAAATAGTAGCAAACAGAATCCAATAGCACATTAAAAGGATCATACACCATGATCAAGTGGGGTTTATCCCAGAAATACAAGGATTCCTCAATATATGCAAATCCATCAATGTGATATACCATATCAATAAACTGAAAGATAAAAACCATATGATAATATCAATAGATGCAGAGAAAGCTTTCGACAAAATTCAACAACCATTTATGATAAAAACTCTCCAGAAAGTAGGCATAGAGGGAACTTACCTCAACATAATAAAGGCCATATATGACACACCCACAGCCAACATGGTTCTCAATGGTGAAAAATTGAAACCATTTCCTCTAAGATCAGGCAGAAGACAAGGTTGTCCACTCTCACCACTATTATTCAACATAGTTTTGGAAGTTTTAGCCACAGCAGAGAAGAAAAAGACTTAAAAGGAATCCAAATCAGAAAACAAGAAATAAAGCTGTCACATTTTGCAGAGTACATGATACTATACATAGAAAATCCTAAAGATGCTACCAGAAAACTACTAGAGCTAATCAATCAATTAATTTGGTAAAGTAGCAGGATACAAGATTAATGCACAGAAATCTCTTGCATTCCTATACACTAATGATGAAAAATCTGAAAGAGAAATTAAGGAAACACTCCCATTTACCATTGCAACAAAAAGAATAGAATACCTAGGAATAAACCTATCTAAGGAGACAAAAGACCTTTATGCAGAAAATTGTAAGATACTGATGAAAGAAATTAAAGATGATACAAACAGATGGAGAGATATGCCATGTTCTTGGATTGGAAGAATCAACATTGTAAAAATGACTATACTACCCAAAGCAATCTGCAGATTCAATGCAATCCTTATCAAACTACCAATGGCATTTTTCACAGAGGAAACCATAGGCAGAACACTCTATGACATAAATCACAGCAAGATCCTTTTTTCACCCACCTCCTAGAGTAATGGAAATAAAAACAAAAATAAACGAATGGGACCTAATGAAACTTAAAAGCTTTCACACAGCAAAGGAAACCATAAACAAGACAAAAAGACAACCCTCAGAATGGGAGAAAATATTTGCAAATGAAGCAATTTACAAAGGATTGACCTCCAAAATTTACAAGCAGCTTATACAGCTCAATATCAAAAAACCAAGCAACCCAATCCAAAAATGGGCAGAAGACCTAAATAGACATTTCTCCAAAGAAGATATACAGAGTGCCAACAAACACATGAAGCGATGCTGAACATCACTAATCATTAGAGAAATGCAAATCAAAACTACAATGAGGTATCTCTTCATACTAGTTACTCCTCATACACCCACACCCTAGCCCCTGGAATCCACTAATCAACTTTGTCTTTACAGATTTTCCTTTTCTGGTCATTTTATGTGAATAGAATCATACAATATGCATCTTTTGTTGGCTTTTTAGCATATTATTTTCAAGATTCATCCATGTAGTAGTATGTACTAGTACTTCATTGCTTTTTAAGGCTCAATAATATTCTCTTATATGAATATGGCACATTTTGTTTATCCAGTGATCATTTCATGAACATTTGAATTGTTATCACTTTCATGGCAATTAGAGATAATGTGTTATAAACATTTGTGTACAAGTTTTTGTATGGACATATGGTTTTAGGTCTCTTGGGTGTTTACCTAAGAGTGGAATTGATGGGTGAAGTTAGAGAGTGTTAATCCTTTGACTTTGTCTTTCTTTCGTACAATCAACCCTTGGTATCTGTAGGGAATTGATTCCAGGACTCCTGTGGATACCAAAATCTGAGGACGCTCAAGTCCCTTATATACAATGGCATAGTACACTGGGCTTCCCTATCCAGGGGTTTTGCATCAGAGGATTCAACCAACTGCAGATCAAATTAGATCCAACTATGGATATGAAAGGTTGACTGTATACTGTTGGCTATCCTGGGTCTTTTCCTTCCCATATAATTTACTTGTGTATGTTGAGCCAATCTTACTTTCCTGGGATAAATCCCATTTGATCATGGCACATAATCCTTCTTACGTATTGCTAGATTCAGGTTGCTAGTATTTCATTGAGGATTGCTGCATCTATATTCTTAAGGGATATTAAAATACAGCTCTCTTTCCTTGTGATGTCTTTATCTAGCTTTGGGATCACCTTGGTACTGGGTCATAGGGTGAATTAGGAAGTATTCTGCACTGTTCCATTTTTTTTGAAAAGTTTGTGAAGGAGTAGTATTAATTCTTTAGACCTCTGATAGAATTCACTAGTAAAGCCCTCTAGGCCTGGGCTTTTCTTCTGTGGGAAAGTTTTTAGTACTAGATTAATCTCTTTACATTTTATGGATCAATTCAGATTTTCTATTTCTTATTGAGTCAGTTTTGGTAGTTGGTGTCTTTCGAAGCATTTGTCCATTTCATCTAGGTTATCTAATTTATTAGTGTATTAGTTTTCCATTTTTGCCAAAACAAATTAATGCTAATTTATGACTTAAAACAACAGAAATATATTAAATTTATTATTTTACAGTGCTGTAGATTAGAAGTCTGACATAGGTCTCATTGGGCTGTAATCAATGTGTTGACAGTGCTACATTTCTTTCTGGAGACTGGAGGGGAGAATCTAATAACTTTTTCTTATAGCTTGCTATGGACTCCTGCACTTCTTGACTCAAATCCCTCATCCTTCATCTTCAAAGCCTGTAACGGTTAGCCATTTCCTTCTCATTTTGCCATATCTCTGGTTCTGTTTCCAGCCTTGGAAAGGTCCACCATGTTTAAAGACTTATGTGATTAGATTGGCCCACATGCATCATCCAGGATAATCTCCCCATCTTAAAGTTCTTAACCTTAGTCACATTTAAAAATTCCATTTTGCCATGTAATATTACATATTTATGGATTCCTGTGATTAAGGAAAAACATCTTTGGGGAGAAAGGGAGTCATTATCCTGCCTGACATAACTGGCATACAATTGTTCATAGAATTCCTTTATAATCCTTTTTATTTCTGTATTATCAGTAATGTCACCTCATTCTTTCCTGATTTTAGTAATTTTAATTCTACTCTCTTTTTTCCTTTGTATATCTAGCTAAAGGTTTGTCCATTTTATTAAATTTTTCAAAAGAGCCAATTTTAGTTTTCTAATTTTTTCTATTGTTTTTCTATTCTTTCATTTATTTCTGCTCTAGTCTTTATTATTTCCTTCTTTGTGCTTGCTTTGGGTTTAGTTTGTTGTTCTTTTGGTAGTATCTTAAGGTGAAATTTTATGTTACTGATTTGAAATCTTTCTTCTTTTTCAGTATATGCTTTTATGGCTATAAGTTTAATTCTCAGAACAGCTTTAGTGGCCTGTCATAAATTTTTGTATGTTGCAATATTTAAATTCATCTCAAAGTATTTTCTAACTTTAAGTGTGATTTCTTCTTCAACTAATTGGTTACTTAAGAGTATATTGTTTAATTTGTACCTGTTGTAAACAATTCAAATTTCCTTCTATTACTGATTTCTAATTTCATTTTATTGTGCTCAGAGACCATACTTTATGTGATTTTCATCCTTTTAAATTTCTTTAGACTTGTTTTATGGCCTAACATATCCTGGAAAATTTTCCATGTTACGTAAGAAAGCATATGTATTCTTTCATTATTGGGAGGAGTATTCTATAGAAATCTGTTAGGTCTTGTTGATTTATAGTGTTAAGTCTTCCATTTCCTGGTTGACCATCTGTGTAGTTGTTCTATCCATTTTAGGGTATTGAATTCTCCAACTGTTATTATTGAACTGTTTCTCCCTTCAATTCTGTAAGCTTTTGTTTGTGTAGTTTAGGGCTCTGTTACCAGGTGCATATATACTTATAATTGTTATGTATTTTTCATGGACTAACCCCTTTATTATTATATGTCCTTCTTCATCTTTAGTAACAATTTTTGCCTTAAAGTTTATTTTATCCCATATTGCAGTATAATCACATTAACTCTCCTTTGGTTATTATTTGCATGAAAAGATGACTTTTTTCATCCTTTTGCTTTCAACCTATTTGTGTCTTTGAATCTAAATTGTGTCTCTTGTAGATTGCATATAGTTGAATCATTTTTTAAAATTTCATTCTGCTCATCTCTGCCCTCTGTTGGATTTTTTAATCCATTTACATTTAATGTAATAACAGATAAGGTAGGATTTACATCTGCCATTTTACTGTTAGTTTTCTATATATCTTATGTCTTATTTTGTTCCTGTATTCCTCCATTACTGCCTTCTTTTGTGTTAAATAGATATTTTCTAGTGTGCCATTTTACTTCCTATGTTGTTTCCTTTATTATATTTTTTGAGTTGTTTTTAAAGTGTTTTTTCTGGGGATTACAGTTAGCATTTTAACTTATGACAATCTAGTGTTTGTTAATACCAACTTAATCTAAATAGTGCACAAAAACTTTGCTCCTATATGTCTATTTCCTGGCTTAGTTTTTTTTGTGTGTGCTGTTACTGTCATAAAAATTACATATTTATACATTATATGCCTTCCAACACAGTGTAATTGTTGCTTTATGTAGGTGTCTCTTAAATAATATAGGAGAAAAAAATAATTACAACCCCCTCAAATACATTTACACTCTCTTTTATATTCACATATGTCATTATCTTTACTAGTGCTGTTTATTTCTTTATATGGATGTGAGTTACTGTCTAGTGTCTTTCATTTCAGTCTGATGGACTTACTTTAGCATTTCTTGTGGAGCAGATCTGCTAGCAATGAATTCTCTGTTTGTTTAATGGGTTTGTTCTAATTGATCTTTCATTTTTTTTAAGGATAGTTTTGTTGGATATATAATTTTTGGTTGGCAATCTTTCTTTAAGCATTGTGAATATGCCATCCCACTACCTTCAAATATCCATGGTTTCTGTTGAGAAATCAGTTCATCTTTTTGAAGATCACTTGTACATGATGAGTTGCTTCTCTCTAGATGCTTTGAAGATTCTCTCTTTGTCTTTTGACAGTTTGATTATGATGTTTCTAGATGTGGATCTCTTTAAGTTTATCTTACTTGAAGTTTTTTAGTTTCCTGGATATGTTGATTAATACATTTTCTACCCAATTTGAGAAGCTTTGGTTATTTTTCTTCAAATATTCTTTCTTCCCCTTTCTTCTTCCCCCTCTTCTTCTTCTGGAACTCCCATTATGTGCATGTTGATACATCTAATGCTGTCCCACAGGTTTCTGAGGTTCTATTCATTTTTTTTCCTATTTCTCAGACAGGATAATCTCAATTGACCTGTCTCCAAGTTTGCTGATTCTTTCTTCTGGCTGTTCAAATTATTTGTTGGGATCCTATAAATAATTTTTCATTTCAGTTATTATAATTTCAGCTCCAGACATTTTATTTGTTCTTTTCCTTAGCATTAAATTTTTTAAAATTTATGTTCTATATTTGGTAACAGATTGTTCTCAATCTCCTTTAGTTCTTCAGATATGGTTTCCTTTAGTCTTTGAACATGTTTATAATAGGTGACAAAGTTTTTGTCCAGTAAGCCCAACACCTGGAATTTCTCATGGATAGGTTCTACTGGCTGCTTTATTTCCAATGTATGGGCTATATTCACCTAGTTCTTTGCATGTCACCTAATATTTGTTGAAAACTTGACATTTTAATAATATAACATTGTAAGTCTGGTAATCAGACTCCCTTCCCTTTGTTTTTGTTGTTTTCGTCAGACTTTATTATTGTTGCTTTTTCTTTAGTGACTTACTTGAAATAATTCTCTAAAGTGTGTATTCTTTGGCATGTGTGGTCATAGAATTCTCTGCTCAGTTAGCCTAATGGTCAGCTAACAACTGGACAAAGAGTTTCTTAAATGTCTTGAACCAATTAATCTCCCAGCCTTTTCTGAGAGGCCCTGTGTGCATTGGGGCATCCCTTAAATGCCCTAGCTGGGAGTTTAAAACTCTGCTTTGGCTTTCACTTCTTGTTTACACAGTGTCTTGAAGTCAGTCAGAGGTGAGAGATTAGGGCCTTTCCAGGTCTTTCCTGGGCTTGTGAATGACCCTGGGCATGTATGTGACCTTCTATAATTCCTGGAATGTGTTGGAGCTTCTCAAATCTCCCTATGGACATCTCATTAATCAGCTTTTCCTTTTAAGTTTTTTGGCCAGCTTCTTGTTCGCTTCAACTTTTATTGCCACTTCAGGAAACGACGATGTTAAATATTTGTTGTTGATTTTTTCCGACAAATTTCCCAGAAAAGAAAGGTGTTTGCAGTGAGCAAGCTCTGTTTCAGATCAAATAACTCAAATCCTATGAGTGGGGGTTTCCATGGAATTGACAGACCAAATAATGTCAGTTATCTGGGGATGGGGCATTTGGAGGAATGCCAAACCAGTTCTACCTCTTCCAATGTCTGTTAGTGTGCTGGTTTTCACAGCTACAAGGCTATAACAGTTTTACAGTTTTTGCAAGGCTGGTTTTTTTTTTTTAACATCTTTATTAGAGTATAATTGCTTTACAATGATGTGCTAGTTTCTGCTTTATAACAAAGTGAATCAGTTATACATATACATATGTCACCATATCTCTTCCCTCTTGCATCTCCTTCCCTCCCACCCTCCCTATCCCACGCTTCTAGGTGGTCACAAAACACCAAGCTGATCTCCCTGTGCTATGCGGCTGCTTCTCACTAGCTATCTATTTTATGTTTGGTAATGTATATATGTCCATGCCACTCTCTCACTTTGTTCCAGCTTACCCTTCCCCCTCCCCATATCCTCAAGTCCATTCTCTAGTAGGTCTGCATCTTTATTCCCGTCTTGCCCCTAGGTTCTTCTGACCATTTCCTTTCTTTCTTTTTTTTTTAGATTCCATATATATGTGTTAACATACGTATTTGTTTTTCTCTTTCTGACTTACTTTACTCTGTATGACAGTCTCTAGGTCCATCCACCTCACTACAAATAACTCAGTTTCGTTCCTTTTCATGGCTGAGTAATATTCCATTGTATATATGTGCCATATCTTCTTTATTCATTCACCTGTTGAGGGACACTTTGGTTGCTTCCATGTCCTGGCTATTGTAAATAGAGCTGCAGTGAACATTGTGGTATATGACTCTTTTTGAATTATGGTTTTCTCAGGGTATATGCCCAGTAGTGGGATAGCTGCGTCATATGGTAGTTCTATTTGTAGTTTTTTAAGGAACCTCCGTACTGTTCTCCATATTGGCTGTATCAATTTACATTCCCACCAGCAGTGCAAGAGTGTTCCCTTTTCTCCACACCCTCTCCAGCATTTATTGTTTGTAGATTTTTTGATGATGGCCATTCTGACCAGTGTGAGATGATACCTCATTGTAGTTTCGATTTTCATTTCTCTAATGATTAATGATGTTGAGCATTCTTTCATGTGTTTGTTGACCATCTGTATGTCTTCTTTGGAGAATTGTCTATTTAGGTCTTCTGCCCATTATTGGATTGGGTTGTTTGTTTTTTTGATATTGAGCTGCATGAGTTGCTTGTATGTGTTGGAGATTAATCCTTTGTCATTTGCTTCATTTGCAAATATTTTCTCCCATTCTGAGGGTTGTCTTTTCATCTTATTTATGGTTTTCTTTGCTGTGCAAAAGCTTTGAAGTTTCATTAGGTCCCATTTGTTTATTTTTGTTTTTATTTCCATTACTCTAGGAGGTGGGTGAAAAAAGGATCTTGCTGTGATTTATGTCAAAAAGTGTTCTGCCTATGTTTTCCTCTAAGAGTTCTATAGTGTCTGACCTTACATTTAGATATTTAATCCATTTTGTGTTTATTTTTGTGTATGGTGTTAGGGAGTGTTCTAATTTCATTCTTTACATGTAGCTGTCCAGTTTTCCCAGCACCACTTATTGAAGAGGCTGTCTTTTCTCCACTGTATATTCTTGCCTCCTTTATCAAAGATAAGGTGACCATATATACATGGGTTTATCTCTGGGCTTTCTCTCCTGTTCCATTGATCTATATATCTGTTTTTGTGCCAGTACCATACTGTCTTTATTACTGTAGCTTTGTAGTGTAGTCTGAAGTCAGGGAAGGGCTGTTGGTTTTTACAGCTACTGCAGAGTTGCAGAGAGGATGATGGGGATGGGAGAAGTTAAAATGCCCCAAAGCTCACTATTCTTACTGTGATTCAGTCATTTTTTTCTTGAATAAAAGGTCCTCAAATTGTTGAATGTCCTTGGTTAATTCCAAGAGTTATGGAAAATGTTTATTTTGACCAGTTTTGCCAATGTTCTCATTGCTTTCATAGAGGAACAGAGTTTTCAAGGTCTTTACTCTGCCATTTTGGAAGTGCTGTCAGTCTCAGTTTTTACAAGCACCAGGTTGTTATAATAGTAATTATCTTAAAGAGTAGTTGTAAGCATTAAATACGGTGATGGACATAAAGCATCCAGTGCAATGTCTGGATTATTGGCGATAATGAAGAAATGTATTCATGTATGTATGTTAGTGTATGTATAAATAGGAATAAAATTTTATATTTAATCAACTAGTAGTCAAACTATTTTTTTTTTTTTTTTTTTGCAGTATGTGGGCCTCTCACTGCTGTGGCCTCTCCCGTTGTGGAGCACAGGCTCTGGACGCACAGGCTCTGGATGCACAGGCTCAGCGGCCATGGCTCACGGACCCAGCTGCTCCGCCGCATGTGGGATCTTCCTGGACCGGGACACGAACCTGTGTCCCCTGCATCGGCAGGCGGACTCTCAACCACTGTGCCACCAGGGAAGCCCATAGTCAAACTATTTTTACCTGTGACAATTTTTGTTAACAAAATCTGTCATTGGAATGCTTGGATTCTTTTTTATGGAAGTTTCATTCTGGAGTTTCTTAAAATAAAGTACATAGAGAATCAGGACATTCATTTATACACTGAAAGTGAATGCAACATTGTGTGTGTGTGTGTGTGAGTGTGTGTGTGTGAATTTTTCCAAAGAGAATGTCCATAGCCTTCATCAGATTCTCAGCAAGTCTGTGACCAAAGATTAAGACCTTTCAGCAGTGGTATATTTGAGTGTTTTTTCCACTAAAAAACGACTTGGATATTCAAACTTTCTTAGAGGGAGTTTTTTAAGCTTCCTTCTTAGATATAGATGATGTCCTGCCTCTAGTCAGAGCAGGAACTTGACTATGATGATGTTATTGGACAAATGCTCATGTCAAGTTCCTCTCCTCCCACTATGACAAGCTGCATTATTTTCAAAAATTGCATTTTACTGCTTTCCTGCCGTTTAAAAATCATTACTTTATAGTAAACACATACTTTCATGGTACTCTTCTTCTTTGATAAATAGCTTGACTTCATTATGTACATGGAGCAGTTAATGTCCCTAAATTGCTATCAAAAGAGCAGTGCAGAGAAGGTGGAGTCATCTTAGGTGAAAGCTTATCCCCTCATAACAACTGCTTCCCTGACAGTGTCCTTCAGTCATAATTTCTATGGGGCAAGGCCAGTGAGGAAGAGAAGGGTCTCTGGCCCCTGACCTACTGGGTATGGATTCCCAACACTGCCACTCACTAGCTGAAAAAAAGGTTGCAGAATTACCAAATATAAAAGTAGGTATGAAAGTGACAATTAACTTAGAATTAGAAAACAAATTACACATAACAACAAATAACACAAACATCAAAAAAATCCAAAGAAAGTCAATAGTTTTATTAATTAGTTTTCTGACATGAAACGCTAATATTATAATATATTAAATTTACAATATTATTTTTCCTTCAAATTTGGCTGCACACTCTTTGTTCACGTCTTTACTGGACAATGATTTTCTATAGAGAGAGTGCTTCCCTCTAGCGTGTTTCTCCTCTAGCTTCACTGAACCTGGTCTGCAGGACAAACTCATCTTACAATATGACCTCTGGCCCCGAACCTTCACACTAAAAGGGACTGGTGGCTCATTATAGTGAAGTAGAATTATTTTTCAAGTCATTTGTATACCCAGAATGACAAGCAGCAATTTCAACATACACAGAAATGACAGTGAACAACATAAGTATATTATTGTATCCCTAAAGTAATATCTTCAACTCAATAGCTCCCTAAGTGGATCCCCAAAATGCCCACGGACTCTCCAACCTCACACAACACGAGGGGAAGTGTGATAGCTTCTTGAACAGGTGGAGATTAAAATATCATATTGTGAATTTTATAAGGACACATGACCTAGTGAACACATTGTTAGGGCACTGTGTAGAGGCAAGTGCAAAGAGTTTAAAAAATGCAGTTGACTGGCTCTATATCCACTTTGGTTTGTTGATCAGTGGTAGAAAGAATAGAAGGAGTCATCTTTTATGAGTTGAGGCCATAGAGTGTGGCAAAAGAGCAGGAAGACAAGGATGGAAAGGATGAGAAGATGAGAAGGACCTGGTCCCATGAAACTCACTGAGCGTGAAGCAACTTGTAGGGATTGATGTTCTGTGCCTTAGATGTTTGTCTTTGAGTTAAACAAACTTTGCCTTTAATTCCAGCTAGCTAATTCCAAACAATGCTTCTTTACTCAGTCGTCACTTTCTTTGCCTTACATTTCAGGCAGAATATGGAAGATTGCCCATAGTGCCTCTGTTTCTCTGTTTGTGTAGGCAACAAAGAGCAGTCATCATCTTCTCCCTCTTTATTATTTTAGTTGATTGATGAGAGAGTCATCGTTGGAAGAGAACATGAAGGAGTGATAAGAGAGCGGAGTCATGGATACACTTCACTATTCTTGTAGATTCCATACTATTTTCTACATAGATGGACATGTCATCTGGAAATAAAGACAGTTTCTTCCTTGCTACTCTTATCTTCTTGCACTGACTGGAAACATCAGAGTAATGGTAAGTAGAAGGATGAGAACAGACGTCCTTATCTTGTCCCTGATCTCAGGGGAGAGCATTCAGTCTTTCAGTGCTGAGAGGTTAGCAGTAGGTATTTATAGATGCTCATTATCAGGTTCAGTTTTCCTTCTATTCCTAGTTTGAGGTTTTCTTTTTTTTGTTTTTATTTTATTTTTTTTATCAGCAATGGATTTGCATTCTTTTGAACACTTTTTCTGCATCTGTTGACATAATCATATGATGTATCATTTTAGTATTAAAACAGTGTGTTAAATAAATTGATTTTTCAATGTTAACCAACCTGGCATTCCTAGGATAAACCCTACTCGGTCACATTGCATTATACTTCTTATATATGTTGGAATCTATCTGTTACCGTTTTATTAAGAATTTTTGCATCTGTGTTCATGAGGGATATTGGGCTGTAGTTTTCTTTTGTTTGTAATATCTTTGTCTGTTTTTTGTAATAGAGGAAAGCTGGCCTCATAGGATGAGTTAGAAGATTACCACCTCTTGTATTTTCTGAAAGAGATTGTGTAGAAGTGATATTACTTTCTCCATAAATGTTCTGTAGAATTCATGAGTGAAGCCATCTGTGCCTCAAGTTTTCGTTGTGGAAAAATTATTAACATGAAATTTAAATTCTTTTATAGTCTTTTATAGACATAGGCCTACTCAGATCATCTGTTTCTTATTAAGTGAGCTTTGATAGTTTGTGTCTTTCCAAGATTTTGTTCATTTCATCTAAATTGTCAAAATTATTGGCAAAAAGTGATCAAAATGTTCTCCAATTATCATTTGTAGGATCTGGTATGATGTCACCTCTCTCATTCCTGATATTAGTAATTTTTGTTTTCTCTCTTTTTTTTCCATTCAGTCTCCCAGCAGTTTAGAAATTTTACTGATTTTCTTAAAGAACAAACTTTTGAACATATTATTTTTACTCTTTTTTTTTAAATTTTCTATTTCAAAAATAATCTTTATTATTTTTTTCTTCTGCTTACTTGGACTTCATTTCCTCTTTTTTTTTAAATTTCTTAAGGTAATTTATTGTAGCAGCATTAGGAAACTAATATAAATTTTGGAATCTGGAATTAGGTTCTGCTATAATCAATCAGCACAAACAGTGGATTAAAACAATGCAAATTTATTATCTTATACTTCTGGAGCTAGAGGTCCAAAATACATCCACAGGGCTGCATTCCTCCTGGAAACTCTAGAGAAAAATTCTGTTTCCTTGTTTGGAAAAGCTTCTAGACACCACTTACTTTAATAACCACATTTTCTAATTTCTGTATTTGATCCTCTGATATCTTAAGGCCTTGCTGACCCTGGTGGGATGCCTTCCCAGAGCTAGTCAACTCCTGGAGATATTATAGGTCTCCTCTCCAAGCACTCCTTTCATATGCAAGCCAAACAATCCAGAGTCCACACCCCAACCACCTACTTGATCAGCTTTCACAATCAGATCCATTATTCCCTTGCCCTAACCACCCCAGGGTCAGGTGCCAGAAAACCAAGACAACCCCTATACTTCAGAGCCTGCTGAAATTATTCAGACTAGCCAATCTTAAACCTGCTGTCCCTCATTCATTCCCATGGAAACCACATAAATGCTCTTGCCCACATTTTCCCCTCATTATTTGATTATAATGTGCTTTCATGTGGGTTTCATATTTCTTGCTCTTGGGGTTCAGTGAGATTCTTGGATCTAGGTATTTATAATTTTCATCAAATCAGGAAAAATTTTAGCCATTTATATATTTTTTAATTTACAGAAAAATTTTATTTGTAAGTTTATTTGAAGATTTTCTTGGCTAGATGCTGTTTTAAAAAGACTATTGTTTTTGAAGCAGTTTTAGATTCACAGCAAAATGGTGGGGCAAGTACAGAAATTTCCCAGATATCCCCTGCCCCTACATACACAGTCTCCCCCATTACAAACATCCCCTAGCAGAGTGGTACATCTGTTACAATTGAAGACCCTACATTGACACATCATTGTCACCTAAGACCATAGTTCACTCTTGACATTGCCATTATTTTTTCAAATATTTTTCAGTTTCTCACCTCTCCTCTTCTTTGGGGACTCCAATTACCTATGTCTGGTCACTCTGTAATTTTTTTTAATCTTTGTTTTTCTTGTGTTTTATTTTGGACAGCTTCTAATGCTATGTCTTTCAGCTCACTAATATTTTCTTCTGAAATGTCTAATCTGCTGCAATGGTCATCTGGCATATTTTTCAACACAGTTATTGTAATTTTTGTCTCTAGAAATTTGATTTGGGTCTTCTATGTCTCTACTTAGAATTTTCAATCTGTTCTGTAGCTTCTTGAACATACGGACTATAGTCAAAATAACTGTTTTAAAGTCCTTGTTATTCATTCTATCATCTGTGTCATTTTGGCATCAGTTTTGATACATTGATTTGTCTCATCATTATGGGTTGCATTTTCCTGCTTCTATGCTTATCTGGGAATTTTTTACTGGATGCTAGATTTGTGAATTTACCTCATAGGTTATTGAATATTTTTGTATTCCTATAAATATTTTTGAGCTTTGTTCTGTGATGTGGTTAATCTACCTGCAAACAGTCTGATCATTTCTGGGCTTCACTTTAAGATTTGTTCAGCAGAACCAGATCTGAGTTTAGTCTAGGATTAATTCCTTCCTACAGGAGCAAGGCCCTTCTTAGTACACTAACAAATGTCCTTTGAATTATAAGGTTTTTCCCTCTGACTTTGGGGAATGGGCACTGTTTGGGGGCTGTGTGCTCTGTGAGGCACTGTTCTCTTTAATATTTTGAGTCACTCTTTCCCAGTCCTTGGATAGTTTCCTCACACTTATATCCTAGGCAGTACTTTGCTGAATATTCAAGGGACCCTCTGCAAGTCTCCGAGGTTCTTCCTGTGCATCTATCTCTTCTCCAAAACTCTTGTTATGTTGATTTTCCCAGGTTCTCAGCTCTAATTCAGAGAGACCACCAGCATCCCCATTGCCCCTACTGGCACCATGGCTTAGAACCTCTCTAAGGGCCAAAAACTGAGTAATCATGGGGCTCGCCTCATTCTTTCCTGCTTCTTGGGGATCATTGTCTTTTGTTGTCTGATGTTCAATGTCTTAAATGCTTTTGTTTCATGTATTTTGTCCATTTTTTAATTCAGTCCATAGAGTAAATCTGGCCACTGTTATTCCATTTCAAACAGATCTAAGTAAGACCTACCTATCTTTAAATACCTGGAAGATTACTTTAGAGTTATTATAGTAGAAACTCATTTTCATATGTAAATATCAAGCTTTCTTTCTTTTTTTTTTTTTTTTGCAGTACGCAGGCCTCTCACTGTTGTGGCCTCTCCCGTTGCGGAGCACAGGCTCCGGACGTGCAGGCTCAGCGGCCATGGCTCACGGGCACAGCCGCTCCGCGGCATGTGGGATCTTCCTGGACCGGGGCACGAACCCATGTCCCCTGCGTCGGCAGGCAGACTCTCAACCACTGCGCCACCAGGGGAGCCCAAGCTTTCTTTTTAATAACAATATTTTCTACCTTAAACTTATTCATATTTCAGTTTTTCTCAAAATGTGCTATGAAGCTACTCTTAAAGGTGAATCATGGAACTACCTAGCAAGGGCCGAGAACTAGGACTATGGCTTTGTTTTAGTAAAAGAGTATCACTCTCATACTTCTTTATAAAACAAAAGTGTTGTTATCAATATTGTGACTGAATTTTCCATGTTAGTGTTTTCAAAAAGCGCAGTAATGAGTACTCTAGTATTTTTTAAATTTGCACAATAACATATCAAAAAATGTATGTATATTGTTCTCCAGGATTCTTGAAGACCAAACCAATATAACAACATTTCCCACTATTTGAATTGTATAGACATATTCCATGGTTCTCCTCCACTATAGAAATGGTATATCCTTCGTCTTTTTGGTAAAGTTTGGGTTTTTGCATTAATAAGGTACATTTAAGGATTTCCATGACTGAGCCTCTACTGACTATCCCACGCTCTCTGATCCACCCAAGTGGAGAATTCCAAGACCCCCTCACAGCTACACTTGACGGCCCCCACCTCTGTGCTCTCTGCTTCTCCTAGATGAGCTTCTGCCCCCTCCCCAATGTGCACCACTCATCTTGCCCTTCCTTAGAAAGCCTGTCACAATACCAAATCCAGGAAACCTTTCCAAAATTTCTCTTGGCCTCAACTGAGTTTTTCCTCTGGAAATTCCACTGTATTTTTTTTGACAGTTTTTTGTTGTACCTTTATTCACCTTAGTTCTTTAAAAATGTGCTTGTTTTAAAGATCCTATGGAGTGATCACCCACTAATGTGGGATGTAAGTAAGTCACCCCTCTCAGCATGGTATTTTTGTCTTTAAAAAGCAGAGTTTCTTATAGGAATCTTATTGACCACACAGTAGTTACAAGAATGTCAGATATAATGATGTATACAATCTAAACAAGACAGGCTAATTAAGAATTTACATAATGTAAAAATATACATATTAAAAGTTAGCCATGTGGACAGATGCATGCAGTGGGAAGAGTAGCTGACTGGAGTTGAGGGCCCATATGCACTAGTAGAGCAATGTAAATTGGTGCAGCCACTATGGAAAACTGTATAGAGATTCCTCAAATAATTAAAAATAGAACTGCCATATGATCCATCAATTCCACTTCTGGGTATGTATCCAAAGAAAATGAAAACAGGATCTCAAAGAGATATCTGTACCCCCATGTTCATTGTAACATCATTCACAATAGCCAAGATATGGAAACAACCTAAGTGACCTCAATGGATAAATGAATAAAGAAAATGTGGTATCTAGATACAATGGAATATTATACAGCCATAAAAAGCAAGGAAATCCTGCCATTTGCAGCAACACAAATTGGCATTGAGGGCGTTATGCTAAGTGAAATAAGTCAGACAGAGAAAGAAAAATACTGTAAGATCTCACCTTTATATAGAATCTAAAACAACAGCAACAAAACAAAACAAAAACCAAATTCTTAGAAACAGAGAAATGGGGGTGGGTGAAATGGTGATGGAGTCAAAAGGTTCAAAACTTCCAGTTATAAAATAAATAAGTCCTGGGGATGTAATGTACAGCATCATGACTATAGTTAATAATACTCAATTGTATATTTGAAAGTTGCTAAGACAGTAGATTTCCAAAGTTCTCATTAAAAAATAATAGTAAAAAAATAAACTAGTATGGAATCTTCTCAGGTTAGTCTATGGCTTCAGTGATCACATTTTCTCAGGTTAGTCTACGCCTTCAGTGATCACACTGATCACAAATTAGAATAAGAGTGATAAATGCTCACGTCACTACTGGGAATAAAAGTCTTTCAAAAACTTCTGTGATTCTCCAAACAGTTCTAGGGGATATAAAAGCCACAGGCAGTGTATTGTATAGAAAGAAAGTTCTGGACACCCCAGGTTGTCTAGTGTTCATATCTGTGTATTCCCAGCCCCTCTCTTCCATTTCTCCCAAATATCCTGAGTCTCCAGGAAAGGAGAGAGAGTGAGAACAGGCAAGGCAAAACTCATGTCTTCATCAGCTTTTTTAGTCATGATGTGGATAGATTGCTGTGGAATGGAAGTAATTTCATGGTAATGATCTTCACTGGAACCCAGGAGAGAGTCTACATCTTATATCTGAAGTTTTAGGGTGGTGGCTAGTGTATATAAACAGAATAACCAACGGAAACCCAACCAACACACAGGCAATCTCTCAGCAATGTTCTTCCTCTTATAGCATGTTAATGTTTCCACTGAGAGCCCTGGAATTTTCTGTAAGTTTTGCCTTTGCTTCTTATAGCAATAGAGGGAGGAACTTAACAAGTAAGGGACTCATAAAGTGCAAAAATCACTCAGAGATGGTGTTTATCCAGCTGGACTTCTACAGTGAGAAACACACCTCAATAATACAACTAAAGGCAAGGAGCCAGTCCCAAATTATTGATGCAAAGATTGGACAAAGGCATCAGAAAGGGAAAAGATCATGTGTCAGACTTCTAGCCTTCCTGCTACTTTTCACATCTGGCAGTGTTATTTCCACCCACTCTGGCATGGAGAAGGCAGCCTGCCCTCACAAGAAGCTCTAGAAACTCCCTGTACCATCCTTTCTTCTTCATGCTCAGGCACATGCTCTATCCTTCCTTCCTTCCTCCCTTTATCTCTTCCTTCCCTCCTTCCTTCCTTCCTTCTTTCCACTGAGCAGGTCAAATTCAATCATGTGTTCTTTCTTCAGACTTTCTTTTATAGAGATTTCCAAACATACACAAAAGTAACAAGAAGCACATAATGAACCCCCAGGTAGCGATCACCTGCTTCAGATATATCAACAATGTGCCAGCCTTGCTCTCCCAGCTCTCCACCCCAACTCCCCCTGCCACCCAGTGTTTTCCTGCAGCATTTTAAAGCAAATCCCAAAATGTCACTCTTAAATATGTCATTATGTCTCTCTAAAAGAATTTTTTAAAAACCTAACCAAAATACATTATCATACTTTTCAAAATTAGCAGTAACTCCTTGACATCATTTAATACCCAGTTTGTTTTTAAATTTCTCAAAAAATATTTTTACAGTCATTTTGTTCAAATAGGCTCCAATCAAAGTCTACATGGTGCATTTGGCTGAGAACTTTCTCAAGCTCTTTCTTCGTGTAATACTTCCCTTCTTTCTGTTTTCATGACTCATGTGAGGCCTGCTCAATTTCCCACAGTTTAGGTTTTGCTGCATTGCATCCTCACAAAAGTTGTCAAAAGTTCAGAAAAAAAAAAAAAAGAAGAAGTAAAAACAATGACTCACTGAAGTAGTAATTAGTAAAAGTTTATTGCGCAAAGACCAAAAAGACAGTTTGCAAACTGGGAGCATTCAGATCAAAACATGAATGAGGCTCAGAGGTAAATTGTTGTAAAGCAGTATAGTGTGAAGGCAGCTCTCTTTATTTTTCAGAGTAATTGATAAGAATTTTAATTTTCTTGAATGAAAAGCTATTGGTTAGTGGTTACCTCATATCAATTTGGGGGAAAATTTAAGTTTTGTTTATGATTTTCAGAGGCATAAGCAACAAGTGACCCAGGTCAAGTTAGCTTTACTTGTCCTGCAAAATCCGCTAAATTAAGCTTTGCTTATATGATTAAACTGGTTTTGTCTGCTCAGGGAATTTTCAGGTCTGGTCTCTGTGTTTGATTTGAGCACAATGTAACTAACACATTCTTTTCCTCCCATAGTTCCTGTAAGCTAGTGTTTGGATTTAGAGGCTTGTTTAGACTGGGATTTGAAATTCTTAGCATGAATAGTCCATAAGTGGTGCTGGTTGTTCGTTTTGTACACCTAATGTCTCACCCCAGGTTTAGTGGATTTGAGATTAATCAGTAGCATATTAGGGTGTTGTCATCCTGATCCACTTATCAAATGTTTCTTATCAGCCTCATGTTATTAACATTCATTTATTGCCCAGATCTGTTTTTTCATTAGTAGTTGCATAATGGTGGTTTTCTATTTTGATTTTTTTCTTCTGCATTTATTAGCTAGAATTTTTCTGTAACTATTTGGTTAACCTGAGATACAGTCTGTAGAAGAAAGGTGGAATAAATACTTGATGCTTTCTCTTTATGAATTTTCAGAATAATTGGGAACCTACAAGGAAACCAATGAGACTTTCTTTTTTATTATTATTATAATAGCATAGAACTTTATGTGTCCATTTTATTTCAATACATTTTAGTCATTTATTGTCATTGGTGCATCAATTGTCCTATCTTTTTCCTGTAGGGGTTCCTCCAGGTCGGCTCCTGGACACAGCTCCCTTGGCAACTTCCCTATTTTTGGCCACAATACGATGTCTCAGGATCATCTTGTACTGTATCTGCCCCAGAACAGCCATTTCTCCAGGAGCCCTGGTTCCCTTTAGTGAAAAATAGCATTTGGAGACCATAGTCTGGGAACTTGGAGTGGGGAGTGTGTGTGTGTGCTCATTGAAACTGTCTTGTCCTTGAATCTAGGCCTCTTCTGTGTTGTTGTTTTTAAGATCACATTATGAGCTTATATTCACCTTTCCAAATCAAAGTAAGTTTATAGGGTTTTACTTAAGTCTGATTATAAGGATGTATTCCTTTTCTTACATTGAAAATCTTAGTTTCTAAGGAATTTTATGTAATTATTTATTTGCTCAATCTCGATCTCTTTCTAAGTATGTGTGTGTGTGTACACATGTGCATATATACATTTATATATATATATATATATATATATTTGTCTATGTGGATAAGTCAAATAGTAATGTCAATGTTACCATTAAAGGTAAGAATCTATGATGAAAGAAAAGTTTGTGAACTGAATGGCAAGAAGCCATAGTGATAACTCACCTTAAGTGCATGAAGAGTTTTCAGGAGGAGTTTCAATGACAATGACAATGACAAAATCAAGAAGAATTAGTTTAAAGAGGGTTTAGGTGTATGTACTTACCTGACTGTGAGATTGCTCTGAAACTAAAACTCTGAAACCATGCTCTTAGAGGAGTCTCATCACTAAGGATGTTTAACAATAGATAGTTATTGGCATCCAGGGTCTTGGGTAAGAAGTGATGGAAAGATCTTTTCATCTACTTTATGCTTCTAGGAGGATTTACAGAGAATATGTTGGCTGTCTTGATTTTAACTCCTACTTGTAGGTCCATAACTCCTTCTTTTTGACTTGGACCTAGGGGTGGCACAAAAGAAGTAAAAGTGAAAAGATGATTGTAACTTTTCCAATTTCCCTCACTTTTCTCTAAGCTTCTTCACTTCTGTCAAACTCAACATGAATCATCTTTAGAGATTATCATCCTAATAATCATGGTAAAAAGTCAAGCCAACTTATACTCTTGCTTTTTAAGACCTTCCCCAGAAAGGCTCTATTATTCTTCCTGACAGCTATGTTTCATCTTATGCTGATGTTGTTCACAATATGCCCAGGGTCTCATGTCCAGGAAAAGGGAATTTATGCTGGCATACCTAGTTATATTTAAAGTGAATAACCCTTGACTTGTTTAGTAATTAAGTTGATAATGATATATTTTACTAAGTCTGTTACTTAATAAATAGAATGATTTAGCACTTAATTATAAGCATTGCCAACTACTCTTAGAAAATATTAATTCATTATTTTAAAAAGCTGTTTTGGAGTATTGACTATGGCATTAATCCTGAATTTTCCCAAGGATGATGGTGCAGTCACCTGTTTGCAGCTCACTTGAAGTGGCCTCAGTTCTCAGTGTTTGTTTGGGTCTATGCTACTTGTTTTGGGGAAACATGGAGAAAACCGAGCAGGGTAAGTTCATTTTTCAGATTTACTAATATGCCTGCCCACACCCTTCTTTCATTTAATTTCCCACAACACCACAGTCCCAGGGGTAAAATTGTATCCTAAAGTGGGGAATTGAAAAAAGTGAAATGATTTGCTAGAGGTCACAGCTAATAGGTGACCAGCGAGTTTTAATCCTGCTTTTATCTTGCACATGAACCCCAGCTGCCTTTCCTTAAAACTGGCAGTAGAAACCGATCTGAGTTGGACCTTAAAGTAAGAGGCGCCAGTTAAGGAGTGGTTGCATGAGATCAGGGGATGCATGGCAGGCGTTTATGTCCCCCATTGCCAACACAGCATCTCACTCAGAGTCAGGCTCAAAACGTGCTTATTGAATCAAAGCAGCTGATGAAAGCCAGATTCTCAGGACTTCAGATACAAATCTATTATTCTCAACTGAGAGGCCCCAGATTTTATTAATACAAACTGTATGTTGTAAAAGTTTTATCTTATGACCTTTGCCAATTTTGATCAGCTCAACCTAGCTCTAGCCCTTTCTGTTTCATCTTTTTCTCATAAACAGAAATTAGAGCAAGAAAAATTTTTTTAAGATCTTAACGTTTCTTAAACTGTGAGAATTTTAAACTACATATATGAAGAAGTTAGTAGTTTACTCAAACAATGTAGACACTTATTTGGAAACTGACATCTTCAATGTCTGGGCTTGTCATTTTCTGTGACAAATGCTCTCTGTTCACTCTCAAAACTTACCAACTGCCAGAGATTTATTTGCTGGGAAGTTAGTATGTCTGGGAGAGTAGCACATTCTTTTTAATTTATTCATGTATACAATTTTTTTAAGTGGGATACATATTTTTTTAAGAAGATCTCTTTAGCAAACCAGGGATTGAAATCTATGGGTTCATTTCCCCCTTTATTTTTCCTATAACTTAAAAAAAATTCCCCTTTGGAAGTTGAAGCAGGAGAAAAGGTAGGACCCAGCATCACACAGAAACAGCAGGTGAGAAAAGATTCATGTATTCAGGGTCCCAAATAGGTTCATGGCTGCCTGTTAGAAGGAGCTGGAATCCCTCTGCACCAGAGTCCTGGATGGAAATCATCAGCATGCATGTGAGCTTCACCAGTGGGTGCCCAGAGCCAGGTCATTAACCCATGGTCTGGTTGGGAGCCATGTACCTGTGAATCAATGTGAAATTTTTTCACAGGGAGACAGCTTTTTTGTCTTGGGACACCCAAGAAGTAAAATTCCCACAGAAGATAAGCTCACACACAAGAATTACAAATCATATGAGAAAGTCAAGTGTTATGAAAAATAGCCAGAAGACCCAGATCTGCTGCATACAGCTTACACAATTATAGATAGTGCACCACACAATTATAGGAGTGTCATTTACATTGACCACAATCACACACAAACACACACATGATGTAAAACGTTAGAATAAGTATTCTAGGGCAATCTGAGAAAGATATTAAATCCTCAGACTGATAAAAGAGGTCATTGCATCCATGGAACAAGAACATTCAAAATAAAAGCATGCCATTATGGCAAAAGAACAGGTGATTATGAGAAAAAATCAGATACCTTGATAATTAAAAGTCTCAGACTATAGATTTAATAGAGGATATATCCAGAAAGCAAGAGATTTAGTAAATTGAAAAGGAAAACTAATCCAGAGGGAGCATGGCCCTGCCAACACCTTGATTTTGATCTAGTGAAACTGACTTTGCACTTCTGGCCTCCAAAACAGTGAAACAATAAATTTTAATTGTTTAAGCCACCAAGTTTGTGATAATTTGGTACAGAAACCATAGGAAAATAAAATACTAGACAAAGATGAAGCATTTTGAGCATCATCAAAATAATAATTATAGTGAATCACAGCATATAAATTGTGTTTTTAAATAATTCATGTGTTCAAAATGGTACCAACACCCTCCTATACACATAACCTCGTTTGTCACTAGGTAACCAATTCATTGTCCTGAAAAACAAAATAAAGGGAAATAACTGTACTTCAGAGTAACAATACAGTTGATGAGGAAAAACTTTGCTTGATGGAAAAATTTAAATAAAGAAGGATTTGTAGAACTAAGATATCACCATTTTGTAATTTGTTATGAAACAATAGACCTAAGCAATGATCATGAATGGTTTCTAAAACCACCAGGTGAAAAGGTTATGAGAAATTTGTAATCAGGCTGGCAACTTCCAAATGCCACAGTTCAGTTTCAACATTAAAAACAAAAGAACAAACAGACATATGTACCTCTTGATATGATGCAATAGGAAAGAAAAATAACAACAACTATGAAGTTTTCTTGAAAAAAATGCAAACCTGAATCTGATCAAACTTCTAGATCTAACTACCAGTTTATAAGAAATATTGGGGACAGGGAAATACAATAAATAATACTGCTGGGATGCTACCAGCAGAATCCAAAATACAGGAAACTATAGAGGAAAAAGACCTAGTCTGTTCAACAAAAATAAATTGCAAAAACAAAAAGATAGAAGAAAGAATCTATAATTAAAAGCAATTTAAGAGATTTATCAACCAATGGGTCCTGATTAGAATAACCCAACTATAAAACATAATTATGGAGACTGGTTCAAGATGGCAGAGTAGAAGGACGTGCTCTCACTCCCTCTTGTGAGAACATTGGAATCACAACTAACTGCTGAACAACCATCGACAGAAAGACACTTGAACTCACCAAAAAAGATACCCAACATCCAAAGACAAACGAGAAGCCACAGTGAGATGGTAGGAGGGGCACAATCACAATAAAATCAAATCCCATAACTGCTGGTGGGTGACCCACAAACTGGAGAACACTTATACCACAGAAGCCCACCCACTGGAGTGAAGGTTCTGAGCCCCACGTCAGGCTTCTGAACCTGGGGGTCCAGCAACGGGAGGAGGAATTCCTAGAGAATCACACTTTTAAGGCTAGCGGGATTTGATTGCAGGACTTTGACAGGACTGAGGGAAACAGAGACTCCACACTTGGAGGGCACACACAAAGCAGTGTGTGCATCGGGACACAGGGGAAGGAGCAGTGACCCCATAGAGACTGAACCAGACCTACCTGCTAGTATTGGGAGGTCTCCTGCAGAGGCCGGGGGGGGGGGTGGCTGTGTCTCACCGTGAGGACAAGGACACTGACAGCAGAAGTTCTGGGAAGTACTCCTTGGCATGAGCCCTCCCAGAGTCTGCCATTATCCTACCAAAGAGCTCAGGTAGGCACCAGTGTTGGGTCCCCTCAGGCCAAACAACCAACAGTGAGGGCCCCATGCCTCACCCATCAGCAGGCAAGTGGATTAAAGTTTTACTGAGCTCTCCCCACCAGAGCAACAGCCAGCTGTACCCACCACCAGTCCCTCCCATCAGGAAACTTGCACAAGCCTCTTAGATAGCCTTATCCAGCAGAGGGCAGACAGCAGAAGCAAGAAGAACTACAATCCTGCAACCTGTGGAACAAAAACCACATTCATAGAAAAATAGACAAGATGAAAAGGCAGAGGGCTATGTACCAGATGAAGGAACAAGATAAGACCCCAGAAAAACAACTAAATGAAGTGGAGATAGGCAACCTTCCAGAAAAAGAATTCAGAAAAATGATAGTGAAGATGATCCAGGACCTTGGTAAAAGAATGGAAGTAAAGGTCGAGAAGCTGCAAGAAATGTTTAACAAAGACCTAGAAAAATTAAAAAACAAACAAACAGATATGAACAATACAATAATTGAAATGAAAAATACACTAGAAGGAATCAATAGCGGAATAACTGAGGCAGAAGAATGGATAAGTGACCTGGAAGACAGAATGGTGGAATTCACTGCTGCAGAACAGAATAAAGAAAAAAGAATGAAAAGAAATGAAGACAGCCTAAGAGACCTCTGGGACATTAAACACAACAACATTTGCATTAGAGTGGTCCCAGAAAGAGAAGAGAGAGAGAAAGGACGTGAGAAAATTTTTGAAGAGATTATAGCCGAAAAATTACCTAACATGGGAATGGAAATAGCCACCAAAGTCCAGGAAGCACAGAGTCCCACACAGGATAAACCCAAGGAGAAACATGCCGAGACACATAGTAATCAAACTGTTAAAAATTAAAGACAAAGAAAAATTAGTGAAAGCAGCAAGGTAAAAATGACAAATAACATCCAAGAAACTCCCATAAGGTTAACAGCTGATTTCTCAGCAGAAACTCTGCAAGCTAGAAGGGAGTGGCATGATACATTTAAAGTGATGAAAGGGAAAAAAACTACAACCAAGATTCCTCTATCCAGCAAGGATCTCATTCAGATTCGATGGAGAAATCAAAAGCTTTACAGACAAGCAAAAGCTAAGAGAACTCAGCACCACCAAACCAGCTTTACAACAAATGCTAAAGGAACTTCTCTAAGTGGGAAACACAAGAGAAGAAAAGGACCTTCAAAAACAAACTCAAAATGGTAGGAAAATGGTAATAGGAACATACATTGAATTGAACATACATTATCAATAATTACCTTAGACGTGAATGGATTAAATACTCCAACCAAAAGACACAGACTTGCTGAATGGATACAATAACAAGACCCATATATATGCTGTCTACAAGAGACCCATTCAGACATAGGGACACATACAGACTGAAAGTGAAGGGATGAAAAAGATATTCTATGCAAATGGAAATCAAAATAGATCTGGAGTAGCAATACTCATATCAGATAAAATACACTTTAAAATAAAGAATGTTACAAGAGACAGGAAGGACACTACATAATGATCAAGGGATCAACCCAAGAAGAAGATATAACAATTATAAATATATATGCAGCCAACATAGGAGCACATCAATACATAAGGCAACTGCTAACAGCTATAAAAGAGGATCTCAACAGTGACACAATAATAGTGGGGGACTTTAACACCTCACTTACAACAATGGACAGACCATCCCAACAGAAAATTAATAAGGAAACACAAGCTTTAAATGACACAAAGGACCCAATAGATTTAATTGATATTTATAGGACATTCCATCCCAAAACAGGAGATTACACTTTCTTCTCAAGTGCACACAGAACATTCTCCAGGATAGATCACATATTGGGTCACAAATCAAGCCTCAGTAAATTTAAGAAAATTGAAATCATATCAAGCATCTTTTCTGACCACAATGCTATGAGATTAGAAACCAATTACAGGGGGAAAAACGTAAAAAAACACAAACACATGGAGGCTAAACAATACGTTACTAAATAGCCAAGTGATCACTGAAGAAATCAAAGAGGAAATCAAGAAATACCTAGAGACAAATGACAATGAAAACACGATGATCCAAAACCTATGGGATGCAGCAAAAGCAGTTCTAAGGGGGAAGTTTATAGCTATACAAGCCTACCTCAAGAAAACAGAAAAATCTCAAATAAACAATCTAACATTATACCTAAAGGAACTAGAGAAAGAAGAACAAACAAAACCCAAAGTTAGCAGAAGGAAAGAAATCATAAATATCAGAGCAGAAATAAATGAAAGAGAAAAAAAAAACAATAGCAAAGATCAATAAAATTAAAAGCTGGTTCTTTGAGAAGATAAACAAAATTGATAAACTATTAGCCAGACTTATCAAGAAAGAGAGGGAGAGGACTCAGATCAATAAAATTAGAAATGAAAAAGGAGAAGTTACAACAGACTCAGCAGAAATATGAAGCATCCTAAGAGACTACTACAAGCAACTCTATGCCAATAAAATGCCCAACCTGGAAGAAATGGACAAATTCTTAGAAAGGTATAAACTTCCAAGACTGAAACAGGAAGATATAGAAAATATGAGCAGACCAATCACAAGCAATGAAATTGAAACTGTGATTTAAAATCTTCCAACACACAAAATCCAGTACCAGATGGCTTCACTGCTTCACAGGTGGATTCTATCAAACATTTAGAGAAGAGCTAACACCCATCCTTCTCAAACCCCTCGAAAAAATTGCAGAGGAAGGAACACTCCCAAACTCATTCTATGAGGCCACGATCACCCTGATACCAAAACCAGACAAAGATATTACAAAAAAAGACAATTACAAACCAATATCACTGATGAATATAGATGCAAAAATCCTCGACAAAATACTAGCAAACAGAATCCAACAGCACATTAAAAGGGTCATACACCATGATCAAGTGGGATTTATCCCAGGGATGCAAGGATTCTTCAATATATGTAAATCAATCAATGTGACACACCGTATTAACAAGTTGAAGAATAAAAACCATATGATCATCTCAATAGATGCAGAAAATCTTTTTACAGAATTCCACACCCATTTATGATAAAAACTCTCCAAAAAGTGGGCATAGAGGGAACCTACCTCAACATAATAAAGGCCATATATGACAAACCCACAGCAAACATCATTCTCAATGGTGTAAAACTGAAAGAATTTCCTCTAAAATCAGGAACAAGACAAGGTTGTCCACTCTCACCACTATTATTCAACATAGTTTTGGAAGTTTTAGTCACAGCAATCAGAGAAGAAAAAGAAATAAAAGGAATACAAATTGGAAAAGAATAAGTAAAACTGTCACTGTTTGCAGATGACATGATACTATACATAGAGAATCCTAAAGATGCCACCAGAAAATTATTAGAGCTAATCAATGAATTTGGTAAAGTTGCAGCATACAAAATTAATGCACAGAAATCTCTTGCATTCCTATACACTAATGATGAAAAATCTGAGAGAGAAATTAAGGAAACACTGCCATTTACCATTGTAACAAAAAGAATAAAATACCTAGGAATCAACCTACTTAGGGAGACAAAAGACCTGTATGCAGAAAATTATAAGACACTGATGAAAGAAATTAAAGATGATACTAACAGATGGAGAGATATATCATGGCCTTGGATTGGAAGAATCAATATTGTGAAAATGACTATACTACCCAAAGCAATCTACAGATTCAATGCAATCCCTGTCAAATTACCAATGGAAGTTTTTATGGAGGTAGAACAAAAACTCATAAAATTTGTATGGAGACACAAGAGACCCCAAATAGCCAAAGCAGTCTTGAGGGAAAAAAACGGAGCTGGAGGAATGAGACTCCCTGACTTCAGGCTATACTACAAAGCTGCAGTAATCAAGACAATATGGTACTGCCACAAAAACAGCAACATAGATCAATGGAGCAAGATAGAAAGCCCAGAGATAAACCAATGTACCTATGGTCAACTAATCTATGACAAAGGAGGCAAGGATATACAATGGAGAAAAAACAGCCTCTTCAATAAGTGATGCTGGGAAAACTGGACAGCTACATGTAAAAGAATGAAATTAGAACAGTCCGTAATACCATACACAGAAATAAACTCAAAATGGATTAGAGACCTAAATGTAAGACTGGACACTATAAAACTCTTAGAGGAAAACATAGGAAGAACACTCTGACATAAATCACAGCAAGATCTTTTTTGATCCTCCTCTTAGAGTAATGGAAATAAAAACAGAAATAAACAAATGGGACCTAATGAAACTTAAAAGCTTTTGCACAGCAAAGGAAACCATAAACAAGATGAAAAGACAACCTTCAAAATGGGAGAAAATATTTGCTAATGAATCAACAGACAAAGGATTAATCTCCAAAATATATAAACAGCTAATGCACCTCAATATTAAAGAAAGAAACAGCCCAATCCAAAAACGGGCAGAAGACCTAAATAGACATTTCTCCAAAGAAGACATACAGATGGCCAAGAAGCACATGAAAAGTTGGTCAACATCACTAATTATTAGAGAAATGCAAATCAAATCTACAATGAGGTACCACCTCATACTAGTTAGAATGGGCATCATCAGAAAATCTACAAACAGCAAATGCTGGAGAGGGTGTGGAGAAAAGGGAACACTCTTGCACTGTTGGTGGGAATGTAAATTGATACAGCAACTATGGAGAACAGTATGGAGGTTCCTTAAAAAACTAAAAATAGAATTACCGTATGACCCAGCAATCCCACTCCTGGGCATATACCCAGAGAAAACCATAATTCAAAAAGACACATGTACTCCAGTGTTCACTGCAGCACTATTTACAGTAGCCAGGTCATGGAAGCAACCTAAATGCCCATCGAGAGATGAATGGATAGAGAAGATGTGGTACATATATACAATGGAATATTACTCAGCCATAAAAAAGAACGAAATTGGGTCATTTGTAGAGATGTGGATGGATCTAGAGACTGTCATACAGAGTGAAGTAAGTCAGAAAGAGAAGAACAAGTATCGTATATTAACACATATACGTGGAACCTAGAAAAATGGTACAGATGAACTGGTTCGCAGGACAGAAATTGAGACACAGATATACAGAACAAACGTATGGACAGCAAGCAGGGAAAGTGGCGGGGGGCTGGTGGTGGTGGTGTGATGAATTGGGCGATTGGGATTGACATGTATACACTGATGTGTATAAAATGGATGACTAATAAGAACCTGCTGTATGAAAAGATAAAGAAAATTAAAAAAAAAAAAAAACACCAAAATAAAACCACATAGGGGCTTCCCTGGTGGCGCAGTGGTTGAGTCAGCCTGCCGATGCAGGGGACACGGGTTCGTGCCCCGGTCCAGGAAGATTCCACATGCCACGGAGCGGGTAGGCCCGTGAGCCATGGCCGCTAAGCCTGCACGTCCAGAGCCGGTGCTCTGCGACGGGAGAGGCCACAACAGTGAGAGGCCCGCATACCGCAAAAAACAAAAACAAAAAACCCCACATAATTACGACACAGTGGCAGAAATTAAAAATGGATTTTGTATTTGATTAAATTAAGGAATTATTCTTACTATTTTAGGCAGGATATGTTTTAGAAATGATACCTATTACCTATCCTAATTCAGAGATACATACTGAAGAATAAATAAATGAAATAATATGATATTTGGAATTTATTTCCAAACGGCCCAGTTGGGGTTGGAAAGTTAATGAGAGTGAAAATAAAATGAGATTTGTCAGTTGATAATTGTTGGAGTTGGGTGATGGATATATGGGAGTTTCATTATGCAATTTTCTCTACTTTTGTATATGTTTGAAGATTTCCATATTAAAGCTTTCTTTTAAAAATTAAAAAAGAAAAGGAAAGGTAATCTCCCAGATCAGAGAAGAGATGAAGAAATGGAAATTAGAAAAAATAAACTTATGGTATATATATATATATATATATATATATATATATATATATATATATATTTAAAGAAGTGTCTGAATGAAAGAATAAAGCTGTATTAGTCACGGTTCTCCAGAGAAATATAAACAGTAGGAGACAGATAGATGATAGATAGATATAGATATAAAGGAGATTTATTATGAGGAATTGGCTCCCCCGATTATGTAGGCTGTGAAGTCCCAAGATCTGCTGTCTACAAACTGGAGACTCAGGAAAGACAGTGGTGTAATTCAGTCAGAGTCTGAGGGCTTGAGAACCTGGGAGCTGATGGTGTAAATCCCAGTAGGAGGGCAGGAAAAGATGAGATGAGGTGTTCCAGCTCAACAGTGAGGCAGGAAAAAGGGCAAATTCCTCCTTCCACCACCTTTTGTTCCATTCAGGCTGCCAGTGGATTGGAAAGTGCCCGCCCATGCTGGAGAGGGCAGTCTACGAAGCCAAATGCTAATCTCCCCCAGGAACACCCTCACAGACACACCTAGAAATACTGTTTAATCTGGGCACCGCATTGCCAGCCAAGCTTACACATAATTAACCATCACAAAAGTGAAAGTTGGAGAGGTGATAATTGAAGAGATGAAAGCTGAGATTTTCCAAAATTGAAGGACATGAGTACTTACATTGAAAATTCTATGTAGTGTTGAATAAATAGTAATAGTAAATTCATAACCAGACCCATCATAGTAAAACTCCACAGCTTTAAAGATAAAGAAAAATCCTGAAAGATAACCAGAGGGGGAAAAATTCACGCATAAATAAAAAGAAAGCAGATCATTTGTTACCTAGGGAAAGAGAGGGAGGGAAAATGCCAAATACAGTGACAGAACGGAAAATGATACAGCCATGCTGAAAACAAGTTTGGCAGTTTCTTGTGAAGGTAAACATACAGTTACCATCAATCCCAGTTCTTGGTAATTACCCACGAGAAAAGAAAATGTGTGTTCACACAAAAACTTTTACCGAAATGATAATAGGAGCTTTATTTATAACCATCAAGAACTGGAAACAACCCAAATGCTCTTCAACAGGGAAGCAGATAAACTGTTTTATATCCATAAGATGGAAAAACACTCAGAAATAAATAAGAATGAACTATCAATACAGGTAATAACACCAATGAATCTCTAAAGGCATTTTGCCAAGTGAAAGAAGCCAGTCTCAAAAGGTTACATTCTACATGATCAATTTTATGTGACATTCTGGGAAGGCGCAATCACAAGGAGTGGAGAAAGGAGCAGAGTTCCTAGGGGCCCAGGAAGGGGAGGGTGTGACTTCAAAGGATCAACACTTGGGAGTTTATTCCTTAGATGATGGAACTATTCTATATCCTGATTGTGGTGGTGCTTATACAAGTCTATGCATGAGTTAAAATTCACAGAACAATAGACCCAAAAACAGATCACTAAGTAAATTCAAAATTTAATTAATTAAAAAAATTGATGCAATGGAAGGACAGTATTGGATAATGAGACTTAAAATCAGTAATTGATTGTCTTTTCCTTAATGACCTAGAGGTCACAGACCAACTGATTGGTCTCAGACCAATTCCAAAGCATTGTTTTCTGAAAACTGTATTTTCTTAAATATTCTCCACACGAAGTACATGGTATAGATAGAAATACTTTTTTGTGTCCTCTAAAGCTCTCAACCAGATGTGGTGCAGTGGTTGAGTCTGCCTGCTGAGGCAGGGGATGCGGGTTCGTGCCCCAGTCTGAAAAAAAGGTAACTTTTTAAATTAAAAGTTATTATTAAATGATAACAAGGAAATGACAACATTCCCAGCAACGTTCTTAAAATGATATTATCAAGGAAGTTTCAATTAAGTGAAATGAAAATATATGGAAGCATATTTAAAGCTATGGAAATACCTTTAAACATGAAAACCAAGGGTTTGAAAGATATACTTTGTGCCTGAAATTGCATCTGCGGGAAAACAAAATTTGTATAATACTTCAGGGCAAACTGAGTTTGCCATAGTTCATGGCATTATTATTACAGCTTCAATTTGGAAAAGGTTAACAAAATTTTGTTAAACTAACAGATGTTTATAAGATGATATCTTTTATTTGTCTGTTTTTCACCAGCAAAGGCCTAGCTGAAGGCATTTATCACTCAGCCCCCTCTACGAGCAGATTGGGGTCCAGGGCCTAATAAAATCAAGGTCGGTGCTGCCTTTTCCTCCGAGGCTTCATGTCCTGGGATAGATGGGGCTGGCTGGTTTGGAACCAAAGCTCCTGGGCCTGTAACTGAATAATCACAGGTTTCTTTCTGTTTGGGATCAATATGTTTATTACACAAAATCACTGAATTGCTGTGTCTGTTAGGTTTAGAAAATGAAGTCTGTTTCTTTATAAGAGACAGTTTGTTCCTGTCTATCACATGCTGTCCTGCAACATTTAACTCAATTCCAGGAGAGCTGCCCAAGAAGTGACGTTCAGACCCAGGGCATAAGCAGTGGCCACACTGCTCTCACTTTACCTGCTGACGAGACACTCAGAGTCTGGGAGGAGAAAGCTGCTCGAGAAGAAATTGTCTGCAGTGAGCCAATTGACTCATTCAGCTAATACAATTGCCAAGGTGGGTTGGGGGTGAGGGTGGGTGACTCATACCAAAAAAACAAGTGGAAAATAACTGTGGCATAGCCGGTGGCGGTTCCACCCTAGCAAACCTCTCCTCAGAAGAAAGAGAAGTCAGTTTCCTCAGTTACAGGTGAGCAGCTCAGGACTGGAGAGGTGACCCAATTTACCAAGTCAAAGAGCTGGTGGGAGCAGAGCTGTGACCTGCACTTGGGTTCCAGACACAGGGTTGACCATGCTGACCCAAGAGCAGGCACAGGTGGGTGTCTCAGGGCAGCTGTGGGGGTGCTAGCTCAGTGGTCACCCTCTGGGCCCCTGTTGGCTTGCACTGGGTCCTTCCCAGGGTTGAAATCAAGATGGGTCTGTTCCCATTTACACATGAGCTGCAAGTACTGAAGCCTGCACAGGGAGACCAGAGCTGGGAAGGAACAGAGGTGTGTCAGATGCACTCAGCTGGGAACGGTGCCAGGTGGGGGTTGGGGGAGGGGGATGGAACAGGGCTTTCTCTGTCCCAGACACAGCGTGAAACAGGAGGGAAGGGGGCAGGGCACAACCTTTAAAAGAATGACATAGCCCGAGGACATGACATAAACTGATTACAATCAAATAGGTCCAAGATGGTAGACAAGTCGACTGGACGAGTGGATTTCCACTAGACCTTGAGCCTCAGTATACACTCATTGTAACACATTAGCAACGTGTTACAACACATTGTAACACACCCACAGGTGCCATGACGGTTCCAAAGCCAGCCATCAAAGACCAAAAAGTGGGCGGTGGCCAAATTTCTGGAAATCCCCACAGCAGCTGGAATACTCCTCCCACTCATTAGCCTATGAAATGAACCACTCCTATAAAAACTGACAACCTCAAACCTGGGGTTGCTCTCGCCTTCTGAGATGGCCCACACCCTGTCTGTGGAGTGTGTTTCTCTCTAAATAAATCCACTTCTTACCTATCACTTTGTCTCTCACTGAATTCTTTCTGCGATGAGACATCAAGAACCTGAGCTTTGTTAAGTCCTGAGACCAGGTGTGTGATCTCAGTTAAAAGAGCATGGGTTCAAGTCCCAATCTGAGTTACATGGTTTTAGCTGTGCAACCCAAACTTTCTACCAACTGCAATAGTGGCTCTCTGACTGTTAGCGACCAGAAGCAGTCACTGACCACTTCGTCAGAGTAGCTCCTAGGAAGACCAAATCAAGAAAAAAGTCACAATTCCTCTGTATCATTTTCTCCAGGGAAGTGTTTCCCCAATCTGTCTCCTGTCACATCCCCAGTGCCTGAGCCAGGATGTGTCTAAGGTACAGTCCCTGCCCATCAAGGCAGCAACTTTGTGAGATCCTTGCGTTGGGCTGGCTGTTTAGACAGAAAGCATCAAGCAGTTGGCATGAAGTAGGACTCAAGAGGCAGAGATACCACCAGTGCCTCTCAAGTCTCTTCAGTGGCAGGTTCAGATTGGAGGACACTGCAAAGGCCTGTCAGGCACCACACGTGGCCTGCTTTCTCCCTCTGTGTGGTGATAGCCACAGGTCTGCTTAAAGAAGATTTTTACTGGAAAGGAATGTGCTAGAGACTTGTTCCTGGCATGGGTTCTGAGCCCACACCTCCCGCACATCTGCTCTTTGTAACAAAGGTCTCTGGGAAGGTTCACCAGATTTCATTAAACATGACCCATTAAAAAGGACATTTGACTTCTCTTTGGCCTTTCCTCTGTTTCTAGAGAGTTGACATGAGGTGGAGTACTGGGCTGGGCTGTGCTGAATGGGCTTCCTGGATCAATAAGGGGGAGAATGTCTACCTGGTAGATGGTCAGGTGCCCGGGAGCACACAGCCTGTGCCCAGCATCCCACATACCTGTGGGCACAGTGCATGTGCTTCCTTTACAAGCACAGGAATCACTGCCCACTGAGTTAGGAATAAGGGACCAATTTGGAGCATTTCAGACCCTCCAGAGAAGGCTGGAAAACCAGGATCAGAAAGAACCAGGGCACCAAGAGTGACTCCCTTTTGGAATGCTTGGACCCCAACCCCTATTCCTGTATTCAGAATTAGTCCACTGAAGGCAGAATCCCAGGGGAAGATCTGATGGGTCACCATAAGGCACATGCTTCCATTTGACTGTTTGGCCATAAGAGTCCATTGGCTTCTGCAGAGGGAGAGCAGAGCACTTTGATTTCCAGTCCCACCAAGACTTATCCAGAGGAGAAAAAGAATTCCCCAAATGGAAAGAAGGATGCCGATAGGGAAGGAGAGAGACTTACTGTGCAGGCAAAGCAAAAGCAAAACTGTCCACCGCACCATTTTAACATGGTAGTTGATGGAGATGCCGGTTCCTCAGGGGACATCTGTACCAGCAACCACGCTCTCTCCACTTTCCAGCCCTTCCTCAGTTTGCTGGGCTGGATGGGTACAGAGAAAGGTTATTGAGTGCTCAGATTCATCCCAGTCTCAGAGCTGGAGAAGTCCTTAGGTATTTCTGGTCCAAGCTCTTCTTGGATTGCCACACAGCGAGGTGGTGACCGGGTTGTAGAGACCACTGAGGCAGTAGAAGTGTGGGACCCAGGAGGAATGAAACACTCTGACTCAGGCATTGGAAGGACCACTGTAGACCAGACTGTGGGGACCCTAGTGGGGAAGCTCATGGCCTCCTGGGAGAGATGAGGCAACTGGGACTGGGGTGGTAGCCAGACATGAGAGGGAAGATCTGAGTCCAGAGAAACCCTGAAGGAGAGGCAATGAGACTTATGACAGGGTGGATGAGGGTGTGCAGGCTGGTGAGGACTCAGGGAATACCCTCGAGGGGACAGACACTAAAAGGATGTCCACGCTGAGCATCCTGGGACTTGGGGTGCCTTGAGAGCCATTTACACAGGCTGGTGTCTCTTCAACTGTTTTCAACAGAAGTTTGAGAATTTGTTGGCTTATTCCTTATCATATTTACATTTAATATTCCTCCTTTCTTTTGCAAGTTTTATTAAGACCTAAATTAAATATGCAGCCAAGTAAAACTGTGGCCACTAAGAACTTAACCACAAATTTTTTAAGTTTAATAAACAAATAAATGTACTCTTATTAGAAGGAAAACATGAGAACTGAGGAAAAATGAGAAAGAAAATCAGAGGGAGGAATAATTTTTTTAAGAAAAAGGGGGAATTTCTATGTATTGTAATGCTAAAATATTAACAACAATTGGGGTAAATAACTGATTATTGTTTTTTTTGAAAATAGACTTTAGTTTTCAGAGTTTTAGGTTTAGGTTCACAGCAAAATTGAGGGGAAGATACAGAGATTTCCACAGCTTCCTTCATAATCAACATTCCCAACAAGAGAGGTACATTAGTTACAACTGATGAATCTACATTGACACATCATAATCATCCAAGTCCATAGTTTACATTCAGGCTCACAGTTCATGGGTTCATGTGTTCACACTTGGTGTTGTACATTCTATGGGTTTGGACAAATGTATAATGACATATACCCAACATCGTAGTTTCATACAGAGTACTTCACCACCCTAAAAATCCCCTGTGCTCTATTTATTCCTATCTCCCCTCTCAAGCCCCTGGAAACCTCTGATCTTTACTGTCTCCATAGTTTCGTTTCTTCCAGAAAGTCATAGGATTGGAATCATATAGTATGTATCCTTCTCAGATCGGTTTCTTTCACTTATAATATGCATTTAAGCTTCTTCCATGTCTTTTCATAGCTTGATAGCTCATTCTTTTTAGCACTGAGTAATATTACATTATCTGGATATGCTACAGTTTGTTTATCCATTCACCTGCTGAAGGACATCTAGGTGGCTTCCAGCTTTTGGCATTTATGAATAAAGCTGCTATAAACATCCACATGCAGGTGTTTGTGTGGACATAAGTTTTTAACTCCTTTGGGTAAACACTAAGGATCATGATTGCTGAGACCTATGCTAAGAGTATGTTTAGTTTAATAAGAAACTGTCAAAAACGGTCTTCTAAAGTGGGTGTAGCATTTTGCATTCCTACCAGCAATGAATGAGGGTTCCTGTTGCTCGACATCCTCATAAGTATTTGGTATCATCGGTGTTCTGGATTTTGGCCATTCTGCTAGGTGTGAAGAGTTAGATTCTTTTTAGCAATAGGATTGGCACATCCCAAACGTGAGCATGATAGTGGTTGTTTTAATTTCTAATATAGTCTTTATGGCTAAATATCCAGAAACATCTTTTAGTTTAGTGGAATCACTTGTCATCATGAAGCCTTGATAGACTCATGAAAATTTGAAAGATACTATCACCTTTTAACTATGAAACAATCAGCAGTCTTTATTACATGGAAACAAAACATTATAACAAAGATTTTTTTAAAAAAATTCAAAGTAAGTCCAATTTTAAGTTTCTTCTTAGCGCCATCTGCATGCATCACCATACCCTATAAAGCAGTAGAAAAAGAAGTCAGATTTCAACTGATGAGAACAGCAGATACTATATTTGATCAAAAGACTGAGAAACAACAGCACATACAGTTGAGTAATGATTTTCAATGACGTTTTAGGGAGTTAAAAATGTAGGAAAAGAAGGGTGTGATAAACTCATCAAGCAGTGATGGGGCACTAAGAAGAGATTCCTTTGATTCAGGGAGAAGGAGAAAGTACCAGTTATCCTACAATCAATGGAAGAAGTCTTCACTGATCCCCTCAAGGAGACAAGACAGGGAACATCTTGGGAAGGACCCTTGGGCAGAAAACCTCTGCAGACCTCTGGGCCTTAGTTTCCTCCTCTGGTGGGGGAAAAAATAGGGAACTAAACAAAAAGAGGGAACTAAAGTTGATGATGGTACACATTAATTTTGCTGCTCTGTTATACAAATATTTAATAATTTCTTATCTAAAATTAGGTCTGACATTCTTAAGGTACTTGAGAAAATGAGAGATGGCCTCAAGCACTTGTGGAGAACATGCTAGCACTGGTCATGAGAAGGGTTAGCAGCCCTGAGGTCACCCACACACGCACGGCCAGAGGATGGAAACTAGAGGTCCCTCCAGACACCCTCTCAGTCTCCTGATGCACTGGCTCCAGTCTGTGGGCTTGCTTCTCAGCCCAGTGTTTCTGCCATTCAGGCAGCTCCTAAAAAGTATTCTAGTATTTTGACATGGCTATTTCAGAGATAGTCTGGATGCTAACAATTTCTTTGAGAAATGTTTACTTCCACATAACCAGAACTCCAACCTGATATTATCAATCAACTTTGGAGAAATAGTGGCAAATTTGGTGTTTTTCTTAGAAATCCAGGCAAGCTATGTGGAAATCTTCATTCCATCAGGATCTACTCAGAGGGTGCTTATAAGGTCATTTCAATACAAGGAATGTAAAAACAATTTTTTTTTAATGAATCATGTTATAGTCCTTCATAAACCCCAGCCCCTATTAAAAATAATTGGTTTTGGGCTTCCCTGGTGGTGCAGTGGTTGAGAGTCCGCCTGCCAATGCAGGGGATACGGGTTCGTGCCCCAGTCCGGGAAGATCCCACATGCCGTGGAGCGGCTGGGCCCGCGAGCCATGGCCGCTGAGCCTGTGCATCTGGAGCCTGTGCTCCGCAACGGGAGAGGCCACAGCAGTGAGAGGCCCGCGTACCACAAAAAAAAAAAAAAAAAAAAAAAAATTCGTTTTATTTTGAAATGTTTCCACTCCTACATAATGAAATTTAAAAAAATATATTTATTTATTTTATTTATTTATTTTTGGCTGTGTTGGGTCTTCCTTGCTTCGAGCGCAGGCTTTCTCTAGTTGCGGCAAGCAGGGGCTACTCTTTTTTGCAGTGCGCGGGCTTCTCATTGCAGTGGCTTCTGTCGTTGTGGAGCAAGGGCTCTAGGCACGCGGGCTTCAGTAGTTGCAGCATGCGGGCTCAGTAGTTGTGGCTCACAGGCTTTAGAGCACAGGCTCAGTAGTTGTGGGGCATGGGCTCAGCTGCTCCACAGCATGTGGGATCTCCCCAGACCAGGGCTCGAACCCATGTCTCCTGAACTGGCAGGCGGATTCTCAACAACTGTGCCACCAGGGAAGTCCAATAATGAACTTTTAACAAAGTAATTTTATGGTACTTGAACTAGATCAATTAATTCTGATCAATACCAAAGAAAGTGAGTTTGCCCAATATGGCAGCAACATAACAGGATGCCCATTGCTGCTGGAATCAGTGAAGGCTGAACATAGTTCACCTTTGTGACTAAAATCAATTTCTCAGATAACCAATCAAGATAAAATCATTTACTTTCTTTCTTGTCTCTAGTAGTTTTCTGATATTGAAGCTTCAATTTCTCAAAATGTTCATTTTGCCTGTTAAAAACACCCATAAATTTTAAACCTTAAGGTAAAAAGGAAAATCTAACACAACAACATGTAACTGGATCTAATCTATTTTATTACTTTTTTTTTTTTGGCTTATGGGAAAAGCCAGGAGATTTAAGAAATCTACCTAAGAGATTAACCAGACATCCCCTCTTTAGTCTCTGATACATCAGAGAGATCTATAACTCCCATCTGGTTATAATAAGAATAAAAAGTTTAAAACCTAGAGTTTTATTGTTACTTTAAAGAATCAAATTCTTTATTTGAAGATAGAAAACTGAAAGCCAATTTAGGGAGGAAGTCTAAGATCCCCTGGAGCAAATGTGAGTTTCTTTCAGCTTGGAAATGATAATAAGCCATGTTATCTGAAAGGCAGAAACACTTTTTTCCTTTAGAGAAACCGAGACCATGACCAAGCACCTCTCAGCTCAGGCCTGCCATCCTGCCCCGTAGTCTGGAATTTACCTCTCATGTGGCCACTATGGTTTTCTTCAAACTTCAACATCTGAAATTGGCTTGGAAGACTACATATGAGGACATCTGTATTTTGCTTTTTTAAGAGAAATTCCCCACATTGCCCAGGGAACAATTATCTAGTCTTTAAGTTTTGCTGATTATATCTGAGGTTGATGCTTTTGCAGGAGCCTGTGTACTTGGCCAAATTTCCATTTTGTAGATTGCTTATGCTGAAATACTTAGTCTATTATCACTAATTTATTCATCTTAGAATATAACTGACCAAAATCAAGTTAAATTATTACCTCTCTAAGAGGTTTACAAATTGAGGAGGGAACAATCATTCATTCTTTTCTTTTCTTTTTTTTTTGGGGGGGGATGCAACAAATGCAGTAGTTTTTTTTTTACATCTTTATTGGAGTATAATTGCTTTACAATGGTGTGTTAGTTTCTGCTTTATAACAAAGTGAATCAGTTATATGTATACCTATGTTCCCATATCTCTTCCCTCTTGCGTCTCCCTCCCTCCCACCCTCCCTATCCCACCCCTCCAGGTGGTCACAAAGCACCGAGCTGATAACCCTGTGCTATGTGGCTGCTTCCCACTAGCTATATACCTTACATTTGGTGGTGTATATATGTCCATGCCTCTCTCTCGCTTTGTCACAGCTTACCCTTTCCCCTCCCCATATCCTCAAGTCCATTCTCTAGTAGGTCTGTGTCTTTTTTCCTGTCTTACCCCTAGATTCTTCATGACATTTTTTCCCTTAAATTCCATATATATGTGTTAGCATACAGTATTTGTCTTTAGCTTTCTGACTTACTTCACTCTGTATGACAGACTCTACGTCTATCCACCTCATTACAAATAGCTCAATTTCATTTCTTTTTATGGCTGAGTAAATATATTTTACTCCATTGTATATATGTGTCACATCTTTATCCATTCATCCGATGATGGGCACTTAGGTTGTTTCCATCTCTGGTCTATTGTAAATAGAGCTCTATTGTAAATAGAGCTGTACATGACTCTTTTTGAATTATGGTTTTCTCAGGGTATATGCCCAGTAGTGGGATTGCTGGGTCATATGGTAGTTCTATGTGTAGTTTTTTAAGGAACCTCCATACTGTTCTCCATAGTGGCTGTACCAATTCACATTCCCACCAGCAGTGCAAGAGTGTTCCCTTTTCTCCACACCCTTTCCAGCATTTATTGTTTCTAGATTTTTTGATGATGGCCATTCTGACTGGTGTGAGATGATATCTCATTGTAGTTTTGATTTGCATTTCTCTAATGATTAATGATGTTGAGCATTCTTTCATGTGTTTGTTGGAAGTCTATATATCTTCTTTGGAGAAATGTCTATTTAGGTCTTCTGCCCATTTGCGGATTGGGTTGTTTGTTTTTTTGTTATTGAGCTGCATGAGCTGCTTGTAAGTTCTGGAGATTAATCCTTTGTCATTTGCTTCATTTGCAAATATTTTCTCCCATTCTGAGGGTTGTCTTTTGGTCTTGATTATGGTTTCCTTTGCTGTGCAAAAGCATTGAAGTTTCATTAGGTCCCATTTGTTTATTTTTGTTTTTATTTCCTTTTCTCTAGGAGGTGGGTCAAAAAGGATCTTGCTGTGATTTATGTCATACAGTGTTCTACCTATATTTTCCTCTAAGAGTTTTATAGTGTCTGGTCTTACATTTAGGTCTTTAATCCATTTTGAGTTTATTTTTGTGTATGGTGTTAAAGAGTATTCTAATATTATTCTTTTACATGTAGCTCTCTAGTTTTCCCAGCAACACTTATTGAAGAGGCTGTCTACTTCCCATTGTATATTCTTGCCTCCTTTATTGTTTTTGGTGTCTGTCCCCAGTGGCTAAGGTTGGTTCAGTGGCTTGTGTAGGCTTCCTGGTGGAGGGGACTAGTGCCTGTGTTGTGGTGGATGAGGCTGGATCTTTTCTCTCTGGTGGGCAGGTCCACGTCTGGTGGTGTGTTTTGGGGTGTCTGTGGACTTATTATGATTTTAGACAGCCTCTCTGCTAATGGGTGGGGTTGTGTTCCTCTTTTGCTAGTTGTTTGGCATAGGGTATCCAGCACTGTAGCTTGCTGGTCGTTGAGTGAAGTTGGGTGCTGGTGTTGAGATGGAGATCTCTGGGAGATGTTCGCTGTTTGATATTATGTGCAGCTGGGAGGTCTGTTGTTGACCAGTGTCCTGAAATTGGCTCTCCCACCTCAGAGGCACAGCACTGACTCCTGGCTGGAGCACCAAGAGCCTTTCATCCACATGGCTCAGAATAAAAGGGAGAAAAACTAGAGAGAAAGAATTAGTAGAAGTAGGAAGAAAGAAAGAAAGGAAGGAAGGAAGGAAGAAAGAAAGAAGAAAAGAAGGAAAGAATGAAAGAAAGGAGGGAGGGAGGGAGGGAAGGACAGTGGGAGGAAGGAAGGAAAGAAGGAGGGAAGGAAGGAAAAAAGAAAGAAAGAAGATAAAGTAAAATAAAATAGAGTAAAATAAATAAAGTTATTAAATTAAAAAATAATTATTAAAAAAAAAAAGAAACGGACAGATAGGACCTTAGGACAAATGGTGGAAGCAAAGCTATACAGACAAAATCTCACACAGAAGCATACACATACACACTCACAAAAAGAGGAAAAGGGGAAAAAATTATAAATCTTGCTCTCAAAGTCCACCTCCTCAATTTGGGGTGATTTGTTGTCTATTCATATATTCCACAGATGCAGGGTACATCAAGTTGATTGTGGAGCTTTAATCCGCTTCTTCTGAGGTTGCTGGGGGAGATTTCCCTTTCTCTTCTTTGTTCTCACAGCTCCCAGGGGCTCAGCTTTGGATTTGGCCCCACCTCTGCATTTAGGTCGCCGTAGGGCATCTGTTTTTCGCTCATACAGGACGGGGTTAAAGTAGCCGCTGATTCGGGGGCTCTGGCTCACTCAGGCCGGGGGGAGGGAGAGGCATGGAGTGCGGGGCGGACCTGCGGTGGCAGAGGCTGGCGTGACGTTGCACCAGCCTGAGGCCCGCCGTGCGTTCTCCCGGGGAAGTTGTCCCTGGATCCCGGGAACCAGGCAGTGTCGGGCTGCACAGGCTCCCCGGAAAGGAGGTGTGGATAGTGACCTGTGCTCGCACACAGGCTTCTTGGCGGCGGCAGCAGCAGCTTTAGCGTCTCCTGCCCATCTCTGGGGTCCGCGCTTTTAGCCGCAGCTCACGCCCGTCTCTGGAGCTCCTCTAAGCAGCGTTCTTAATCACCTCTCCTCACTCACCAGATAACAAAGAGGGAAGAAAAATTCTCTTGCCTCTTCGGCAGCTCCAGACCTTTTCCCGGACTCCCTCCCGGCTAGCCGTGGTGCACTAACCCCTTCAGGCTGTGTTCACGCCACCAACCCCAGTCCTCTCCCTGCACTCCGACCAAAGCCCAAGCCTCAGCTTGCAGTCCCGCCTGCCCCGGCGGGTGAGCAGACAAGCCTCTCGGGCTGGTGAGTGCCGGTCAGCACCGATCCTCTGTGCGGGAATTTCCCCGCTTTGCCCTCCGCACCCCTGTTGCTGTGCTCTCCTCCGCGGCTCCGAAGCACCCGCCTCCGCCACCCGCAGTCTCCTCCCGAGAAGGGGCTTCTTAGTGTGTGGAAACCTTTCCTCCTTCACAGCTCCCTCCCACTGATGCAGGTCCCGTCCCTATTCTTTTGTCTCTGTTTTTTCTTTTGCCCTACCCAGGTACATGGGGAGTTTCTTGCCTTTTGGGAGGTCTGAGGTCTTCTGCCAGCGTTCAGTAGGTGTTCTGTAGCAGTTGTTCCACGTGTAGATGCATTTCTGGTGTATCTGTGGGGAGGAAGGTGATCTCCGTGTCTTACTCTTCCGCCATCTTCCCCTTGTCCCCTGCAGTATTAATTTTGATAGACATTGTTAAATGCTTTCCAAGGGCATAACAGTTATGGAGAATCTGTTTTTCCAGGTCTCCTCTGTTTACGTTTACTATCAACTTAAAAAAAAAACAAAACTCTTTGCTAATTCTAATAAAGTATAAATGACCTCATTGTGATTTTAATGTTATTTATTACATGCGTTAGGATGATCATGGCATAATTATAACAAAAAATTGGAAACATCCTAAACATACATTAATATGTGAATGAGGTAAATAAATTGTGTTATATCCATAAAGTGGAACACATATGGAGGAAAGGTAACATAGATCTGGGTGGGCAGATAAGGAATATTCTTCAAAATATGTTAAATTGGAAAAAACAAGGTATAAAACACTATTCATAGTATATGGCCAATTATGTGACTATATATCTATATTTTATATGTGTGTGTGTGTTAGATGTATAAATAGATTAGAAATATATATATATATACACACACACACACACACACACACACAAGCGCACACACTTGGAATATTTCTAGGAAACAAAGATTTTTACAAAGTGGTTGCCACTGGAAAGGCGGACTAGAGTAGTGGGGACAATTACTTTTTTTTTACCCTTTGGTACTTTTTAAATTGGGTTAATAAATAATTAACTGAAATGTATCATGATATAAAAATTCTACCTAAATATTAGCTGATTGAAAAAATGTTCAATAATAGGTAAGAATAATAATAGGCACAGATATTTTGAAAAAGAGGCAATGAATGGCAATATTAAACTGAACTACAAAACTATTGAAAATAACATGGAGTAGAACTGGTATTGGAATAAATAAATCAATAAATGGAACAAAATAGAGAGTACAGAAACAGAGCCATGTTTGTTTGAAAATGTAGTATATTTATTAATTCATTCTGCATATGTTTGTTGAATGATAGCTATCTTGCATAAGATAACAACCAAAACATTCAAAATCCTTGAGTTCACAGAGGTTGTAGTCTACAGAGAGAGAAAATTAGCCAAAATAGAAAAGTAAATGTTTCAAAATTTAGTGAGGCACAGTCAGGCCAACAGATCAGGAGATGACTGCCATTGAAAAGATTATTTGTTATTCACAGATCCCAAAAGGAGGGGGGCATGCCACACTATGCAGGGCTACATGGGAAAGCACCAGGGTTGGTCAGCAGGCAGGAGTGAGGGTCCAGAACTGTAGGCAAGAGCCTTTATTGCAGTTTGCACAGAAGGAATGGGTAAGGCAGGGCAGGCAGGTTTAGGATGGCTAGTCTGAATAATTTCAGCGGGTTCTGGGACAGAGGGGCTGTCCCTAGTTGTCTGGCACCTGGCCCTGTGGTGATTAGGGCAGGTAGACAGCAGCCTGGAATATGAGAGTTGGATAGAAGAGGTGGGCGGGGTGAGGTCTCTGCATTGGCTGGTGTATTTGAAAAGCATGGTCATGGGTGAATTGTTTACTATCTCTAGTATTTGGTTAACCTTAGGAGCGTCAGCAAGGTTCCAGATATCAGGGCAACAGAATACAAAAAATAAAAGACAAGGCTAAACATAATATATAAGAGGGTGGGAAGTACTATAAAAAATTGGGAGGAGAAAGGAAACAACAGGGGTGGGTGTGCATTTTTAATAGGGTGGTATGCATGGCCTTCCCTCGTCAGAAGATGTTATACAAAAACAAGAAGGAGGAGAGAGAGTACACTGAGCAGGTGTTTGGGAGCAGAGCATTCCAGGACATGGGAGAGAGAATGAATTATTCAGTAAGTGGTTTTGGAACAAATGCATATCTCTTTGGAATATATACATAACCTTAAATTTCTAGTGCACACAAAATACACACACAAAAATAAAGTCCGACTGGATTAAGGAACTAAATGTAGTGAGTTCCAGTTAAAGATAGTAAACTGAGAACCTCCATTTACATTTGCTCCTTCCCCCAATCTTAATAAAATCATGGGAAGGGATTTTTAAAGACATAAACCTACAAAGGGAACAGGAAAAGAGGCAATGACAAATGTATGGAAGCTAGAAAGCAGAGTGATGACTAGAAATGGGCTTAGCAGAACTTGGAAAGCTGAATTATAAGCCAGCAGTAGGAAAATCCTGATTTACAGTACAAAATCCCCAAAGGCTCAGAAACTGGAAGCATTCTGGATCTCAGGAGGAAAGGAGAGGAGTGAGTTATAAATTAGATGATTGCTTTCAAACCTGTTTAATAAGCTGTTGGACACTCAGATCCTATCCACTGCTCCTCACACATGGAAACTTCTCCCCCTCTCTAACAGAATGCTGGAGGTTTGTTCTCTGGAGAGGGTAAAGCAAAATGTATCCACTTTGGTAGACGCCAGCTGCTTTGACTGGAGACTCTTGCCATTCTTTGCCAGTGTAGCCTCAGGATTCTGGAGCCAGGGTTTAATCCTCCAGGAAGAAGACTGAAGGTATATTTTTTGGTGAGTTTGAGCCAACCCAATAGGAGTGACCTAACTTCATCAGAAACAGGGGCTCCCCCCACAAGACAGCTCACCCCACAGTGAAGCCCACTGAGCACAAGGGACTCACACATCAGCAAACAGCCAAGAGTCACAGACACTTGAAGAAACCCACCCGGTAAATGACAGGGATGGAAGCAGACAATTTGGGAGCATTCAGAGGCTGTCCAGGAAACAGAAAGCTTTTAAAAAACATCAATATTCTCAGATGGTTGAGAGAAAATATTCTATCGTGGTAACAAGCAATAACAAAGAAACAGCTAGAGAACCATAAATTTAAAATGGGATATCAGAAAAATCACACTGGATTGATGTATTTGAAAACATTAAAATTATGAATTTCTGTTTATCAAAGCACACCATCATAGGTGTGAAAAGGCAAGCCACAGAATAACAGAAAATCTTTGCAATGTTATCAAAAACAAAACACCTGTATCCAGAATATATAGAGAACCTCTACAAATAAATAAGAAAGAAGTTAGAAAACCAATAGAAAATTGGGCAAAGGGTCTGAACAATCACTTTGCAAAAGAGAGTACTCAAATGGGTATGAAAAGATGCATAACTTAAGGGAAAAAAATAAAACAGATTAAAACCACAATGATGTGCCATCCACTAGAATGGCTAAAATGAATTACACACATTCCAAGTATCAGTGACAATGTAAAGCAACTGGAGCTCTCAGATGCTGCTGAAGGGAATGTCAATTGGTAAAACCCCTTTGGAAAACTGGTTAGCAACATCTACTAATGCTGAAAATATGAATGCCCTATGACCTGATAATTCTACTCCTAGACATATATCCAACAGAAATACATGCATATGTTCACCAAAAGATATGTACGAGAATGATTACAGCAGCACTATCCATAAAAACTGGAAACAATTGTCTATCAGCAGTGTAAAATGGGCAAATAAATTGTAGCACATTCTTACAGTGGAATACCATGCAGAAATGAGAATGTACACAAGATAAATGAATTGCATAAACATAGTGGTGAGTGAAAGAAGCCAGACACAAAATAATATGATCCTGTGTGCTTTCGTTTATGTGAAGTACGTAACAGGCAAAACTAATCTGTAATGTTTGAAGTAAAGGATAGTCATTTCCCTTAGGAAGGGGAGTGAGTGAGCAAGGCACAAGGGCGGCATCTGCAGTGATGGTAATGCTATTTCCAGAGCTAAGTGCTGGCTACACAAGTGTTTCCACTTGGTGAAAAGTTATAGAGTTGGATACTTTTGATATTTGCACTGTTCTATTGGGATAAAATACTTCAATAAAAAGTTACTTTATAAAACTTACTGGAAAGTTTGTAAGATGAAGATATAGCACTCTCTCAGAAAGTAAAACACAATAACCATAAATTAAAAACAGGGAGAAAAATTATTACAAAAAAGGCAAGAAACAACAAGTGTTGGTGAGGATGTGGAGAAAGAGGAACTCCTGTGCACTGTTGGTAGGAATGTAAATCGATGCAGCCACTATGAAAAACAGTATGAAGTTTCCTCAAAAAATTAACAATGGAACTACCATATGATCCAGCAATTCCATTTATGGGTGTTTATCGAAAAACAAACAAAAAACACTAACTCAAAAAGATATATGCACCTCCAGGTTCATTGCAGCATTATTAACAGTCATCAAGATATGAAACAACCTAACTGTCCACCAACTGATGAATGGAGACACAAACACACACCCACACACTGGAATATTATTCAGCTATAAAAAAGAATGAAATCTTGCCATTTGCGATAACATAGATGGACCTCAAAGGTATTATGCCAAATGAAATAAGTCAGACAAATACAAATACTGTATGATGTCACTTATATGTTGAATCTAAAAAGCAAACAAACAAACCCTCAAACTGAACTCACAGATACAGAAAACATATTGGTTGTTGCCAGAGCTGGGGACTAGAAGTTGGGTGAAATGGGTGAAGAAGGTCAAAAGGTACAAATTTTCAATTATAAAATAGGGAAGCCCTGGGGATGTAATGTACAGCATGGTATTTATAGTTAATAATACTGGACTTTAACAAACAGTCCAACTTTACACCTAAAGGAGCTCGAAAAAGAACAAACAGAACCCAAAGTTAGTAGAAAGAAGGAAATAATAAAGTTCAGAGTGGAAATAAATGAAATAGTGACTAAGAACTGGCTCTTTGAGGACTTCCCTGGTGGCGCAGCGGTTAAGAATCCACCTGCCGGGGCTTCCCTGGTGGTGCAGTGGTTGAGAGTCTGCCTGCCGATGCAAGGGACACGGGTTCGTGGTCCGGTCTGGGAAGATCCCACATGCCGTGAAGCGGCTGGGCCCGTGAGCCATGGCCGCTGAGCCTGTGCGTCCGGAACCTGTGCTCCGCAACGAGAGAGGCCACAACAATGAGAGGCCCGTGTACCGCAAAAAAAAAAAAAAAAAAATCCACCTGCCAATGCAGGGGACACGGGTTCGATCCCTGATCCGGGAAGATCCCACATGCCGTGGAGCAACTAAGCCCATGCACCACAACTACTGAGCCTGCATCCCACAACTACTGAAGCCCACACACCTAGAGCCCATGCTCCGCAGCAAGAGAAGCTACCACAATGAGAAGTCCGCGCACTGCAGCTAGAGAAAGCTCACATGCAGCAACGAAGACCCAAAGCAGCCAAAAATAAATAAATAAAATTATAAAAAAAAGAACTAGTTCTTTGAAAAGATAAACAATTGACAAATCTTCAGTTAGACTAACAAAGGAAAAAATGGAAAGGGGCAAACAAAATCAGAAATGATAGAGGAGAAGTTTCAACTGATACCACAAGAACACAAAGAATCATAAGACAATACTAAAAACAATTATATGTCAACAAATTGGACAACCTAGAAGAAATGGACAAATTCCTAGAAACATACAAGTTTCCAAGACTGAATCATGAAGAAACAGAAAACTTGAAAAGACCAATTATTAGTAAGGAAGTTGAATCAATAACCAAAAACCTCTCAATAAACAAAAATCAGAACCAGACTTCACTGGTAACTTTCACCAAACATTTAAGAAAAATATTTAATACCTCTTCTTCTCAAACTCTTCCCAGAAAATGAAGAGAGAATGCTTCCAAATTCATTTTATGAAGCCAGCATTACCCTGATACCAAACCAGACAAGGACACCACAAAAACGAAAATTACAGGTCTATATCCTTGATGAACATAGATGCAAAAATCCTAAACAAATGTTAGTAAACCAAATCCAGCGATACGTTAACAGGATCATACATCATGATCAAGTGAGATTTATCCCAGAGATGCAAGGATGGTTCAAAATCCACAAACTAATCAATGTGATACACCACATTAATAAAATGAAGGATAAAAACCATATGATTATCTCAACAAATGCAGAAAAAGCATTTGATAAAATTCAACACCTATTTATGATAAGGAAAAAAACTCTCAACAAAGTGGGTATAGAGGATATATACCTCAACCTTAACTCAAAATGGCTTAGGTACTTGAATGCAAGACCTCAAACTATAAAAATCCTAGAAGAAAGCATAGGCAGTACATAACCTCCTTGAAATTGGTCTTGGTAACGTTTTTGTGGATCTGACTCCAAAGGCAAGGGAAACAAAAGCAAAAATAAACAAATGGGACTACATCAAACAAAAAAGTTTCTGCACAGTGAAGGAAACCATAATCAAAATTAAAAAAGCAAGATATTAAATGAGAGAAGATATTTGCAAACCATATATCTGATAAAGGGTTAACATCTAAAATATATAAAGAAGTCATACAACTCAACAACACAAAAACACAGAACCCAATTAAAAAAATGGACAGAGGATCTGAATAGACATTTTCCCAAGAAGACAAACAAATGGCCAATAGACACTTGAAGAGATGTTCAGCATCACTAATTATTAGGGAAATGAAAATCAAAACCACAGTGAGATATCACCTCACAATTGTTAGAATGGCTGTTATCAAAAAGATGAGAAATAACAAGTGTTGTAAAGGATGTGGAGAAGAAACACTCATACCTTGTTTGTGGGAATGTAAATTGGTGCAGTATGGAGATTCCTCAAAAAATTAAGAGTAGGGGCTTCCCTGGTGGTGCAGTGGTTAAGAATCCACCTGCCAATGCAGGGGACATGGGTTTGAGCCCTGGTCCAGGAAGATCCCACATGCCGTGGAACAACAAAGTCCATGCGCCACAACTACTGAGCCTGCGCTCTAGAGCCCATGAGCCACAACTACTGAAGCCCCTGCGCCTACAGCCCATGCTCCACAACAAGAGAAGCCACCGCAATGAGAAGCCCGCACTGCAACAAAGAGTAGCCCCTGTTCGCCGCAACTAGAGAAAGCCCACGTGCAGCAACAAAGACCCAAAACAGCCAATAAATAAATAAATTACAAATTCTTTAAAAAAAAATTAAGAGTAGTACTACCATATAACCCAGTTGTTCCACTTCTGGGTGTTTATCCAAAGAATACGAAAACACTCATTTAAAAGATATATGCACCCCTGTGTCCACTGCAGCATTATTCACAATAGCTAAGATATGGAAATAGCCTAAATGTCCATCAATGGATGAATGGATAAAGGAGATATGATGTGTGTGTGTGTATATATATATATAATATTTTTAATTTTGAAAAATATGTGTTTTGATTTTAAAAATTAAAACTAAGTTTTTCTTCAAAAAGAAATCTCCAGTCTCTTTCACTGAAGAATGCTATCAACTGTTTAAAGAAGAATCAACACCAACAATACACAATCTTTTCCTGAAAACATAAGGAGGGAGAATATTTTCCCATCTCATTTTATGAGACCAGCATTACAGTGACACCAAAACCAGACAAAATAAAAAAAAGGGAAACTAGAGACCAATAGCCCTCATGAACAGAGACATAAAAATCCTCTAACAATATTAGCAAATAGAATTCAGCAATATAGGAAAGGAATTACACACCATGACCAAATGGGGTTTATTCTAGGGACTAAAAGCTAGTTCAATATGCAAAAATCCATCAGTATCATCCACCATATTAACATAATGAAGAATAAATTTCACATGATTGTATCAATTGATGCAGAAAAACAGCATCCATTCATGATTTTTAAAATTCTCAGAAAACTAGGAACTGAGAGGAACTTCCTCAACTTGATAAAGAACACCTGCCAAAAGCTTACAGCTAATATCTACATAATGGTGAAGACAGAATGTTTTTCCCCTACCACTGGGAATAAGACAAGGGTGCCCACTCTCACCACTACTATCCCACATAGTGCTGGGAGTTCTAGCCAGAGCAAAAGGCAAGAAGAGGAAATAAATGGCATACAGTTACAGACAAGTCTCATTTTGCAGGAGTTATGCTCTATAAAGTTGCCATGAGCACTGAGTTAGCAAATACTGATACATAGCTCCTCGGGGAAATACAGAGTTAGGTTCCTGTGAGCCTCTGGTCACTCCATTTTCATTAACCCAAACACCATTTTCATTATATAGGCTTGTTTGCCATTGTCCTTGTAAATCAAGCCTGTCTCATCAGCGTTGAAAACATGTTCTTCCACATAACCTTTTTTCTGTATAATTAACAGGTATTTTTAAAATTCTTTCCCAGAAGAATTTATCCTCAGAAGCTGCCTCACCTGCAAGTTTAACATTTTCACACTGTCTCACTTTTTCATATGTGTGAGCTGGCCAGTGCATCTGAGAAGGGTTTATGTTTTCCTGACATGGGGCAATGTGACCATCAATTGGCTTCGTCTTTCCTCACAAACAGTCTGTCACTATGCATTCCTTTGTCAGTTGTCATCTCATGAATCCACAAATTTAAGTGCTTTCCCATAGTTTCTTCATGCACTAGAGATGTTACTTTAGCACTTTCCACAGCAGCCTCACCTACAGTTTGGCAAATTTCTTCTTCCTTTTTCTGTATGTACCATATTGTTCATTCATTGACATTGAACTCATGGCCAACAGCACCATAACTCACACCTGGATGAAGCTTATCTTATGCACATGTTTTCTTCTAATGCACATCACAGCATTCTTGTGCTTAGGAACACTAGATAGCATTTCAGCACTACATTTGGGGCTATTTTAAACAGCAAAACAGCCAACAGAAAGCACAAAGATGTGAAAAATGTGGCACTACACAGACCATGAAAAGGACACTTGTTTATAAGAAGGCAGAGCATCGCTTTGTTCAACCTTAGCTGGGAATGTGTGCACCATGGAGCTGACATTTTTCACTGTCTTGTGAGTGTTCACAAATGACGACAAAAGCACCATGTGTATTGTTTTGGGGCTTAAAAATAAATTTTAGTGAGTAGGTAAATTTGCAAATATAGAACACATGAATAGTGAAGATCAACTGTATTTGCAAAACACATATGTGACAAAGGATTCATATCTAGAATATATAAAGAACTCTCAAAACTCAACATTAAAAGTATAAATAATCCAATTAGAAAATGATCAAAAGACATGAAGAAACAGTCACTGAAGAGGATATAGAGGTGACAAATTAAGTATATGAAAAGACGTTCAACATCACTAGCCATCAGGAAAATTAAAACCACAAGGAGCTATCACAAGACACCTATCAGAACAGCTAACATAATAAGTAATGAAAGACCACAGGCTGGTGAGAATGAGGATGGATCTCTCACACACAGCTGGTGGAATGTACAGGGTTATCATCACTTTGGAAAATAGTACGGCAGTTTCCTAAAAAACTAAACATACACTTACCATATGACCCAGCACTTGTAGTCCCAAGCATTTATCCTAGAGAAATGAAAACTTATGTCTACGCAAAACCTGTCCGTGGATGTCACAGCAGCTTCACTTGTAATAGCTTAAAATTAGAAACAATCAAAATGTCCCTGAAAGGGTGAATGATTAAACAAACTGTGGTCCATCTGTACCATGGACTACTACCCAGCAATAAAAAGGCAGGAACTATCAATGCACATATCCACTTGGATGGATCTCAAGGGCATTATGCTGAGTAAAAAAGCTAATCTCAAAAGGTCAGACACTGTATGACCCTACTATAGAACATTCTCAAAATGAGAAATTATAGAGCTAGAGAATACATTAGTGTGCCAGGGTCAAGGTTCATGGGGTAAAGGGTGTAGGTGGGACTACAAAAAGGCAGCAGGAGGGAGATCTTTGTTGTGATGCCACAATTCTGTATCTTGGTTGTGATGGTGGTTATAGGAATCGGCATACGTGATAGAGCAACACAGAACTGCGCACACAAACTCTAGCAATGTCAATTTCCTGATTTTGATAATTGTATTATAGTTTTGTAAAACGTCACCTTGGAGAAAACTGGGTAAAGGTATAATGGGGTCTCTCTGTACTAATTTTGCAACTTCCTGTGAATCTATAATTATTTCACAGTAAAAAGTGAAAAAAAATTTAAAGACATGCAACAGCTTGGAAAAAAGTGTTTTCAACCACAATGAAAAACAAAGGGTTAATAACAGTGAGTATAAAAATAACTTCTACAAATCAAAAAGTAAAAGACAGACTAAGATAAATGGGCAAAACATGGGAATAAGGAAATTCACAGTAGAGGACATACGACGACTAATCAACTGAAGGGGCACCATGCTTTAGATGGAGAGTGTGTGGTGGCGATAAGAATGAAAGGGGAGCCCTCGCTGGCCAGCCACCCACATCTTGCTATCTATCCTGGAGGGAAAAAGTCACATAGATGAACAAAGCAGTGAACACAGATGTTCACGTGGGCTCTGAGTCAAGCTGCGTCTGCTGCGATCCACCTGGAAGTTTTGGCTCCATGAGCCAGTAAGTCCCCTTCTTTGTTGGTTAGGCCTTTCGTCCCTACCCATGAAGGGATTTATTCTTTGTTGCTTGGTATATCTCTGCAACTGGAACAAGGCCCGCTGCAGCCAGAGTGAGGTCCTACTCATCTTCTCAATTCCACTCCTGGCAAAATAGGACATGCGGAGGCTCAGAAAATACCTGCTGGCTGACTCGATTCACTACTCCAGGATGGCATTGGTAAATACGTAGCTGCTCTCAGCTATCAGATAATGAATTTGGCTTCTTCTCAGCTTCAAGGTAACTGCACCATGACCCACTGGATCACCGAAAGGTCACTGTGTCTAATGAAATTCTTTTCTTGGCTTCTACAAAACATTAAAAAAATAAACAAACAGCACCAAATTTAAGGCATGCTGTTTCCTCTTGAATCACTGTGTATTTTTACTGTGGGCAACAACCGCAGGATTAGTGTTTGCCCTTTCAATCTGCAGGAGCGCCTGTAGGCTTCGCTAAACCCACTGGAATACATTATGACCTTTGGAGTCAAGGTGCGCTGGCAGGGTCAAGAACACAAAAGCAGAGCTGCGAATGGGGTCCGCCTGAGGGTGGGGCCAATTGCTGGCCCTGTGACCAGTGTAGGGAATGGGTCCACAGGCACCAGGGGAGGGCAGGGAGCTGGCCAGCATGGATGTTCACCTTACAGAGGTGCTCTGGTCACCTACTGGTGTGCAACAAACCACCCTAAAACTTAGAGGTTTAAAAAAAATCATCGGTTTATTAAAGTGTAATTTTGTGGGTCAGGCTTTGGGGTGCGTCTCAGTGGAGCCATTTGCCTTGCAGCCTTGACAGACTCTGTGCAGTGGAGTCCAATTGCTGGATGGGCTGGTCCAGAGGGTGTGAAACAGCCTCCCTCACATGCCTCATGCTAGAAGGTGGGGTTCAGCAGATCCTTCTCCCTGAGGTCATGTGGTCCCCAGCAGGGTGGTGTAGCTCCCCACAGTGCAGTTCAGGACTCCTGGAGCCCAAGGTGGCCCTGCCAACCCTCTCACCTGCCACAGCTTTAATTTACTCACCCTTTATTGGCCAAAGCACTCACAAGCCGGCCCAGGTTCCAGGAAACAAATCCACCTCTCCATGGGATAGTGTTACAGTATCTACAGCCACCATGAGTTCGCCATATGGAGGGTATCATTAAATAGTCAAGGTTGGGCAGACACTAATAGGAAGTCCCTAAATGGCCAAGTGAGTTTATTCTACTGTGTACTTCTTGAACACTCCTACCAAGATACTCCTGCTGACAGCAAGCCCACCTGTAGATGGGAATAAACCAGAAGCCATAAGTGAGAAATGCACTTGAAAATTCACATGGTAATTGTTTCCCAAAACAATTAAGATGTTTGGGGACTTCCCTGGTGGTCCAGTGGGTAAGACTCCACACTCCCAATGCAGGGAGCCCGGATTCGATCCCTGGTCAGGGAACTAGATCCCCGCATGCCACAACTAAAAAGATCCCGCATGCTGCAACGAAGATCCCGCACATGGCAATGAAGATCCTGTGTGCAGCGGCTAAGATCCGGTGAAACCAAAATTAATTAATTAATATTTTTTTAAAAACCAATAAAGATGTTTGTTTTAGAAGAGAAGCAATGTTTTAAGAGCTTGCCACTGCGTAGTTTCAGTGTCTCAGGGGCTCGTGCTCACCATGCCCCCAGTCAGCCCAGGGTTTTCATGCACTTCTGCCTCAGGTGGGAGCACAGCGGGAGATGCACATGGAGTCCTCGCAGTGCTGGCTGCAAGATTTTAGGGATGTTACTCGGACAATGACGTGCCAAGTAGATGGACCAGACAGCCAGGAGGCTACTTGCAGACATGTTACAGTGTATTCATAAGGTGTCACATTTTTATCTTTATTTTTTTCTGATTATACAACTGATATATGCACATTAAGCATTTCCAAACAACTTTTAAAAGCATAAGAAAAAACCCTGAAACCCTACCAAACTGAAATAATCACATGACGTGTTGGTTTCCCTCTCTGGGTGTAGATCTCTATACATGTGCACACACATATTTCATTTTTCAAAAATGGAATCATATCCTAGTTGCTGTTTCTACCATAGACAGCTTTCCTTTTAATAGCCATTTTTGGGGTCCCCTGCAGGTCTCATGTACACACAGGTACAGAGCTTTGGGGTGACATGGGGGAGTGTAGCTGCTGCAGCCACCCGCCAGATGTTAACTACCCTCCCTGCCTTTCCTGCCATCTCCCTCCACACTGCAGTCTCAGGGTTCTACCGGGTGGATTCTCCCCATGCAGCCCCTGGACTTGCATTTCGGCCTATAGCTGTCAGCTGCTTCTCCTCCAACAAAACCTGTGATTTATACTCCAGCTTCAAAGAATAAATAGAAATTTCTGGATCTACTGTTAACATTCTCTCCCATTCTCTTCTCTTTCAGTGGACTTTTTTTCTTACAACATCATTTTTTCAAGCATTGCTATGCTCTGAATCATTTCAGTAACAAGATCTAGGTGTGGTGTGTAGGACAGTGGTTCCCAAACATCGCACCATGATGGACCAAGAACCAAGGAAAGAGACCTCAGAAGGAACCAACCAGACCGGCACCTTGATCTCTGACTTCCAGCTTCAGAATTGTGAGAAAATGAACCTCTGTTGTTTGAGCCACCCATAATGTGGGCAACCCTAGCAAACTGACACACCACTCTACTCAAGTGTATTTTACAGAGCCCTCAGAACTTTGGGGTTGGGGCCTCAACCCTGAGACATTTAAGCCTCTGATAGGGAGATCAGCCTTCCTGATGACAGTTACTTAATAGGTGGGCAAAGCCCCAGCTAACCAGTGCTTGTCTTTGCTTGTATTATAGGTATAAACCTTTTGCATAAATAATACTTGAAAACACTTATTACTGATAGGGCAAAGTAGATTGTATATAGATGGATACAGTTCATTATTTTAACCTTGAAATAAACCATGTTCTGAATTAGCAGCTTTGCAGGACTTCTGCTCTTTAGGGGATCTTGTTATGGGTTGTTTCTCAGATTCCCACTAACCTTAGCTACACAGATCCACAAGTGGATGTTGGGCTCTGCAAGTGTTTTTTCTTTTTTTTTAATTGGGGTATAGTTGCTTTACAATGTTGTGTTAGTTTCTGCTGTACAGAGAAGTAAATCAGCTATATGTATACATATACCTCCTTTTCTTTGGATTTCCTTCCCATTTAGGTCACCACAGAGCACTGAGTAGAGTTCCCTATGCTATACAGCAGGTTCTCATTAGTTATCTATTTTATACATAGTAGTGTATACATGTCAATCCCAATGAATAAAGAAGCTGTGGTACATATATACAATGGACTATTTACTCAGCCATAAAAAGGAATGAAATAGGGTCATTTGTAGAGACTTGGATGGACCTAGAGACCATCATACAGAGTGAAGTAAGTCAGAAAGAGAAAAACAAATATCGTATATTAACGCATATATGTGGTATCTAGAAAAATGGTACAGATGAACCTATTTGCAAAGCAGAAATAGAGACAGATGTAGAGAACAAACGTATGGACGCCAAGGGGGGAAAGGCAGGGTGAGTTGGATTGGGAAATTGGGAGTTTTTTTTAAGTCCCTCAGCTTGGCACTAAAACAATTTAAGTGAATCTATGTCACCCCTGGCCAGTTGGCACATAATCAGTGCCAAGAAGCTGGTGGAATGAACCATAGGAATTGCAAGAGCTTCAGTTGGGGGAAGACCATATAGAAGCCATGACAGAGACAGAAGGGCAGCACCGGTGGGACTGCTGAGTGTACAAGCATCTGGCATTGGTGAACCCATGAGGTGTGGTCGAGGACTGCCCAGAGGCAGGCGAGTTGAAAGATGGCAGTAATCCTGATAACATGAAGGAATGAGGAAAGGATGGCACCGAGATGTACCCTTAACTCCTTGAGGCCCTGAAGCACACTCCACCCAAAACCCCAGTGAAGGACAGCAGAGATGGAGTGCTTTACACGGTGTTGGTATCAACAAGCACTCTGATAAAGAGAAGCTCTACCTGGCTGGAAGGCAGCCTGACTGCACTGCTGTGTCAAAGGATCCCACAGTAGAAGCAAGAGGGTCTCACCACCTGTTACAGAGTACTGGGCTGTCTGAAAACACCTGAAGTTCACATTGTTGAACGAGAGAGGCTGCTGCACTGCTGGAAACTGACGCTGTGTGGCTGACAGGGTCTTGGTGCTCTGGCCAGGTGTCAGGCCTGAGTCTCTGAGGTGGGAGAGCCGAGTTCGGGACATTGGACCACCAAAGACATCCAGGCCCCATGTAATAAAAAAGAGCTCTCCCAGAGATCTCCATCTCAACACTAAGAGCCAGCTCCACTCAATGACCAGCAAGCTCCAGTGCTGGACACCCCATGCCAAACAACTAGTAAGACAGGAACACAACCCCACCCATTAGCAGAAAGCCTGCTTAAAATCATAAGTTCACAGACACCCCAAAACACACCACCAGATGCGGTCCTGCCAACCAGAAAGACAAGATCCACCCTCAGCCACCAGAAAACAGGCACCAGTCTGCTCCACCAGGAAGCCTACACAACCCATTGAACCAACATTACCCACTGGCGGAAGACACAAAAACAATGGGAATGAAGAACTTGCAGCCTGTGAAAAGGAGACCCCAAACACAGTAAGTTAAGCAAAATATGAAGACAGAGAAATATGCATCAGATGAAGGAGCAAAGTAAAGTCCCACCAGACCAAACAAATGAAGAAATAGGCAGTCTACCTGAAAAAGAACTCAGAGCAATGATACTAAAGATGATCCAAAAATTTGGGAACACAATGGAAAAAAAACAAGAAACGTTTAACAAGAACCCAGGAGAACTAAAGAGCAAACAAACAATGATGAACAACACAATAAATGAAATTAAAAATTCTCTAGAGAGAATCAATAGTAGAATAACTGAGGCAGAAGAACAGATAAGTGACCTGGAAGATAAAAGAGTGGAAATAACTACTGAGGAGCAGAATAAAGAATGAAAAGAATTGAGAACAGTCTCAGAGATGTCTGGATCAACATTAAATACACCAACATTCGAATTATAGGGGTTCCAGAAGAAGAAGAGGAAAAAAGGGACTGAAAAAATACTTGAAGAGATTATAGATGAAAACTTCCATAATATGGGAAAGGAAATAGTTAATCAAGTCCAGGAAGTGCAGAGAGTCCCATACAGGATAAATCCAAGGAGAAACATGCCAAGACACATATTAATCAAACTATCAAAAATTAAATACAAAGAAAACATATTAAAAGCAACAAGGGAAAAACAACAAATAGCGTACAAGGGAATTGCCATAAGGTTAACAGCTAATTTTTCAGCAGAAACTCTGCAAGCTAGAAGGGAGTGGCAGGAAATATTTAAAGTGATGAAAGGGAAAAACCTACAATCAAGATTACTCTACCCAGCAAGGATCTCACTCAGATTTGATGGAGAAATTAAAACCTTTACAGACAAGCAAAAGCTAAGAGAATTAAGCACCAACAAACCAGTTTTACAACATATGCTAAAGGAACTTCTCCAGGTAGGAAACACAAGAGAAGAAAAAGACCTACAATAACAAACCCAAAACAACTAAGAAAATGGTAAAAACCATATACATATGGATAATTACCTTAAATGTAAATGGATTAAATGCTGCAACCAAAAGACATAGATGGCTAAATGGATACAAAAACAAGACCCATATATATGCTGTCTACAAGAGGCCCATTTCAGACCTAGGGACACATACACACTGAAAATGAGGAGATGGAAAAAGATATTCCATGCAAATGGAAACCAAAAGAAAGCTGGAGTAGCAATTCTCATATCAGACAAAATAGACTTTAAAATAAAGACTATTACAAGAAACAAAGAAGGACACTACATAATGATCAAGAGATCAATCCAAGAAGAAGATATACAAGTTGTAAATATTTATGCACCCAACATAGGAGCAGTTCAATACATAAGGCAAATGCTAACAGCCATAAAAGGGGAAAGCGACAGTAACACAATCATAGTAGGGGACTTTAACACCCCATTTTCACCAATGGACAGAACAACCAAAATGAAAATAAATAAGGAAACACAAGCTTTAAATGACACATTAAACAAGATGGACTTAATTGATGTTTATGGGGCATTCTATCCAAAACAACAGAATACACTTTCTTCTCAAGTGCCCATGGAACATTCTCCAGGATAGATCATATCTTGGGTCACAAATCAAACCTTGGTAAATTTAAGAACATTAAAATTGTATCAAGTATATTTTCTGACCACAATGCTATGAGAGTAGATATCAATTACAGGAAAAAAACCTGTAAAATATACAAACACATGGAGAATAAACAATATACTACTAAATAATCAAGAGATCACTGAAGAAATCAAAGAGGGAACAAAAAATACCTAGAAACAAATGACAATGAAAACATGATGACAGAAAATCTATGGGATGCAGCAAAACAGTTCTAAGAAGGAAGTTCATAGCAATACAATCCTCCCTCAAGAAACAAGAAACATCTCAACTAAACAACCTAACCTTACACCTAAAGCAATTAGAGAAAGAAAAACAAAAAAAAAACCCCAAAGTTAACAGAAGGAAAGAACTCATAAAGATCAGATTAGAAATAAATGAAAAAGAAATGAAGGACACAGTAACAAAGATCAATAACACTAAAAGCTGGTTTTTTGAGAAGATAAACAAAATTGATAAACTATTAGCCTGACTCATCAAGAAAAAAAGGAAAAAGACTCAAATCAACAGAATTAGAAATGAAGGGCTTCCCTGGTGGTGCAGTGGTTGAGAGTCCGCCTGCCAATGCAGGGGACACAGGTTCGTGCCCAAGTCCGGGAAGACCCCACATGCTGCAGAGCGGCTAGGCCTGTGAGCCATGGCCACTGAGCCTGCATGTCTGGAGCCTGTGCTCCCCAACGGGAGAGGCCCGCATACAGCAAAAAAAAAAAAAAAGAAAAAAAAAAGAAAAAGGAGAAGTAACAGCTGACACTGAAGAAATACAAAGGAACATGAGAGATAAATACAAGCAACTATATGGCAATAAAATAGACAACCTGGAAGAAATGGACATATTCTTAGAAAAGCACAACCTTCTGAGACTGATCCAGGAAGAAATAAAAAATATGAACCTATCAAGCACAAGAGCTGAAATTGAAACTGTGATTAAAAATCTTCCAACAAACAAAAGCCCAGGACCAGATGGCTTCACAGGTGAATTCTACCAAACATTTAGAGAAGAGCTAACACCTCTCCTTCTCAAACTCTTCCAAAATATAGCAGAGGGAGGAACACTCCCAAATTCCTTCTATGAGGCCACCATCACCTTGATACCAAAACCAGACAAGGATGTCACAAAGAAAGAAAACTACTGGCCAATATCACTGATGAACATAGATGCAAAAATCCTCAACAAAATACTAGCAAACAGAATCCAACAGCACATTAAAAGGATCATACACCATGATCAAGTGGGGTTTATCCCAGGAATGCAAGGATTCTTCAATATACGTAAATCAATCAATGTGACACACCATAATAACAAATTGGAGGATAAAAACCATATGATTATCTCAATAGATGCAGAAAAAGCTTTCACAAAATACAACACCAATTTATGATAAAAACCCTCCAGAACGTAGACATAGAGGGAACTTTCCTCAACATAATAAAGGCCATATATGACAAACCCACAGCCAACATCATTCTCAGTGGTGAAAACTGAAACCATTTCCACTAAGATCAGGCATAAGACAAGGCTGTCCACTCTCACCACTATTATTCAACATAGTTTTGGAAGTTTTAGCCACAGCAATCAGAGAAGAAAAAGAAATAAAAGAAATCCAAATCTGAAAAGAAGAAGTAAAACTGTCCCTGTTTGCAGATGACATGATACTATACATAGAGAATCCTAAAGATGCTACCAGAAAACTAGTAGATCTAATCAATGAATTTGGTAAAGTAGCAGGATACAAAATTAATGCACAGAAATCCATTGCATTTCTATATACTAATGATGAAAAATCTGAAAGAGAAATTAAGGAAACACTCCCATTTACCATTGCAACAAAAAGAAAAAAATACCTAGGAATAAACCTACCTAAGGAGACAAAAGACCTGTATACAGGAAACTATAAGACACTGATGAAAGATATTAAAGGTGATACAAATAGATGGAGAGATATACCATGCTCTTGGATTGGAGGAATCAACATTGTGAAAATGACTATACTACCCAAAGCAATCTACAGATTCAGTGCAATCCCTATCAAACTACCAATGGCATTTTTCACAGAAGTAAAACAAAAAATTTCACAATTTGCATGAAAACACAAAAGACCCTGAATAGCCAAAGCAATCTTGAGAAAGTAAAATGGAGATAGAGGAATCAGGCTCCTGGACTTCAGACTATACTATAAAGCTACAGTAATGAAGACAATATGGTACTGGCACAAAAACAGAAACATAGATTAATGGAACAGGATAGAAAGCCCAGAGATAAACCCACACACATTTGGTCACCTAATTTTTGATAAAGGAGGCAAGAATATACAATGGGAAGTAGACAGCCTCTTCAATAAGTGTTGCTGGGAAAACTAGAGAGCTACATGTAAAAGAATAATATTAGAATACTCTCTAACACCATACACAAAAATAAACTCAAAATAGATTAAAGACCTAAATGTAAGACCAGACACTATAAAACTCTTAGAGGAAAATATAGGTAGAACACTGTATGACATAAATCACAGCAAGATCCTTTTTGACCCATCTCCCAGAGAAATGGAAATAAAAACAAAAATAAACAAATGGGACCTAATGAAACCTAAAAGCTTTTGCACAGTGAAGGAAGCCCTAAACCAGATGAAAAGACAACTCTTAGAATGGCAGAAAATATTTGCAAATGAAGCAACTGACAAAGGATTAATCTCCAAAACATACAATCAGCTCATGCAGCTCAATATCAAAAAAACAAACAACCCAATCCAAAAATGGACAGAAGACCTAAATAGACATTTCTCCAAAGAAGATATACAGATTGTCAACAAACACATGAAAGGATGCTCAACATCACTAATCATTAGAGAAATAGAAATCAAAACTACAATGAGGTGTCATCTCACACCAGTCAGAATTGCCATCATCAAAAAATCTACAAACAATAAATGCTGGAGAGGGTGTGGAGAAAAGGGAACCCTCTTGCCCTGTTGGTGGGAACGTAAATTGATACAGCCACTATGGAGAACAGTATGGAGGTTCCAAAAAAACTAAAAATAGAACTACCATACAACCCAGCAATCCCACTACCGGACATATACCCTGAGTAAACCATAATTCAAAAAGAGTCATGTACCACAATGTTCATTTCAGTACTATTTACAATAAGCAGGATATGGAAACAACCTAAGTGTCCGTCGACAGATGAATAGATAAAGAAGATGTGGCACATATGTACAATGGACTATTACTCAGCCATTAAAAGAAACGAAATTGAGTTACTTGCAGTGAGGTGGATGGACTTAGAGTCTGTCATACAGAGTGAAGTAAGTCAGAAAGAGCAAAACAAATATCGTATGCTAACACATATATATGGAATCTAAAAAAAAAAATGGTTCTGAAGAACCAAGGGCAGGACAGGGATAAAGACATAGAGAATGGACTTGAGGACGTGGGGAGGGGGAAGGGTAAGCTGGGACGAAGTGAAAGAGTGGCATGGACATATATACACTACCAAATGTAAAATAGATAGCTAGTGGGAAGCAGCCTCATGGCAGAGGGAGACCAGCTCAGTGCTTTGTGACGAACTACAAGGGTGGGATAAGGCAGGTGGGAGGGATACGCAAAAGGGAGGGGATATGGGGATATATGTATATGTATAGTTGATTCACTTTGTTATAAAGCAGAAACTAACACAACACTGTAAAGCAATTATACTCCTATAAAGATGTTAAAAAAAAAGAGAAGCTCTTCTTCCAATTGATAGCATATATGCCTGATAAACACATGCTGACAAACTGAGATCAATAGCTTGAAATATCAAAGAAATGAGTATTAGTTATCTGTCTTTCTATGGGAACAGCTCATCTCCACCATGCTGATGGGTGAGTTTAGATAATGGCCAATTACATGTCCTCAACCTCTGGCCATATGTTGTTACATAACCAGGCTGTATACCCCAATTCCCTGACCACAATGCCTGGTTCAGCAGTATGTGACCCAAAGCACTGGGATTTTTCAATGTGGTGACCTACATAAAGGCCTTTGCCTTGCATCTCAGATCAAAGTTGGAAGGATGTGATGCTGGATCTGCTTGTAGCCTCATCCCTACCACTGTGTGAAGTCAGGAAATCAAACCAAGAAGAGCCTAGCAGAGATGGGAGAGAGCATCTCAAGACCTCTTCTGTCCCTGGGCCTCCCCACCCACCCTTGGATGTTCCCAGCTGTATGAGCAAATGAAACCCTTGTTTGTGTAAGCTGCTTTGAGCTGGGGATACTCACAAGTAAGTGTTATAACTCACACAGTGTTTGGTACCTGTAGTGGGCTGAGGCTCAAGACTGACCCTAAGATAAAGAAGGCCTGGATCCATGTGGGAAAGGGCAGGGGTGCCCCATAAGACACCAGTCCTTTATGGGGCAAGATGCTGCAGAGCCTTACAGTGCTCTGGTATTGAACCACTTATCTCCTGAGGCTTTATCCACAGGGCTAGATGGAACATGCCAGAATATCAGGAGGGCATTGACCCTGGCAGCCTTAGCAGATGCCCTGCCCTGCCACTGGGCCTTGGTCAGGAGGAAACCAGTATAGAACCTACTAGATTTCCCAGCTCAGAATCTTTGGAAAAGGGGGTAGGCAGTGCTGTCTTTGCGGTAGCCAGGTCCCCTGAGGTGCTGTACTGGGTGTTTTCCAGGGGTCTCCCCACCTTTCCCCATCTTGCGCTGCTCATCAGGAGTTCATCTACAATCTCCTTGCATTTTGGCCCGGTTGGTATATTAGTTTTCTGTTGCTGTGTAACAAATCACCATAAACTTAGCAGCTTAAAACAACATACATTCATTACCTCATGGCTTCCCTGGGTCAGGAGTCTGGTCACAGTGTGGCCTGGCCCTCTTACTCTTAGGTCTGCAATCTAGGCATAACCGGGCTACATGCCTTTCTGAAGTTTGGTGTCCTTTTCCAAGCTCACTGGTTGTTGCCAGAATTCAGCTCCTTGGAGTTGTAGGACCAAGGTTCCCATTTCCTTGCTGGCTGTTGACTGGGCACCATTCTCAGCATTCTCAGCTCCAGTTCTGGCCCTGTGGACCCTTCAAGAGGCTTCTTCACAGCATGGCAGCAAGAGAAACTCTCTGATGTCAGGTAGGGCTCAATTCTTTTAAAGGGCTTACCTGATTAGGTCAGTCCCACCCATAAGAAACTCCTTTGATTAGTTCAAAATCAACAGATTAGAGACCTTAATTACATATACAAAATCCCTTCACCTTTGCCATGTAATGTACCATGCTCATTGGAGTGAGGTCCTCAAAAAACTAAAAATAGAGTTGCCATATCATCCAGCAATTCCACTTCTGGTCATTTATCTGGACAAAACTATAATTCAAAAAGATACGTACACCCCTATGTTCTATATAGCAGCACTATTTACAATAGCCAAGACAAGGAAACAACCTAAATGCCCATCAACAGAGGAATGGATAAAGAAGATGTGGTACATATATACAATGGGACAGTCCTCAGCCATAAAAAAGAATGAAATAATGCCATTTGCAGCAACATGGATGGACCTAGAGATTACCATACTAAATGAAGTACTTCAAAAAGAGGAAGACAAATACCATATGATATCACTTATATGTGAAATCTAAAATATAACACCAATGAACTTACTACAAAACAGAAACAAACTCACAGACATAGAGAACAGACTTGTGGTTGCCAAGGGGGAGGAGGAGTGGGAGAGGGATGGATTGCGAGTTTGGGATTAGCAGAAACAGACTATTATATATAAAATGGATAAACAACAAGATCCTACTGTATAGCACAGGGAACTATATTCAATATCCTGTAATAAATCATAACGGAAAAGAATATGAAAAAGAATACATACATACATACATACATACATATATATATATGAATCACTTTTCTGTACATCAGAAACTAACAACTATAAACTGTAAATAACTATACTTCAATAAAAAATAAATTAAAAACAATTTTTTTTACCCCTTCTAAAATTCCAGATTTCTGTGCCCAGGGATAAAATAACTTTGCTTAGGCACCTGGGGAAGCAAAAGTATATTTTTCACCATTTTCCCAGTGTTTGTCTGAAGGCCACCGGCGTGATCAAGATTTGCTGAAAGATGGGCTATGCCAAGAAGGGGAAACATATAATTTCTGGTAAGGTAAAGAAAACTGTTTATCACATTACACTGTGATATGGGAAAGGAAGGAAGCCCACATCCACTGAGCACCTAAATTCTGCTCAATCCTTAGCTATGCTCCTTGTCTACATTATCCCATTTAATCCTCTCAACAGCAGCTTCTGCTTTGTTTTCCTTCCTAGCACTTATCGATATTGACCGTCTATACAGCAATTAAATAATGTCCTCTCCTCATCACCTCGAAATGTGAGCTCAGTGATGATGGAGAATCTGTTCTGCTCATTGCTATATCTCAAGCACGTAGAACTTCCTGGAACACAAAATGTATGGGAAAAATATTTGTTTAAAAAATGTTATAACTTAGGTATTATCAACATCATTTGGTGCTTGAGAAACAGGCTTGGAGAAGTTACAAAACTGTGATGATTAATTTTGTGTGTCAACTTGACAAGGCTACGGTGCCCAGTTTTTTGGTCAAACACCAGTCAAGATGTCACTGTGACGGTATCTTAAAGGTGCGATTAACATTAAAATCAGTAGACGTTGAGTAAAGCAGATGACTTTCCACGTTACGGGTGGGCCCCATCCAATCAGTAGAAAATCTTAAGAGCGAAGACTGAGGATTTCCCCCAAAAGAAGAAATTATGCCTCAGACTGTAAAATAGAAACCCTGCTTGAGTTTCCAGCCTGCTGCCCTAATGAATTTGGACTGAAGACTGCAAGCTCCACTCTTCCCTGAGTTTCCAGCCTGCCATCCTGTCCTACAGATGTCAGACTTGCCAGCCCCCGCAATTGCATGGACCAATTCCTTAAATAAATCTCTTTATGTCTCTCTTCCCCTTTTGATAGATAGATGATAGATTGATAGATAGGTGGATAGATAGATAGATAGGCAGACAGATTAGGATAGGATAGGATAGGATAGGATATAGATAGGTATAGATATATAGACAGAGGTATAGGTATCTTATTGGTTCTGCTTCACTGCAGAGCCCTAACACACTGTCTTAGCTCATACACATGTTCAGTAGAAGGGTAGACTAACGGCTGATAGTTATTATGTGATTTGATCCATACAACCGTCATTCATTGTATTTTACAGGTGAGGAAACTAAGGCTCAAAGGATAAGGACTTGGCCCAGTTCGCACAGCTAGAAAGAGTCAGGCTTTGCACATATAAGGTGTATACAATACTTGAGCCTGACATTCTTCACTGCTTGATGGTTCAGTCCCCTGAGAACAGGTGTGAGCCAATGGACCCATCACTGTGACCCTCCCAACAACATCCTCATGAGTTTCTTGAGAAGGGAAACTCACAGTAACAATAACCATTAACAGCTAAAGCCAGCACTTGCCATGCTCTGTTACCTTCCAGGACTTTCCTTCCCGCCCTGGCACCGTGAAGCAGGCACTGCTTTTATCAGATGAGGAGACAGTGGATACACAGAGAATGTGTCACTTGCCCAGGTTCACAAAAGTCGAAGTTATATCCAGTGATATATTGGATTATCACTAAGTGCTTGCTATAACCGCAATAGGCTGTTCTGTGGTGTTTTCACCAACCACTCAAACTTGGTGAGACGGACCCAGTAGGCAGGGACTTCAGCTGCCATCAGTTGTTTAGGGTCCAGGTCACCAGACTGTCCCTGAAGCCCTTGGCCCCTCACCCCCTTCCCTGACATCTGTTGAGTTGCCTGGAGTGAGTGGTGCTGAGGGAGTGATGCAGGGGGCCCCTGTTCATGGGAATCACTATCAGTGGCCGTGATCCCTGTAGCATGGCTGTCACCTCATCCCTCTGTCAAGGCACTTTGGTTGGGCCAGCTTTGGGCCCAGAGCTCACCTCACTGCTTGTGCTCACGACATGAGCCCTGGAGCCCTCAGGGCTTTCTGAGGGACTTCCGAGAGATTTACAAAGGCGTGGACTTCATGCCTCCCTCCACAAACATCCACAGGGTGTCTACTAATTGTCCCACACAGCAACAGGGACATCATGGCAGGGCAAGTATGCTTTCTGCTGCTGAGGGCAGCCATCTGTCTGGGGAAGCCCAGATTCAATGATAAGCACACTCTGCACCGTGTGGAAGATGGGGCTTGTTGAGGATGACTCCTGGGACAGCCAGTGGGCACAAAATATGCATGGTGACAAGATTAGCTTCAGGTGGGGGATGGTGAGGAACTTTTGTTTTCTTAGAGTTTTCAATATTTTCTCAAGTATTTCATAGTGAGCGAATCACTTTCAAAAAAAACATTTAAGGATATTTTCCCACTTGTCCTCCAAAAACTCATTATTAGTGTTCTTTTTAAGTTTGTTCATCCAATAGGCCAAGAGAGACAAGCGATAGAGGGAACACAGAGAGAGAGACAGAGAACAAGGAAGAAAGAGACAGAGAGGTAGAGAGAGACAAAGACAGAGAGAGAGAGAAGAGAGAGAGAGACAGAGACAGAGACCGAGGGAGAATTCCTCTGAACTTACATATCTCTGATTACTAGTGAGGCTGATCTTTTTTGCAGATATTATCACTTTGCATTTCTTCTTTTGTGACTTCAGTATTCCTGGGTTACATTATCTTCTTCCTTGGGTTGTTTCGCTTTTCAAGACCTACTTATATTAAAGTTTTTAATCCTTTGTTTATCACATATGTTGCAAATGTGTCTTTGTCTTCAACCTTTGTTTACTATGTTATCACAGGCAGACATCTTTATGGGGACAAATCTAATGATTCTGTTTGTGCGTTTTGCCTTTGTTGTCAGGCCCAGCAAGTTTGTCGGCATCCTAAAAGATCAAATGGATGTTGACTTTTATGCTATTCTCATAGTTTTTATTTTTGCCATTTAATTATTTAAACCATTTGGGATTCATTTTGATGTAACACATGAGAGGGGAATCTAACTTTTTTCCACCTGAAGTTTGGCTGATTGTAACAATCACAATTTGGTAACTCCTTTCCCACTGATGTGAAATTCTCCTTGATTGTTTAAGAAAGTGTAGTAAAGTTATGTATGTTTCTGTGTGATTCTGGACTTCCTTATTTTTTCCACTAATTAATTGACCCTAATAGCAGTACCATACTAATCATTATAATTTTTACAATATCTATTAAAAATTTGCTAGGAAAGTTACCTTCATTGTTATCTCTTTTAGAATTTCCAAGCTATTTTTTTTCTGAATAAACTTTAGAACATTTTGTCAAGTTTCCCCTAAGGAAATTTTGATTTGAATGTTTTTTTATTTTTAAATCTACAAAACAATAGTTAGGCTTCGCATCCAAAAAGAAGGCATGAATTTCCATTTCAGTGAAAAAAATAATGACTAAGAGTATGAAGTTTTCACCTACATGGTCTGGGTTCAAATCCCAGCTCAGAAAGTTTCTTACTGTGTGACCCTAAGTGAGATATTAAACCTCTCTGTGCCTCATATTTTATGTATATAAAATGTGGATAATAAGAGCAGCACTTCATAAGATGGTTGTGAAAATTAAACAAATAAATGTTTCTCAGTGGTTAGAATAATGCCTGGCACATTTTTAATAGATGTTAACTTTTCTCACGAATATTTTGTTACTTTCCTCACTAATATCTTGTAGTGTGTTCCACATGGGTTCCAAACAAGAACACAGGAAAGAATAAATGAGCTGATATTCAGAAAATATAGAACAGTGCATTCCACACAATAAGCACTTCAATTACACTGTCTTTTTTAACATCAAATGACAGAGTCACCTCTTTCTACCCTCACCCTTCAGGGTCATCCCACCTTCAATATCCTGGGAACAAAATGCAGGAGAAACCCTCATTTGGGGCAAGAGTCCATATTTTCTGTACACTAAAATTCTTCCTTTTTTGTACTTTCACATAATTCAAGCCAGAGATCAAGTATCTCTGAGAATTTATAGCCCTGGTGGGTGAGGAAGGGAGACAAGGCCTTTAGCTATTGTGTTTTGTTTTAAATTTCATTTCCAAGCTAAGACTGTGTTTTAAGAGTTTCAGCTGGAATGAGGTTTCCCATCTCACTATGAACCCGTATGAGCATTATAATAGAAATGATGAGAACTTCATGTACAATTGTAGCTATATATCTTATCATGGCATGAAAAATGCAGCATTAATGTGAATTCCTTGTAGTTCACCTCGTCAGTCCCCCATAATCGCAGGAGCCAGAGCACTCCGTGGTCTCCACACCACAGATATTTCCTGCTCCATAGTTCTCTCCACTCATCCCCATTTATGGCTTTTAAGAATGTGTTGAAATATAGTTTAATGAGCAATATCAGCCAGGCGCACACACCTGGAATGCCATGAGACTTTAAGAAAGACATTTTCTTCTCATTTACTTCAAACAAAAATGAACAGAAATTCACAAAGAGGTTCCACTGGTGCTAAAACTTGAAGTTTTAATTTCTAATGGCAGCTGGCTCACAGATCAATGGGATCTTAGTTAAGTCAATCTCCTTGAACCTAATTTTCACTTTCTGAAAAGCATCATAATAATCACACAGTACTTTGATACTTCATGAATGTAAATAATTATTTGAAGTTCTGAAAATTTTCGTAAGAACTGTTTTAGTTAACTATGGCTATATAACAAATTACTCCAAGACTCACACAGTCTCTGAGGTTGGGAAATCAGGAGTGGCTTATTTGGGTGTTTCTGGCTCAGGCCCTCCCACAGGCTGCAGCCCAGCTGTCTGCCAGGTCTCAGTCTCCTCTGAGGGCATGAGTGCGGCTGGAGAGTTGGAGTCTAAACTGCTGTCCCCATGCCTCAGCTCTTCACTAATTGACCGAAGCTTCAGTTCCTCCCCATGCAGGCCAGTCTATAGAGTTGCTCACAAAATCATCGCTGGCTTCCCCCAGTGCAAGTGATGAGAGAAGATGGCTAGCCCCAAGAACAAAGTCATGGTTTCTCCTCTGACCTCATCATGTCAGTGACATGCCATTACTTACACTGTATGCAGTGGTCACACAGACCTACCTGGCACGCTGTTAGAGGGGACTCCACAAGGGCGTGAAAGCCAGGAGGTGGGGTTCCCTGGGGGCCATCGTAGTAGCTGGCTACCACAAGTACCATAGAAATGCTCAGCTGGGAGAGATAGGTAGAGTATACCGGCTAGTGGTAAAGGAAAATCAGAATTTGTTCCCTTTTGCAAATCAGACATCAGTCACAATTCACCCTGGTGGCTCCTTCATCAGTAGCCCACTCTCTGGTGGTGGCCTGCAGCCTGCCCAGCCTGGAGAATTTGCCAGTTATTTCCAGAGCTGTGTTCCCAACAGTGTAGAAATAATGGAAGTATACCCACATTCCCCGAACCAGAGAATCCCTCAGGGTTCCAGAGCCTTCTGGTCAGCCCACCCGAAGCTTTGGCTGCCCCACACCAACCCCAGTGAGTGCTGATGAGCGGTCACCTCCAGGAAAGGGCATCTGGTCCCTCAAGCGTGGAAACCAGGGTTCTGACCACAGGAGCGAGCCTTCAGACTAGCTTGGCGATGACTGTTGAGAGCAAAGCCCGGTGTCATCTGGCTTGAATCTCACCTTTTTCTGTCTTGCTCTGCAGGCATGCTAAGAGGGGTGGAGAGGAAGGTCTTGGGCTAATTAATACAGGACACCTAAAAGCAATTTTAAGGTCTTATGCCTCCAGGATTTCTGGTCCTTTTTCAAAGAAGGAATGTCCAGTGGCCATGTCTGTTGGGGGGACAATTAGTAAAGTGATAGTTGTACAACACAGAAGGTTGTCTCTGAACCTAAAATTTGCCTTTCCCTGTCATTGGTTTTTCTGTTGATCTTTTATAAAATGAAGATTTAAAACAAGGATTTCCTATGACAAGATGGGCACTTATATTCAACTTTTTGAGGTTTCAGAAAATCCTTGATTCTGAAACAGCTGAAGGCTGAGAGACAATGTTATAACAAATACTTTAGCAGAAAACAAATGATGTACTAGTCTCATGTTTTCTTAACAAATTCTGATGTGAGCAAGTGAAGGCAATTGAAAGTCAAGCCAGGTAGGCTGCACATCTCCAGCACCATAATGAACTGTTGTGCAGGGATGTATGAGAAATCCCGTTCAGAACCGATCCTGATCCCGCACTGAGCAGACCGGCTGCATCAGATCCCATGTAGGACCCTGTACAGGTTACAAAGATGGACCACAGGTACCGTCTGCCCTCAAATAACCTCCACTCTGCAGAGGCAGGTAAAAATTGCATGCAAATAACTATCACACAGGCCTGATGAAATCAAGATAAAGTAATCTGGGAATTCCAGAGGGAAAAGTATTAATATTTATTGGGAAGATTCATTTCTCCTACATGTGTTTATTGAGGCCTGCTGTGTAGCCAGCAGTGTGTTGGAACACAAAGAGAAAACATACGGTCCTAGTGGAAAGGAGCAGGATTGCAGTGCCGTGACCTGCACAATAACAGAACTGTGTTGATGATGCTGAAGCCGTATCAGGGAGAAGCTGGTTCTCTTCAGGCGGTTGATCAAAGCTGTGCAGAGGGAGTCATACCTGGAGGGGACACTGAAGGATGAAGGAGAGGGTGCCAGCTGGCAAGAGCAAGCAGGCTGTATGGGGAGAACACTCCAGAAGGTGCCGCAGGTACAGTAATATGAAACCATTAAATACCCCAGCACATTAAAAGAATTACAAGTGCTTCACGGTTGTTGGATTTATAGAATACAAGGGAGAAACTCAGGCAGCAGGAGGTCCAAATTGTGGATGGACTAATGTACATGTGAAGGAATGTGGATGCTTTTCTGTAGGCAGTGCACCTCATTTGGAGGTCTGGGAACAAATCTCTTTGAGAATCCAAACAAAGCTATGGCCATATTCCTTGAAATGCTGCCCACAAATACAATTGTGTCTATAATTTCAGAGGGTCTACAGGGCACTGGGGTGTGAAGAAAAGAGCCCCTGACATGGAACCCTGCGGACCCATTGCTGGAATTCACGCCAGAGTCAGAGGATCAGATGCTCACTTCAGAGTCACGTTCCAGGTGGCAGAGTGGAGGGCGTATCTCTGGGAGAGAAAGCAGAGCAGGAACCATCAGGAAGCTGTGGAATGCATCTTAAAATGTGTAGTCCAGAACTGTGACATTTCCTTGCTTCTAACAAGTCATCAACTTGTTAGAACATCATCAACTTAATAACAGCTATTTGGGAAAAAGAAAACTCCATATTAAATGTACATTATTTTGTAATCTAGTATTTTTCATTGAGGATTTTTTTGGTGGGGGCCGTGAAAACCAACTCTGATTAGTTGAGTCCAAAGTCTTGCTATCTTTTTATCTGAATTACCTATTTCTGGAAATCATCTGGAGGTTTCTTTTTTTTTAATTCTATTTATTTATTTATTTGTTTTTTGGATGCGTTGGGTCTTTGTTGCTGCACGCGGGCTTTCTCTAGTTGCAGTGAGCAGGGGCTACTCTTCGTTGCCATGCAAGGGCTTCTCATTGCGGTGGCTTCTCTTGTTGCAGAGCACGGGCTCTAGGTGCGTGGGCTTCAGTAGTTGTGGCATGCAGACTCAGTAGTTGTGGCTTGTGGGCTCTAGAGCACAGACTCAGTAGTTGTGGCGCATGGGCTTAGTTGCTCCGTGGCATGTGGGATCCTCCCGGACCAGGGCTCGAACCCGTGTCCCTTGCATTGGCAGGTGGATTCTTAATCACTGTGCCACCAGGAAGGTCCCTGGAGGTTTCTTAAGAGGGAGTTTCCACCCTTAGGTAGCGCATAAGAGTCAGGCATAAGAGATGAGCCTCTGTCCTATATCTTCAATTGCATTATTGCGTGGTGTACACCTTAGGCAAACTAATATGCTAAAAACAACCTTTGCTTTCAAAGTTCATGGTGATGTGACTTCAGTAAAAACCAGAGACACCCAAATTTAATTTAAACTTTAGCTATTAGTGTCATCACCAACACCAGTGACAGAGCTATTGCTCCTGCAGTGATGCCACAATTCACCTCCTGGCTGGTGGTAGCATTTGGGTTTCAGAAATGTCAGATTGTGAAAAATTATGTGTCTTAGAGTGGACAGTATGGTCCAATCGGTAGTTAGCCAGGAGAATGTATCAGGAACAGGCTGACTGAACAGGGCAGCCTTTCCCAGGTCTTTATTAAGCAGCTATGTGAACGAAGTCATAGACAGATATGTCACATTGGGCTTCTGCCCTTTTGGCCAAAGTCAGGCCCGTGGAATTCCATGTTCCCAGGTTTACAGAGCTGCAGACATCGCAAGGCAGGGATGTGAGCTGTCTGCCCAGCTGTGACAACTCTCTCAGGCTCACCCGCACCCTGTGACAGTCAGATGCACCACGGACAAATGTGTGCTCATCCCCCGTCCTTCTCCTGAGCTCACTGAGCCCTTAGCTGAGTGTCCAGACCCCATGTCCCCTCCCCCAAAGCCTGGTGACCCCCAGCTCTGAGCACAGACTGAGGCTCAGAGGTGGTGGGAGGTGTGAGCAGCCTAACCCGGGGAAGCAGACAGTCTGGGTTTCACTGCAGCTTCCTTTGGGAAATACGGGGTTCCTGAGAGCTAGGGTGAACCGCAGGGCAATCTGGGGCCGGCCCGGAGACTGGTATGCAGGAACATTCCTCCTCGGGCTCCCATGACGGGCTCTACAGTGCTGGAGGAGATCCACAAATATTTGTCTGGTTGCATAGTTCAGGCATGTGAAAATTGGAACCAAGAAACACGCTCTTTATTCTCTTTCCAGAAATGCTGCCTGAACTCTGACCCCTGGCACTCCCACTCGTCTTGGGCCGGTTTTTAATCTGTTCCCCATTATTTCACTTCACATGCTTTTGCAGACTTTGCTAGAAATGTGAGTCCTGCCTTGAGCCCTAGTCAAGCAGGGGTCAATGTGTTCTTCTGAATTTCACTGAGTAATTTCCCATCATTTTGCAGGATTGATCCTAGGTACCGCTTCTCCCCACACTCCTCCTCCGCCCTGCAGGCCCTGCCTGCGCAACTGTGCTATGTGCAGGGAAGGCCCCTCAGCCGGCCCTCTGCCCCCAGGCCATGTGGGCTTCTGCTGCTTCCTGAAGAGGGAGTGTTTCCCACAGTTCTGAAATTCTTGATTATGCATGCATCTGTGCATGTGAGGCCAACCATGGCACCCTGGTACTTGTCACACTGTTCCAACCAGCTGTTTTCAATCTGTCCGGGTTTCAGCCAGGTGAGTTGTTCCTTCCATCCTGCAGTATGTAACGCAGCCTGGACCCTGCAGACCCAGGCATCTGTGCGTTTGATCAAAGCGGGAGACCTGCAGGAAATTCAGGGATGACCCCGGTCCAGGGGTTAGATGGAAAGGGCTCCAGTAGGACCTCAGGAAGAAACTGTGTCTTTTGGGGAAACATCAAGGGTGTGCCTGCCCTGGGGGAGGCCTTCCCCAGCCAGGGAAATGTGTTGGGAAGCTGTCACTTGTAAGCTGTGTCTTGCATTGTATGGTCACTTCTGCGTGGGCAGAAGCTCTACCATGGGGCCCATGGACAAAATTCAGGGGACCAAGAATGTGGATGGAAAAAAATTACTAGCTAACTGACCAGCTAACTAACTAACTTACTCATTTTCACTAGCTTCTAACTACAACTTAGCATTTCCTTCTACTATGAATGCAGGTATCAAACCACAGCAGCAACAGCACAACTTGGTGCCTTTGTCAATAATAGAAATCTCAGTCGTCTCATCTCACCCTGAATTACTGTTTGTGCTCATCACTATTCAAAATTACAGTGACCATTAGACCCGCTTCTAGGGCTTATTACATTGTTAATAAAGAAGCATCCATATTACTATATCACAAATTTATTTCTTACATTCTATCCAGGATTTTCAATAAAATGGATTTTTTTTATAATCCTGTTTGTTTTAATCATTATTCTGAGACAGGTCCTGAACTGGCCACCATCAGTGTGCCTCCACCCTGTATTCCTCGACCTCACCGTCCCAGCTTCACCCTCCAAGCATGCCTTGGAACCAAGAAAGGCTACTTGCCTGTGAGGACAGAAGGACATAGGGCTTTAAAGTCCTTACCTCCAAATACAGTAACTTTCTGGGGCACTGGGGGTGGGGATTAGGACTTCAACATATGGATTTGAGCAGACATAATTCCGCCCCTAACAGAAGGTTCCCAGAGAAGGTGATATTAAAATGAAGTATTGACAGTATTGGTGATTGCATGTACCCAGAATGAGAGAGGACGCCAAGTCTAGGGCTGGACCCTCAGCTTTGCAGAGTCAGAAATTCAGTTCTGTAAATGCCCAGTCTCCTGGGGGAGCCTTGTACAACTAAACTGACAGAGGCCATGAGCTCACAGCCAGGCAGAGCCTAGTTTGATCTTCTATGGTGGGAAATAGATCCCAAACAAGCAGAAATACTCACACTGATTGTTGGTTCATTTTCTTCCTAGCTATGTAAGAAAATCTTATGAGACACAATATTTTACTCAGGGAATTGGACAGTAAGCAGAGACGAGATGATCAAAGCAGTATTTTCCAATCTACAGGGAACAACCATTCATAGATCCTAAAATTAATTTAGTAGGTTAACAACCACCTTTTCTAACAGAATCTAATAGAGAGTAAATTGAAGAGAAGGGAAGGGAGATGAGATGTATCACATACAGTAAAGATAAATATTGTCTTATCAAACTTTCATTACAGTGTTTCATATGTCCATGAGGCATGTATGTGTACAAAATGGGCCCCAGTGTATTTTTTTTCTTTTCTGTGGCTTCTGTTAAAAGATAAAAGTTTGAAACACCCTACATTAGATGAACTTGAAAGCCAGACCTTCCACCCTGATACTACAGGGTTAGATGTATCCAATGAATGGGATATTTTGCCTTATTAAAATATGGCATGCTTAGACTCTTGGTCATGAGGGAAAAAGTGGAAATAGCAAAGGGAAAGGGCCAAGTCACTGTAAAGATGCAGAAGAGGTGGACTACCCATTGGAGTGCAGGGCAGAAACCTCATCTAGGAGCCCCGAAGCCTCTGCTTCTCTCTGCAGGGCTGCTTCATTTGTCTTTGGAATCTGGTTGTCTTGCTTTCCCAAACCTCGAGACAGAACACAGCCAGTGCCAATTTGTTAGCTTCCCTTTAACAGAAAAGTCCTGACCCCTGCATCCAGGGTGGGGACAGCAGTGGGCTCAGCATGGCCAGCTGTTCTGATGACTCCAAGCAGTTGGTCCACCCCTGGGATGTCCCTATAACTTGGATTTAAGTATCTGCATCTCTCTTGGCTGCTTCAATTCTGGCTCCTTCTTTCCTTGAGCCATGCCTAAAACTTCTCCAGGGCAGATCCACCTCCTAGCTGTGCCAGTGGCTCAGTAAATTCTCTGTGAATGAACGAGATGGTACATATTCCTAGGGATGGGGGTGTTAGAGTATGGATTGTTTGGACCTATTTGGTTTAAGATAGCATATTAGTTAGAGAGCTGTGAAATCATCAGAAAAGTAGGTCTCAGTAACTATTTGTATTTATCAAAAAGAAAATTAAAATAAATCATAAAGGTGGATAAAGAAATGGTTTTTAATACATGTAGAGGAACATCTTAATTTTTATCAAATTACAAATTTAAGTTTATGAATAAGACATGAAAGGCAAGGAAGAAAACAGAGGAAGGAAGGAGGGAAGGAGGGAGGAAGAAGGAGAAAGGAAGAAAGGGAGGGAGGGAGGAAGGGAAGGAAGGGGAGAGGGAGGGAGCCTACCCATTTTATTGGTGTTGTTATAGGTGGTTCCTTTTTATTGCTAAGTAATATTCCATTGCATGAAAATATCACCATTCATTTATCCATCCTACTGTTGATGGGCATTTGGGTAGTTTCCAGTTTGAGGCTATGTTTATTCTAATACCTTCTGATTATTTCTGCTCCTGAAACAGTAGATGAAACAGCCTTTGATTTGGTAGATAAAATCTTTGAAACAAGTGTGTAATGGTGCAACAAAATTAAGTGATTGTCATAGGAACTATGTCCTTCCTTAGATGCTTATCAAACCCCAATACTTTTTCCTACTATAGTAAAGGCAGCACCAGTGCTAACTGACTCACAGTTATCAGAGATCATCTCTGGATCTCTGTGTGGGTGACAGCAGAGATTGCCAACAAGATCCACCCTACTTTGTCCACACACAGATCCAACTGATGGTCCTGAATGGCAGTTACCTCGTTAGCTGCACACCCCTGAAAGCCAGGTTTTACTATATTACAAGGCCTTCCACTACACAGTTCATCTTATCTCTACATTCTAGGAAGCAACACCTAAGTGAGGTAAGGGAGCCTGCTGAAACTGGTACTCACAAAACTGTTGCCTTTTCCAACCCCAGGGCCCAGGTGTCTTTCAGCTCTTCCTCAGTGTACAAACCTGGAGCCTTTGTAGTAAGGGCTTCTCATCAAGGGACACACAAAAACCTTCTCAAGTTTCCATTGTGACAAAACTATATTCTTACAGATTTCAAAATGCCAAGGTCAAGTGTGAGTGCCCTAATACACTGCTTCCTACAAGGTGCACATGGCATTTGTGGGCTCCCACCTCTCTCTGTTGGAGGGCTGACCCGAGGAGCACAGCATTCACCTTACAGTGTTTCTTTGGTAGGTGGGGGCTGGGGTGCCTGTAGATAAAAGCAAGAGGCCCTCCACTGCCCTGGGGAAAGGCGGGCACCTGGCGGAAGGAACTGCAGCAGCCCTGCTGGATGGGGTGACTCTGGCCTTGTTGAAAGTCTTTGGCCAAGTCCTGGGTATCACCCCTTCCCATGGTACCTTGAGGACAGGACATCAGGGTGTGAATGGGTTTTGGTGCTCCACACAAACCAGAACATTGCAGGTCCTTAAAAGTTGTTCTTTCCCTATGCCAAAAATGTCACCTTCTCCTTTCCCGCCTCTACCTGGTCAACTCACCTCCCCAGCTCTGTCTTCATGGTCCTCTGCTCTCCTCCATCATGGTGCTTATCACTGCTGGCTCCCTGCCTGCCCCCTCTAGACGGGACTCCTTGAGACAAGCACCATGTGTCCTCAAGGAGTCCAGAGATATTTGATGAATGCGTGAATCAAAACAGGGATGCAAGAAAAAGCATGGACAACAGGCATTGATGAAGTGCGGTCTGGGGATGCTTGCAGGTCTCTGAGCCCCTTTCAGGAATCCAGGAAGTCAAAACTCTTTTCATAATAATCTAAAACAGGGACCAGCAAACTTTTTCTGAAAAAGGCCAGATAAATATTTTAGGCTTGGCAGGTCTCTGGTTTCTGTCATAACCATTCAACTTTACTTTTACAGGGTGAGAGCAACCATAGACAACAGGTAAATAATGATGGGCTCGTCTGTGTTCCAATACAACTTTATTTACAAAGCAGGCAGTGGGCCACATTAGGCCCCAGGGCCATATTTTGCCAACACCTGCTCTAACACATTATTGCCTTTTTCACACTCATTTTCTCACAAATATATAAGGGAGTTTTCCAGAAGCTACATGATATGTGATACCACAACAGGCTGAATGTGGAAACATACGTAACAATACAGTTGTCTTCTATTAAGCCAGACATTAAAAAGAACTGCAAAAATTCAAAATAGCACTTCTCAACTAAATTCTTTTCTCTTTTACAAAATATATTATTTTAAATAAATATGTGTTTTATATTAGCATTGAATGAAAAAACAGTAAAGGAGCCTGTTATTGCTATTTTTCAATGAATTAATATTAAATAGTTTGACATTACTTGGTCTTAATTCTAGTATGGTAAACATCTATAATGTAACCCACATAAACAAAAGCTCTTTGGGATCTTCAATGATTTTAAGAATTAAACTATAAGTTAATATAATAGAGGCTGTAGAAATACACAGAAACCTGCCTCTCCTTGGCTTTCTCTTTATTGCATTTTAATCTTCACCTTCCTCTTGGATATCTTTCCCTGTTGGCCCCGGAATGCCTGTTACACACCAGAATAAACCAGCTACTGGTAATTAGTGCCCAATGTGGACAATTCAGGGTGATGTCTTAGCAGGGATTTTTTAAATTGCCTTTGCTGGTGCATTTCCTGCAAGTCTGACCCTGACCTGTGTGCTGTTTTGGTCTTAGCTGCGTGAACCTGCACAGCAGTCTTCTGAGGGGGATGGCTCCTGATTCACAAGGGAGCTTACATACTTGCAGCTGGGAGGGTAAGTCTTGGTCCTTAATGAATCCCCATTCCTTCTCTGCACTGCCCGCCATGCATCCTGAGTTCTAGGTATCTTCACCCTCAGCATCGTTGCCATAGCATCTTCAGCGCAGGCATTTTTGCCACAAACATTTTCAGTGCCTAACTGGCTGTAGGCAACTTTGCCATAAAAGATAAAATAACAGATAATAAAATAGGGACATTAAAAAGGAAATAATGCAACATGAAAAATGAATAACAAAATTAAAAAGACTTTATCACATACAAAATATGTGAATTCATTTAAAATGTGTGTAGATTCATGGCAATACTGCACAAAGAACTGGTTTTATTTTGAGTTACACCTAAGCATTTGTCTTCCAAGACTTTCATTCATAATATTATATATTGTTTTGCTTATTGATTCATCTCTTCATTTGACATCACACTTTTTTTCTTTTGTGCTAAAATTTCTTCCTTCATTAAAAGAGGTATCAATTTCCAATCACTAGGATGCATATTTATATCTGAGCTTCATACTGTGCAGTGAAAGCCTCTATACTGTCGTTGATTCTTGGCATCTTGTCACATGTTCATTGATGTGAACTTTGAACTTGTTCAAAGTTCTATGGGAAATGTGGGTTCAACTCTGCACCTTCGTGGCCCTCAGCTTTTTTCTCCACCAATGTAGTGCATTTCAAAATAAGAAACCACTCTTGGGACAAATCATCGTCACCTGTCAGCTCAATAAAGCCATCAATAACATCACTAGCTGGATGAAATTCTAATTCATTTCAACCAGTTGAAACCAAACTGTCTAACTCAAAACCATCAAACAGTTATTTTACCTTTTACTGCAAAATTACCTTACGGCCAATTAGTTATGCAGTGTATATATTTGCAACAAAAATGCTTGTGGCAGAGATGCTTACAGTGAAAATACTGGACACACTTCCCAGTCATGGACCTCACACCTTCCCCTCTGCCTCCTAAGAACCCCTGCATCTGAACTTATTTGGGGGCAGCCAGGGGTCCCTGATGGCTTCATGGGCAGCAAGGGGGGTTTTTCTGAGAGCAGACTGCAGGAAATCAAATACTTATACTATTCAGACAAGGATACTTTTCCATGAAAAGCAAATAAGCAAACAAATAATAAAACACAACTCTTTTTGAAAACCTGGATAGGGTTTCACTTCAGCAGGTCAGACTGGGTGTCATCCTTTGTCTTTTCTGCCCCCAGGACTACAGCATTGAAGGAATCAGCTCATTCAAGTGAAAGGAATGAGAAGGGGATCTTAGGGGACATAAATGTCAGGACAATTCTGGGAGATAGAAGCCAGCTGTCAGCAGATAAGGCACTTCCCAGAATATGTAGAGCGGCCTGGAAGGAAGGGGCAGCGGCTAGAAGAGGAAGCTGCAGGCAGAGCCCAGGTCAGGAATGAGTAGGGAGCAAGGAGCGCCTTTGGAGGTGTGTCTTATGAATAAGTCTGCCAACGGCTGCCTGCTTCCACTGCTGCTTGCCACCATGGCCCAGCATTTTACCTGCAGGAAGCAATGGGAATTCTCCCTTTAGAAAGTGGATAAAACAGCCTGAGGAAACAGTCAGAATGGGAGAGCTGAGGCTGGTGCACCCCAATTCTGAATTTGACCTCAGTTACCACCCTTCATCACAAAGTGGACAGGTCAATAGGCAAGCTGTACCCCAAACACAGAACTCCTACTACTTCCCCATGGTGGGCTGGGAGAGCTGGAAGGAAACAGTGGTAGGGGAAACCTACCTCAAAAAAATTATCCCAGAAAATAAATAAAATAATAGAGGCTTTCTTGGGAGAGGGGGGGGAATTGACTGGGTGAGGCACGTCTTCGGGAGTGAAAGGGGACCAGAACATGCCACCCCAAAATATGCCATTTTGACGTAAGGATTATTTTGAGCGGAAGGCAATTGAGAAACAACAGATGCAGGAAGAGCTCTCTACCCTCCGCATCTGCTTAAAAGCAGGGCATAAATTCCCCTTTAAGAAGCTGCTCCCCCCACCTCACCCCCACCATGCTTCTGCACCAGGAGGAAAAAAACAGTCATCATTGGAGTCAGAAAGTCAGCACTGACTTGGGTCTGCACAACAAACCTTACTAAGTAACCCTCATCTTCCATTAGTTTCCCCATATGTTTACCTTCCCACAACTTACCACCCCAGGAGCCCACACCCCTTTTCCTTCGTCTTGTCACTGCTCTACGATTTCTCATCCAGCCCCAAATTCTAACCAATTCTTTGAGTTCTCCCACATGTATGAACGCTGCACAAATAAATAAATTCTGTTTTTTTCCTTTCCTGTTAATCTGTTTTTGTCAATTTAATTTGCATGCTTTATTCCCTGAACATAAGAGGGTAGAAGAAAAAGTGACTTTTTCCTCCTCTGCAGGGATGAAGGGATGAAGATCCTATATCTTGATCTGGGTGGTGGTTAAACCAGCATATACATATGTAGACATTCACCAAGCTCTACATTTAAGATTCAGGCACTTTACTGTGTGTACATTATACAACTTAAAAAAGAGTAAAGACAGGTTGACAGGCCATCCATTTCCCTCTGACCATGCCATGATCTCCTGTAGGCTTGCACTCTGTGAGGGGACTTTCTCCTACCCACTGCTGTGGGTATGTCAGAGGCCCTGGCTGTGACACCTCACAATAGGCCTATGCAGGGTTCCTATTTTGCAGGAAAGGAAAATGATGCGCAAAGAAAGGATACCTCCTAGCGGTTATGAAGATAAATTTCTCTTGACTCCACGTCTGAATTACCTGCTTCGCATTCTTTCTGTTAAATGAGAATCTGTGCACTTGCCAGTCTCAAACCACTGTCACTTGAGTACAGTGATTGATATGGAAATGCCATTCATGACTTAAAGTACTAAACACGTGTCCAATTTATATTTTCTCAGAGCAGCGTGGGCTGCTAAGGTGAGAAAACACAGAAACAAGAGGAAATTCTGCTGTCCATGCGGTGCACAGAGGCCACTGGAGCTGCCCTGGATGACCGGTTCCAACCAGAGTGCCTCACTCAGCTCCTCCAATATGGCGGAGTTCTTGGGGTGCCTGTGGGTTCTCCAGGAACCACTGTGATTTTAACCCAAAGGCTCCCAAGCATCTTAATGTCTTAGAATTAGGAAGACACTCCTCACTGGGCAGGTGGGAAAGTGAGTCCAGAGGGCGGGCGCTTTCTCCTGGTCAGTTGGCAGTAGTAGAACCCTCCAGCATTTCCCATCATGATACTGCCTGGGACCCACCAGGGGAGGAAGCGGAGCTGGTGGGTGACAGAGACCCAGAGAGAGGATATGGGTGGGGGTGGAGGGGCAGCCTATCACCTGCAGCCAGGTCTCCCCAGGGGGACTCCAGCCAAGCAAGAAGAGGACCATGGACAGCGAGGGGCGGCCCCACATCCCTGACACTGTGGGTTACTGCTGTACAGGCTTTGGTGCCCCCAAATGTTTCTGTGTGCCTGTGTTCTCCCTTCAGCGTGTAAAAGATTACAGTTCAAGATAGTGAGACGTCAAGGTTAGATGTTTTTAACCGAGGTGTCCACATAACACAATCAAGGAGTGATTGGTTGTAAGGATCACACTAGAAAGGAGCTCTGTCCACGTTACCCCCAGCACACACGCATTTACTTTTGTTGCTTAAGTGACTAGAATCATCTTGTACCTGCTCAGCTTTTGGCAACACAAACCACACCAACTGGAGAATGGGCTTTTCTGCTGCCTAACTGCCTGCTTGCTTTCTATCCAAAGGCTACTGCATTACTGTACACTTTTGAAACTCACACCTAGGTTGGGATTCGGGAAACATTTGCTTTCTTAATGCTGATTCTTCATTTCCTGCCAAAATTGAGCTCTCAGCTCTGAGCAGTCTGACTGAAACCAGAGTCAGCCAGTGGATTCCTGCGACAGGAAACGAGTGTCAGATGAGTCTGCATTAAGCTGTAGATGCTGGAGTCGGCTTCCTTTCCCAGGCAGATGAAAGAGTGAAGTCATTGCACACGGGTTAGTGGTGCAGAACTCAGACTTCCAGAAACTAAGACCAAGCATGTGTCTCACAAGGAAACATTTTGGAAGCCAGGTTTTAATCAACAACATTAAATACATCATGGATTTTTAGAAACTGGTGAATTCCAACGGCAGCCTGTCTAAATTTGTTTTAAAGCTTAAAACATGTTTTGTTTGTGAAATGAGAATACCCTAAAATGCCAGCATGAAAGAGAAAGAAAACCCAATCTCAGAAATAGTTACCACAAAAAGTTTTTAAAAATTAAGTAAATAAAATATTTTATGTTTATCTTTGGCAAAAATGCATTAAAAAACAAAAACAAAAACCTCTACAACTCTACAACTGTTCAGCATTCTGCACGTGGAAGGCATGTCTTCAGCCTCCCGGACCATCACTGGTACATTGTTTGTTTTTTAATAGATCTTTTATTTTTTAGAGCAGTTTTAGGTTTACAGAAAAACTGAGAGGAAGGTACAGAGATTTCCAATACGTGTACAGCCTCCCCCGTTATCAACACTCCTATCAGCACGGTACATTTGTTACAATCAATGAAACTACATTGACACATCAGCAGCAGCCAGAGTGCATAGCTTACATTAGGGTCACTCTGGGTGTTGTACATTCTATAGGTTTAGATGTATGCATCATTACTATATCATACATAGTAGTTTCACTGCCCTAAAAATCCTGTGTGCTCCACCTGTTCATCCCTCTCTCCCCACTAATCTATGGCAACCACTGATATTTTTACTGTCTCCATAATTTTGCCTTTTCCAGAATGTCGTTTAGTTGAAATCATACAGTATGTAGTCTTTTCACACCAGCTACTTTCACCTAGTAATAGGTTCATTGCTTTTTTGAGGACATTTTTCTAGCTCCTGGTTAAAGAGCAGGACCAACTATATAATTTGTTTGGCCCAGTGCAAAGTGAAAATGCAGGACTGAGTGCTCAAAATTATTAAGGATTCCAAGATGGCCATGCAGAAGCATGGGGCCCTGGGAACGTGTTCCCGTGAAGTCGGTTCTGGTGAAGAAAGCCCGTAAAGCATGCGCCCAGTGCCTGAGTGGGTCCTTGGTCTTGTCCAGATTCCAAAAGCAGGGATATGTAAACAAAAGAATTTATTATTTTGGGTTTTGACAATGTTCCGTGGTCACCAGCATCCTCCATACTCAAGTGCTTTCTCCAGCTACACAGCTCAAAGGATGAGAGGGACAGAGGCAGGGTCTGCTGTTTCTTTTCTCAACCTCTTCAAATGACTCAGCCATCAAAAACCGGCTCATCAGAATGGACTCCACATGGTGGTGCTGGGTTCTGCAGTGTGAAGCCCTGCAATGTCCATTAACTGGCAATGGACTATTTTTACTGGTAAGAAGAAAACAGACACCCCATTTGACGACATCTTGAATTATCTGATTGATGACTGGGCAGGCTTATGTACTTCCAAGCAGAATGATATTAATTTAGAGATGCTGCAGCTGAGTGGGTGACAGGTATGATAAGCCAGTTTTCTGCCTGTACAAATGAAGCATGCCAGATAATAGGAAAACAAGGGCTGAGGTGAGGCATCCTGCAGCATGGGTATTGATCGCTCCATCTAGGAGTGCACAAACAATGAGCATTACAGCTGTCACTCCTCCTTGCTGCCCCTGAAATTCTGGAACTTTAGAATTTGTGCAGCAGTACAGAAAACTGAGGCAGAAGGTTCTGTCTCAACAGTGCTGGCCAGAACTTGTAGGTGGGACAAAGGCAGGTTAGAGCTGTAAAGAGGATGAGGAGACTAAACAAACTACCCTCAGGTGGCTCTGCACATCACCAAGGTACATGGATGCAAAGTGTATCAGTCAGCTCGAACTGCATAACAAACACCACTGACTGGGTGACTTAAACAATAGGAATTTATTTCTCACAGTTCCAGAGTCTGGAAGTCCAAGGTCAAGGTACAGCCAGGGCTGGTTTCTCTTGAGGTCTCTCTCCTTGGAGTGTAGATGGCCATCTTCTCCCTGTGTCCTCACATGGCCTTCCCTGGGTGCATGTCCGTGTCCTAATAGCCTCTTTTTATGAGAACACAGTCAGATTGGATTAGGGCCCACTCTAACGACCTCATTTTACATTAATCACCTTCTAAAGGGCCTTATCTCCAAAGACAGTCACATTCTGAAGTACTGTGGGTTAGGACTTCAACATATGAATTTTGGTGGGATGGGGAGACACAATTCAGCCCATTACACAAGGTAATTTAAATTTTTCCCAGAGAGTGTGAACAACAGTGCCCAGTGGAGGCATTACTGATTATATTTAGTGTTTCTGTAATTGTGAGATTCATAAAATGTGTCCTTTATTTATTCTGTATTATTGTCTTCCTGTCCCATCTATACTTCCAAGTGGAACTAAACTGTTTTAAACTACCCCTAGGAAATCTTCTCTTCTTTTTCATCACTTTATGTTTTATTTCTCTTTTATACCAATATTTGCTGGTTCTCTAAACTGGTTCTCTAAATGGTCAAACCACTACAATTTTTTTCTTTTGTCTGTTGTACTATTTAGTGGTTCAGAATACAGATTAAATATACCTAGTTGAGTAAAAGGATGACAGTCTCCAAATTCTTCCTGCCTGGGGGTAATCTTTGCTCCACCCTCTCTTGCTGTGTGGTCCTGGGCTTATAACTTAACCTCTCTGAGTTTTGTATGTAAAGTGAGAGATAAGGGTGCTCATCTCATAGTATCATTGTGAAAATTAGGTAAAAACATACATGTAAAAATGCTTATCTTAGAGAAGGACGCAATGATTATTATGTGCTATTATACCCAGATGTTATATTACAGAGAATACATAAAAGCTTGTCAAAAGCTGTTATACAACAACAGTACGTATTTTTATCAAATGTACCATGTCAACATATCAACATAGGATATTATTTTTTGCAAATAATAAGTGAATTGAAATAATATGGAATAGTATCTTTATGTACTTGCTAAATTTTAAAGTTAATTTTATTTTTCTTTATGTAGTTTTAAATTTATATTATTTTGTTTTCAAGTGAAGTTATAATTTTTTTCCATATTTTCTGGGAAACTTTACTAATTTTATTTCTATTCCTGTCCATTGTTTTTTCCTACTTATTCCTTCCTTCCTCATAAAAGGAAATATTTTAAAACCTTTTTACTCTATCAAAAGCAGTATTTAAATCCTGTGATGTCACTCCTTTATAAAACAGAATAACTGCTTCTGTGATTGATCAATCGATTATGTGGTAAAGGACACCGAGACTTGGGAGTTGACGGCTCTAACTAGAACACGGGAGGTCTGGAAATTGCCCTTTGGAATTACAGAACGTTGGAGTTAGAAGTGTGGTGTAGCCCCATTCCTGGGGGGACCACTGAGGCTGGAGCCATGTCCCCTTGGCTGTGTGGCCAGGGCTGGGCTGAGGCTTGCCCAGTCAGTGCATGTCCCCATGCTGCCTCTTCGTCCAACTTTCCTGACTACAGAGGAATTGCATCACGTACACACTTTACTTACAAAAATCTGATGAGATGAGCTGAGAATAAAAATCAAGTCAATGGTAGGGGAACACCTTGCCTTATTATTCCTAGCTTCTATGCTGCAAGGATCATAGCCTTGGTGACTTGAGCCTGCTACCAGGGCTTTTTGGTAGTAATTTTATTCTACATATGTTCTAATTACAATACATACTCACTTTAGACACAGCTCTGAGAAGATGCAACCCTGCTGGATTCTCAATTGTTCATTCTTCAAGAAAAAATTGGAATTATCTTGTCAATTTCTAAAAAACAAAAATCTCCCAATGACGTGCTACAGAAACTGCAGTAATTAAGCCTGTGACTCTAGTGCTGGGCTCTGTGACCTTGGGCAAGTGTCTAAGGCCCTGTTTTTCCTCTGTAGCATGAAGACAACAAAGGTGAGGTAAAGACCTGCAATTACTTAGATACCAAGTTGCAGCAGGGATTCATCTGGCCCTTCCTCCCCAGAGATTCCAACTCTCTGTGTCAAGAAGCGCCACAATGTGGAACTTTACTTCAGCTGGAACTGTGGGACAACCTGGAGTTCCCTCCATCAACCCAGCTGGGGCACTCCCACTGCCTGCTGCAGCCCAAGCTCTGTGCACGCCCAGACCTGCAGCTGCACCTCGGCCTTGCAGGAGCCAGGGGTGGCAAGGTCAAGACAGCAGCACTGGCATCTCCAGACCCAGCCAAGAAATATTGTAGTTAAGAACTGCTCTTGCCTTGGACCACTTTGATGAAGCCCATGGGCCCTGTTTCAGGTGTCCATGCTGCATCACAGAAAGGGTTGTGGACACCAACCATTGTTTAGTTATGCTCACGGGGTGTGGGTCAGCAGTTGGGACAGGACATACGGCTGGGAGGACTCAGAATACCAGAACCTGGACCGGAGTCTTCTACATTCATGAGTGGTGCTCGAGGTGTGCTTGTTTGGTACTGTCAACCAAAGGGCCGGCATGTGGCCTATGTGGCTTGGGCTTCTCAGAGCTCACCGCTGGGTCCCAGGAAAGACTGAGCATTCCAAGAGAACCAGGAGAATACCGAATGGGTTTTTCTGGCCTCCTCTCCCACGTCAGGCACATTGCTGCTCCCACATTCCACTGGTGATGAGAGGTCACTAGAGCTGTCCCTAGACAGCTAGATCACTAGACACACACGGGGAAGTTAAATGCCACCCTGAGGGGTGATAAAAGAAATTTTCACATATTGAGGTACAGAGAAGCCATTCTGACTTATGCATGAGTTAACTTGAATTTTATGCTAACTAAAATATCCTGTTTATGACCTATCAAACATACATTGTACATCTGCTTTAATTATTAAAGAAAAGGGCACATCGACCAAAAGTAAAGAATGTCCATGTTAAAAATAAAGTTTAAATTCCTCTCTTCCCAGGACACCAGTGCTAGTACTCCTCCTTTGATGATAAGACTCCCTTCCCAGATGCCAAGACCATGCTGACTTGCTATATAAATGCTTATCTGTGTGATTTTTGTTGGTGGTGGTATTTTTGGGGTTTTTGTTTTGTTTTGTTTTGTTTTTTGAAGCCTTGAAGAAATGTATCCCTGACTTGTTTAATGTTCTTTGTTCTGACAAGATATAAAACTGTGCTGGAAACCATGCTTCTCTGGAGCAGCTTCTCAGAGTAATACGGGAAGCTGGCTACTGGGCTAGTCCTTAGTTTGGCTCAAATAAAACTCTTTTCTTATTATAGACTGTTTATTGATTATTTTTGTTGACAGGGGTCTTGACACCATCACTTGCAGAAGAGCTGGTGGGTGGAAGATATTGCTGTGGCCGACTTTAGAAAATACAATCTGCCACGGTCCCATCTCAAAACAATGTTTTTAATGAATAAAATATTTATAATTATAAAGGAAACCAATTATATTGGAATACAGGTTAAAAACATAATTTGTGGAATAGTAATATATGTGCCTCTTTATTAACACATTGGAAACAAGATCTAGTGGTGGGTCTAACTGCCACTAATTACCAGTTTTAAGGTTGTGATGAGTTTGAATGATATTTTGAGAAATCCACCACAATTGTAATGTGCACAGATCTGTGACTTTCTATTGATGATGAAGTCAGAGGTCCAGCAAAGCCCAGTGACTTGTGGCTTTATATTCACATTTGAGTTTTCTTTTCTCTGTAAAATTTTTATTGAGATTATACTATAAGTATAGATTAATTTAAGGAGAATTACATTTTTCATTTTCTATATTTTGACTCCAGGACAAAATATATCATCCCATGCATTCAAATTCAAACCTTGTTTTATCATCATGTGTTTCTTCATATGTATTTTTATACACTTCTTGTTAATAGTATTTCTAAATATTGTTTGTATGGTTATTATACATGAGATTTTTTCTTCCAATGTATTTTCTAACTAGGTATTATTTCTATGTAGAATAACTATATATTGATTTTCTTATATAAACTTGTTTGCAGTTGGTTTTCTTGCACCTACCATTTGTACTGTCATGTTATCCACTAACAGCGGTAACTTAGCCTGTTCCTAACCAAGTTTCATAGCTTCGATTTCATCCTGGTTAACTGGATGAGCCTCCAGGACAATATTAAATAAAGAGGTCACACTGAGTTCACTTTCTTGTTCAGTGTCAGAAGCCAGCCTGCCATCAAACAACAACCCCTAACAATCAGCTCCAAATGGCCAGAACTTGATCAATAACCGGCAGCTTCCCTAATTTTTGTTCCCACTTCCAACTCAGGACCAACCACAGAAAGCCAGATATGCTCCCCTAACCAGTCACACAAGACGCCCCCTTCTAGCTAGGCCCCCATAGCCTCCACAAGTGCTCACCTGAACCTGCTCTTTTCCCACTGATATTCCACCCTTTTCCTTCCCTTCGAGGATCTTCCAAATGCAATGATGGTAGCTGACTCCCTTGTAAGCTCTGAATAAATAGCCTTTGCTTCTTCTCATTTGGATGGCCTTAGTTCATTTCCACAATAGATAAACATTTTATGTTAAGGAAGTATCCTCTATTTGGGTTTTATTGGTCTAAAAGCAGGTCTTACCAAGGGCTGCCTTCCCATGCTGCTAGGGGTTAAATTGTAGCCCCCCCCCCAGGGAAACACACAAATTCATATGTTTGAGTCCTAACCCCCAGTACCTCAGAAAGTGAGTATATTAAGACATAAGGTCTTTACAGAAGTAGTTAAGGTTAAATGTGGTCACTAGGGTGAGCCCTAATCCAGTATGACTTGTGTCCTTAGAAGATTGAGACACAGACATGCACAGAGGGAAGACCATGAAGGACACAGGAAGAAGGCACAGCCATCTACAAGCCAAGTAGAGTTCTCAGAAGAAACCAACCGTGCCGACACCTGGATCTCAGATTTCTAGTCTACAGAACTGTGGGACAGTACATTTCTGTTGTTTAAGCTGCCCAGTCTGTGGTATTTGTTAACGGCATCCCAAGCTGACTAATACACACGCACTGGTGAATCCTCAGGGCTTTAACCTACGTGTTTCTTGGTTATTCCCTGACAGATCATCTGAAGCCCATCCTGCAGTGTCTAATCCCTCAATTAGTTTGTTTCCTGCCCAACCAGGAATTCACCTTGAGTCAGAGTGTATATTTTTCTCTTATCACCATTGACCCCTAGATCTCCAAGCAACTCCTGTAAACATCTGTCACCCCATTTGCACTTACCCTATAAGAAGGAAACCCCACAGGGGGAGGCTATGCTCTAGAACAACCATCTACATTCAGCAGATGCCTGGGTGACCTCTTGATCTGGTGGAGACCAGGGGATCCTGTGCATCACCAGCCTGTGTTTCCCTTCCAACAGGAAGCCTCGGCCCTACACAGCCCCATGATGATGCAGGGTTTATCAAACTCCCTTGTCAGACAGGCATCAGCCCTGAAGGGGCACCTGGCACAGTAGATGGCCCTTAGCTACTTAGGGGAGATTTTTGACAGTTATGATGAATGTTGAATCTCATCACATGTATTTGGTTTGACTTAATGAAGTAGTGTGCCATGTGAAGAGATTTCTTCATTTTATGCCATTCCCAGCACAAATTCTGTTTGGTTATGTCGGACTATTTTTTTACCGTAACATAAATTTGATTTACTGGTCTTGTAGTCAGAATTTAGCCAGTTTGTGGACAGCAGCCTTCAGGATGCACCGATGATCACACTCTGTATTCACACCCTTGTGTCATTCTTCCCACACCATGCGGACTGAATCTGGGGCTCATGCTCTTAAGGAACAAATAGGCAGAAGCGATGGCATTGTCTCTGTTGGTTGCATATAAAAAGACTCTGGCTTCCCTCTTGGGTGTCCTCCTGACTTTCTCCCTCCCTCTCTGCAGGAAGCCCACAGCCATGTTTGAGCTGCCCTTGGGAGAGGCCCATGGCTGCTGTCTCTTTTGTCTGCCAGAGAGGACCTGAGGCTGACAGCCACGTGAGTGAGCACGAAGCAGACCGAACCCCTGTCGAGCCGTGAGATGACCCCAGCCCCAACCAGCAAGGTGAGTGCAGCCCTGCAGAGGACACAGCTGAGCCGAGCCAGACTCCTCACCCACAGAGACAGTGGGATAAAAAATATGTGTTGTTTTAAGCCACCAAGTTTTGGGATAATTTTTTAGGCAGCAATAGATAATTAATACGATAATCTTAACTAAAATTATCTTTAGGTTTTGGAGTTGGGAAACTATCTTATGATATTTAATGAATTGGGGTAAATTTTTAAAATCTTTTTCTATGATGAAATTATTTATTCCTTTTAACTTTCAAATGAGCACTTGTAAAATCATTTAGGAATCAAAACTTTTGTTTTTAGAAGAACTCTTTATTAATTCCTTCAATCTTTTCCACTGTTCTTAATATACTCAGATATTTCCTTTCTTGAGTCAGTTTGGGTCATTATTTATTTACAGAAAATCATTTGTTTTATTAAGATTTTTCAAATTTATTCATGGACATGTATATGATATTCTCTTATTAATCTGGCCTCTTATTAATCTGGTTATAACCCCTTTTGCATTTCTAACTTTGTTGATTTCATGTTCTTTTTCACTACATTTTTTCTAGGCTATCCGTGTATTATTTGTATATGGTTGGGAGACCCTGAAAGTAGCAGCTCTTGAATTTATGTATCAATTTAGTATTTACTAATATCTTCTAGTAGTTGCTATTCTGTTTTCTTCTATTCATAAGGGTGATTTGCTTATTGTTGATGGTGTTTTGTAAAGTAAACTTTGATTAGATTATTCTTGTTTACTATTATTGTTTATAATATAATAATTGAAGGTTATTAGTACTGTTCTGCAGGTTCTCATTGTGAGGTTTTCTAAAGTGATTTACTTTCCTCTTTGACACATTTTTTTCCACTGGAGTGTTTTATAAATTCCCATATCTTCAGATATGGGGATATATGTATATGTATAGTTGATTCACTTTGTTATAAAGCAGAAACTAACATACCATTGTAAAGCAATTATACTCCAATAAAGATGTTAAAAAAAAATTCCCATATCTTCAGTGTGTGTGTGTGTGTGTGTGTGTGTGTGTATGCATGTGCACACATATGTGTAGTTAATTTCTAGCTTTATTACTTTTTGCACCCTGTGACAGATAGGATGGCCATGTGTCCCAGTTTTCCCAGGACACTCTCAGCTTACACTGTGTGGGGAAATAAAACTTCCCCGGTTTTCTCAGTGCTCCTGTAAAAGACCTGCTTCCTGATATTCCTCACATGCCATGAGAATTCCATCTGGAGGATGGAATAGTAGTTACTATTTCTACTAATAGTAGTTACTAATTAATACTAACTACTAATAGTAGTTACTAATTCTCATTCTTTTGTCTAGTTAATTTCTTAGATCCATAAGAATAATAAAACTTCTCTTGTCTCCCCAAGAAGGCCAAACAATACAGACCAACTTCCCCAAGGTGGCAAAAAGGGAAGCAACTCTCTCCCTAGTTATAGACATTTCAAGGAAGAGTGAGCCTCAGAACTTGGAAAACTCTCTAAGTCTAAAAAGCCAAGACACACACACACACACACACACACAAACACAGGACTGTCTGGCCCCTGGAGACTTTATGTATCAAAAGGTTGAATTAAGGACTCAGGCCCATTATATTTCCAAAGAGACCCTTTCAGAAGGAGCGAGAACAGCTGCCTCCTTCCCTTTATGTGCAGAGAAGAATCCTTTTCCCTCAAACCCTCACTTCATCCTGCCACCCGTATCAGAAACATTCCCCCCAAGCTTGCCTCCTGTCTCTCCAGGGTTAAAGACCTGGACCAAAGGGGTGCCAGCACACTTGAACATCTTGTATGGTCTGTGAGGTTTCATTAAGAACTTGGTCTCTGATGCTGTTTGTTTCCCATAACTGCCATAACAAGGTTGAACAAACTGGGTGATTTAAATAACAGAAATGTATTCTTTCACAGTTCTGAAGGCCAGAAGTCTGAAATCGAGGTGTTATTGAAGCCAAGCTGCCTCCAAGGGCTCTAGGGGGAAATCCTCCCTCCACTTCCAGCTTTTGGTGGTGGCCGGAAATTCATGGTGATCCTTGGTTTATGGCAGAATAATTCCATTTTCTACCTCCATCTTCACAGGGCAGTCTTTCTGCTCTGTGTGTCTGAGTCCAAATTTCCCTCTTCTTACAAGGACGCCAGTCATTGGATTAGGGTCCACCCTACTCCAGTATGACCTTGTCTTAACATGATTACATCTGCAAACAAACATTCTATTTCCAAATATGGTCATATTCACACATCCCACGTGGACATGAATTTGGGGGGGAAACTATTCATCCCAGTACATACATATTCAGGAGAAAATTAACAAAGATGAATATTAAAAACCCAACATACTTTTCACCTCAGCATAATTATTAATAGCTCCCCCTTTCACTCTCAGAAGTGTTCCAGGGACTTCCCTGGTGGTCCAGTAGTAAAGAATCCGTCTTTCAATTCAGGGGACGCAAGTTCAATCCCTGGTCAGAAAACTAAGATCCCACATGCCACGGGGCAACTAAGCCCACGTGCCACAACTGCTGAGCCTGCATGCCTCAATTAGAGAGCCCACGCACTCTGGAGCCCGTGCGCCACAACTAGAGAGAGAAAACTTGCATGCCACAACTAGAGAGAAGCCCTCACGCCGCAACAAAGAGCCTGCCCACTGCAAGGAAAGATCCTGCATGCCGCAACTAAGACCTGATGCAGCAAAAAAAAAAAAAAGTGTTCCAGTTTGGATGATAAATGGTAAGGTCCCCAATGGCAGACTTTCATATTGTTCAATAATAACAAGTTCTCTATTTCTGCTCTCTTGACATTAGGTGTGGCTGTGAGAATAGTTCTGGTCAATAAAATGTGAGAAGTGACATTTGTGAAGCCTTTAACTGTCAGTGCTCAACTCTGCAGCCCTCACAATATTATCAAATCAAATCCAACCTGTACTAAAATAAAATATCACCAACAAGTAGAGTGTATCCTAAGAATGCAAGGCTATTTTAACATTAGGAAATCCATTAATGTAATAAACTAAAGGACTAAAGGTGGGGGAAGGGTGACCCTCTTAGTGATAATAAAATAAAATTCAACACACATCTGAGATTTGGGGGGAAAAAGACTCAATAAACTTGGATTAGATAAAACCTTATTTATTGATAAAAATGTATCTGGCAAATTACACCCTTAAGTTGACATATCAGAATTCCTATTAAATTCTGGAAGATAGGAACACTTACTGTCATTACTTCCGTTCCACAAGATATTTCAGGTCCTGGCCAGTGGAAGAAGAAAATCAGAGGATCTGAGTTAGGAAGAAAGAGGGAAAGAATCACCTATTTACTGATGTGTGATCATTTAACTAGAAAGCCCAAGAGAATCCATTGAAAAAGTGTTAGAAATAGCAACAGAATTCAGCAAGATGATCAAAATAATATATATGTATAAAAGTTAATATCTGTATATACATTTTTAAATGTACTGAATTTAAAAAGTGATCCATTAACAATAATGACAAAAATTATACAATCCTAGGAACCTAACAAGAAATGTGCGAGATCCTTATGAAAAAATTTACATTTTACTGAAAATACAAAAGGCCTATATAAATGAATAAATAATGCCACATAGTAAGACTCAAAGTTGTAGAAATAGAATGCCCCAAATTTAGACTCAGTTTTGTTTAAAATTATTGAAACCATTAAGTCATAAGTAAGAGGGGTATTTAGTGAGAAACCTTGAGAGAAAGATTGTTGTCATTCTTGTGCATCTAGCTAAAGGGCAATATTTAGCGAGTAACTGAGATAAGGAAGATTAAGGAATGCTTTTATTTGGTGATCTCAAAAGATTGACAAATTATGGACCAATGAGACAAGATTCTTCATTTTAAACTTATACATAGCTACGTTTCTTCTTAAATGTTTAGAAAGTAAGAGTAGGATGCCCCTGTCATAGTCAATTTACAACTATGAAGGTTGCTAATCAAAAAACTCAAGGATGATCTATAAACTGCATTTGTTGGAATGTTAGAATGTTTGTTACAGAAAATTGTATTTATTCATTGAAATTTAGAAAGAATGTTTGCCATAAAATTTCGAATTTGTTCACCTACATTATCATAACTACCCACCAACTCTGACCTCTCTGATCTTATAAACATTAACTCTGTCAATATACAAACATTATGTACTATCTTAATAATTAGGAAGAGTACATCTAGATATTTCTCCCTCCTGATTTTTGAAACTACAATAAAAAATCCTGTTCTTGAACAACTTCAAATCTGTGTAAATTAATCTATAAATTTAATACAACCTCACAGAATATTTTATGAAACTCAACAAGATAATTCTAAACTTCATTAGGAAAAGAAAACACATGGAAGAAGCCAAGAAATTTTTCAAAAGAAGAAATGAAAGAGAAAATGTTCCTGCCAGATATAAAAGCATGAAGACCATACGTATATTACATGATACATTACACACATTCTAGCAATTCAAATACTGGCAAGGAGTTGGACACATGAAACAATGGGATGAAATAGAGATTCCTGGAGCAGTTACAACGGAAAGTTAGATCCTTTTCTCATGTTGTACAAAAATAAATTCATAATTAAGGCATAAACATACAGAAAATACTTTAAAAGTATAGAGGGACTTCCCTGGTGGCACAGTGGTTGAGACTCCATGCTCCCAATGCAGAGAGCCTGGGTTTGATCCCTGGTCAGGGAAGTAGATCCCACATGCATGTTGCAACTAAGAGTTAGAATGACACAACTAAGGATCCTGTGTGCCGCAACTAAGGAACTTGTGTGCCTCAACTAAGGAGCCTACCTGCTACAGCTAAGACCGGGCACAACCAAATAAATAAATAATAAAAATATTAAAATATAAAAGTATAGAAGCATAATTTACAAAACCGTGTAGAAAAGACCTTCTTAAGAAAGACACACAGCATGGAAATGATAAGCGTGTGATAATTTGACTACATAAAAATTTAAAACTTCTATACAATAAAAGATTATAAACAAAGTAAAAAGATGAGAGAACCCAGCTTCCCTGGTGGTACAGTGGTTAAGAATCCGCCTGCCAATGCAGAGCACACAGGTTCGAGCCCTCGCCCGGGAAGATCCCACATGCCATGGAGCAACTAAGTCCGTGCACCACAACTACTGAGCTTGCTCTCTAGAGTCCACGAGCCACAACTACTGAAGCCCACATGCCTAGAGCCCGTGCTCCGCAACAAGAGAAGCCACCGCAATGAGAAGACCGTGCACAGCAATGAAGAGTAGCCCCTGCTTGTGGCAATTAGAGAAAGCCTGCGCACAGCAACAAAGACCCAACACAGCCAAAAAAAAATTAAATTAAATTAATTAATTTAAAAAAAAAGATGAGAGAACAAATATATGCACTATGTCTATAAAGGGTTTATATTTAGAGTATACATTTATTTTAACTTTTATAAATCAATTTTTTAAAATAGACAAACAACCCAATAGGTAGTTAGACAAAGTATATAGACAGTCATACAAATGGCCTATAGACATATAGAAATATTTTCACCTTTATAATGATTGTGGAAATTAGTTTAAAAATCTATTATGTATTATGTTATCTTTCTCAGAATGACATTCTCTCTTTGGTAATACACTATAGAAAAGAGAATAAATTGGTACAGCCTTTTTTGAAGGGCATTTTGGCAAGAATGTATTGCTATTTTTAAAGTGCATACTTGGAGTAGAATGAGTGTCACTTGTCAGCATTCACCCCCACTTTGCTGTAAGAAGAGTTTCCATGTCTGTCCACTGCCATGAGACTCCCAGGGCCCACCCCTAGGCCAAGAGTACATCCTGTATTGTAAGACCTAAATTTTTAAGAGCTGCCTTGACATCTTTGAGCCTCACAGGGCTCCAAAGTTCTAAATGAGTTCCCCTGCTCTCAACAGGTGTGACCCCCAACCAGCAGGAAATACTCCCCTTCCACCCAGTCCTCAACTTAATGGGTTTCACCTCCCTGTCAGCCTGTGGAAGTATTTAAACAAGCCAATCATATCCTCCTGTGGGAATGAGGGGGAACCCCTTGTTATGCCAAAGCCTGCCTCCCACAGCCCTGCTGTTTCACTCTACTCCCAAGTGCACCCCTGTGTGACCCTGCACAGTGTGTGGAGTCCTCCTTCATGAGGCTGGAAGAACTTGTGACTAATAAACTGCTGTCCATCTCATCTGTCCAGCATCAGCACTGTGTGTTTGGCCACTTCGTACTACTCAGGGTAGGGATCCCACCTTCAGCAACAGGGACCTGGGATGAGAAGAATATAGACCTGAGCCTCATCCAGGAGCAGAGGAGCTGGTGCTGTGCAGCCCTTATGTGAGAAAAAATGTGCATCACTGGCGGTGTGGGCTTGTTTGTTACTGTAGCAAACCTGAATGCTACAAATACCCTCTTACCCAGCAGTTCCTCCTACATGTGTGTGTGCTGGAAAACACTTATAGTCCGGAGGGACACAGAGAAGCACATAGCAGAATTTCCAGTGCAGCATTGTGTGTACTCCTGAAAAATTGGAAGCAATTTAACTTCCCATCAATAAGGAACATTCAAAACAATGTCAATCTACACTATGTAAAACCACACAGCAATGAAAAAGAATGGGTTAGAACTGCTGCCTTAACAAGCTTTACTCCTGAATAGCAACACACATTGTGATTCCACTTATAAAATAAGTAAATAAAACACTATTTACAATTGGAAATGTTTATAGGTCCATATAGAGCTATGCATATGCATAGAACAGAGGTTTGGAAGTTTATTCACTGAAAAATGAAAAACTTACTTTTTTTTTTAACATTACTAATAGCCTTTTTTTCAGATTTTTTTTAATGTGGACCATTTTTAAAGTCTTTATTGAATTTGTTACAATATTGCTTCTGTTTATGTTTTGGATTTTTGGCCATGAGGCATGTGGGATCTCAGCTTCCTGACCAGGGATCAAACCCACACCCCTGGCATTGGGAGGTGAAGTCTTAACCACTGGACCACCAGGGAAACCCCTGAAAGGCTGACTTCTGACAAGGGAAAGTGGTGGTCAAAAGAAACCTTTAACTAACATCTGAGTAATTAAAATAAATGAGATGAGAAGCACTTCTGGACTGTCTGTGTGGAGCTCCATGGACCCTCTCCCCAGCAAATGAGTCAAAACTAGTAAAAATTATATATTTTTTAAAAACCCAATTATTTAAACTCTCAATAAGTTGTCCTATGAGCATAGAGCAAATGGAGAAATATTTATTCAAGAAAGCTACTGTCTCAGTAATAACAGAAAGTCTATGCCTTTTGAGCATTGACACACTTCTATCCTTACCTCAGGGTGACTGAAGCTGTACTCTGCCCAGATGTGGCCAAGAAGATGGGACTCCCTCTTCCCTACCTCCCAGTCAAGAGCTACAATACCTTCTTGGAAGGGGAGACCACCAGCACTTGCATCCCTCAGCTCTGTGTTGCAGAAACTCTATTCCAGGCAAGCATGGCCAAGAATCTGAGTCTTCCTTCCTCTACTCAGTCCCTACTCTAGGGCAGAAGCTTCACTGCAAGTAGGGCAGGCTGAGAATTCTAGACCCCCATCACCTCCACCCAGTACCCTGATAAAGCAGAGGTTCTATACTAGGAGGAAAAAACCAAGAAATGCAGGCGCTACTGCTCCAACCCTATGCCTGATCCAGAGCAGGGTGTTGGTCTGAGAGAAGCGGGCTACTGTTCCAGCTACAGGTCCCAGAACAAAGACACAGAGGGTCTTTCTGGAGCAAAGCCATGCCAGGGGAATGAAAGACTCTGTAACTGTCCCTAATGGGACAGATTTTATTTAGAAAAGTACATGGGGAAGTTCAAGCATAAGGGTACTCCAAGGATATTTTGGTGGTGAGCAATCTTGGAAACTTCTATGATAGCAATGAGTGAAATAATACACAAACTGAAGTTTAACAAAGAGAACCAAGCAAAGAGACAGCTAAGAACTGTCCAGGTTCTGAACAAGCTTTAAAGATTGGCCCCAAAGTCTATGCCCATTAAGAAGTTCAGCTTCAATTGGATCAGACTGGGGAGCAATTTATGCCCCAGGGTGTCATTCAAAACAATACAGCAGTCAGCTAATTAACAAAGGCAAATAGCTGGTATCTATTGATACCAATAGAGGCTGACAAGTCAGAAGCTTAAAAGTGATATCACAGGAAGAGAAAGAGAAAGACTAGCTATAAAACCACTGGCACCTGGGGGCGGGAGGTTGACTGTGAGCATGTATCTTTTCGATGTCTCCAAATAAAGTTTTTAAGTGTATAAAATTACAAAGGAAACCAATTATACTGAAATATAATTACCTGAATATTTTACATTGTGAGAGAACAATGTGAGTCTTGTCCTTAAGGGATTTATAGTCTACTTGGCTATGTATTAACCTTATCTGGCTTAACATGCCACGGAGCGACTAAGGCCATGTGCAACAACTATTGAAGCCTGCACACCTAGAGCCCGTGCTCTGCAGCAAGAGAAGCCACTGCAATGAGAAGCTTGTGCATCGCAATGAAGAGTAACCCCCACTCGCTGCAGTTAGAGAAAGCCCACACATAGCAACAAAGACCCAACGCAGCCGAAAATAAATAAATAAATAAAATTTTAAAAAAAGTTGTTATCTGAACTTCATGTAGCAGCAACACCAGCTACATCAGGAAGCACGTTCCAAGCTCTGCTCTAGTGCTGGTCAGCTGCAGAGCCCTGAATAATTTACTTAAACTGTTAGAGTCTGGTTTTCTCATTTGTCATAAAGGATCATAGCACGTTCAGAGCAATTGTGAGGAAATAGAGCACAGAGAACTTTTTATAAACTGTAAAGCAAGACACAAATGCTAATTATTTTAAACACTGTCAAAGAAAAAAAAGTGTCCCACACTGAGAACAGACAAACCGTGTTCTGGGTCTTCCTCACTGGCCTGAGATATTCACAAGTGGCACCTATTTAAGAGCAGACTGTGTGGTGGGGTCCTGGCCTCTGTCTAACATCCCTGAGGCTTCTGTGTGAATCCATCCTATGGTCTTAGGGCCCCTATCATCAGTCCCTTGCTTCTGAGATTCGGTGATTTCTGATCAATAGTTGCCTTGCTTGGTCCCTCCCATCATCCAGTTGATAGGGATAGAATAAGATAGTTACACAGCTAGAAATCCCACTAGGGGAAGCTAGATAGAGAGAGACTTTAGGAGATCACCATAAGCTAGACACCAACCAGAAAATGCCCAGAACATCTGGCAGCTAAGCAATAATCAGAACATTTTGAAACTAAACAGACTTAGGCCACTACCATAGAAAAATGGATACAAGACCTGAATTTGGCCTTGGGAGGTCAATAAGATAATGGAACCTGAAAAAACTGCATTCCTGCATGTAGCCAAGGCAGAAACATAGGTGAAAGGGGAAAGAAACTAGGTGAAGGGGGACATTATAGCGAAACTTGAGATGAATTACCGTATTTTAGTATATGTTACCACCCTTTTGTTAATATACGTATGATTTTAAAAGCGTCATGACAGTCCCAGTTAGACTGTATAGGGTCAAAGGAGGAAATGATGATGTAAGCCTTTATGTCTACCCAAGAATGAGGAAGAAGGTAGTCTTCTTCCCGCTCTAATTTTTCTCTGATTATAAAAACACAGCCCTCTTTGTTCTCAGGGCTGCACTCCCTTGCCTGCCAGCTTGTATCTCTCACAAGCGTCCTATGCTAATAAACTCACTCTTTGCCTGTCACTTTGCCTCTCACTGAATTCTTTCTTCAGTAAGTCCTGAGGCCAGGTGTGCAGCTTCAATCAAATGACTGTGGATTCGAGTCCCCTCCTGAGTCAGAGACTGTGGGTTCGAGTCCCATCTGAGGAGCACAGTTTCAGTGTGGGGCTTCCTCTGTAAAGAGTGATGGGAACACCTGTTCACGACTTCATGAAACAAAACTGAAATCATTACCTAGTTAGCTGCTCACAGATTAAAATCTGCAAACTTGATTTCCCGAGTACAAACCCCCAAGATTTGCAAAGACACTCTGCTGCAGGTCACCTCTTCATCACCTTGCTGGTTCCCTGATGATAATCTGGTTGAGTCTAAGATGTTTTGTCTTTATCACCACTGTTATTAATATTAAAAGTAGTGAGGGTCGATACGCCCCCAAACTGCCTTTCATGGTCTCTAGCAGACATAATTCCTTTCTCATCCTCTAGGTTTCTGAATGTTTGAATTCAGTGTGAATTCACTCGCCATGAAACTGCAACTAAACCATCAAACACAATGGACAGGCTAAGCTCAGTATACACTGGGGGTTCTGAGTGCTGCCCCCAGACAAGCCCCTGCAGCCTTGTGAACCAGTTAGAGATGCAAAATTCTCAGACCCACCCCCAGTCCTGTGAAATCACAGCCCTGTCTCCCCAAGCCTGTCTCTCCAAGCCTGCTGGTAGCTCTGATGCTCACTAGAGTTTGAGAAGCCCCAGGTTAGAATAGCAGGAATGGTTTCTTTCTTTGCCCATCTGTAGCTGTGATAAACAAGTATTTGGGGTTCTCTCTCTACACTCAGTTTATTTGAAAAGCAGATTTCCAACCAGGGTTCATCCCACCATTAGGTAAGAAACTACTGTTTTTAAATACAGGAAAAAGATAGACCTGTATCAACTGGGGACAGATAGAACTGAGGAATCCACCCCCACTGGCTGGGAATGTGGTTGAAAAAATGTGCTTAGAATTGAACCAAAGATGAGAAACCAGGAGAATAACGTTGTTCTCACCTTCATAGCAAAGGAAGACCTGACAGGCCCTAAATGTCCTGCTTCACACTGTGGAGAAGAGGAAAATCTTTTTGACATTACATTTTTTTTCATTTTTAAAAATTGAGGTATAGTTGATTTACAATATTATATATGTTTCAGGTGTACAGCATAGGGATTCACAATTTTTAAAGGTTATACTCCAGGGACTTCCCTGGTGGTCCAGTGGTTAAGACTTCACCTTCCAATGCAGGGGGTGAAGGTTCGATCCCTGGTCAGGGAGCTAAGATCCCAAATGCCTCGTGGCCAAAAACACCAAAACATAGACCAGAAGCAATGTTGTAACAAATTCAATAAAGACTTTAAAAATGGTCCATATCAAAAAAATCTTAAAAAAAAAGGTTATACTCCACTTATATTTATTATAAAATATTGACTATATTCCCTGTGCTGTATAATATATCCCTGTAGCTTATTTATTTTTTACACAGTGGTTGGTACCTCTTAATCTCCTACCCCTATTTTGTCCCTCCCCCTTACTTTTTATTCTTATTAAAAGCCACTATCTTTTTGATGTTAGGTTCATTTTATTCATAGCAGTTATGTCTGTTTCAAGTTATCATTTTAAAATGTATTTACTGATCTCTTTCTGTCCCCTCCCCACAATGAAGGCAACCTTTTTATCTGGAGTTTCTGGGTCTCCTCAACTCCTGGGACAGAGCCTGAGGCATTCCAGCCCTCTAAACATATTTCCTAAGTAAGTCAAATGAAGGCTTTACACCCTTTGGAAATGAATTACATTCTTGCTCACAAAAAGGACCACTAAGGAAAAATTGTGGTATCTTTGTCAGCTCCAGCTACCATAACAAAATACCACAGACCAGGTGGCTTGAACTACAGATACTTTCTCACATTTCTGGAACCTGGGAGTCTGAGATCAGGGTGCCAGCATGCCTTGGTTCTGGTGAGGGCTCTCTTCCTGGTTTGCAGACAGCCGGCTGCCTTCTCACTGTCCTAACATGGCAGAGAGAGGGCTCTGGTGTCTCTTCCTCTTCTTTTAAAGGCACTAATCCTATCTTGGGGCTCCACCCTCATGAACTCATCTAAGCCTAATCACCTCCCAAAGACCCCACCTCCAAATACCATCCCACTGGGGGTGGAGGCTTCAACATGTGAATCCTGGGGGGACACAATTCCGTTAGTAGCAAGTGGGTTGTTCTGAGAATTTGAATTTCATCCAGGGTTTTTAGTCAGTGATGAGTAAGAGAGCCACTGTTTGTATTAGGAGATTGTAAATTATAATCGTTGTGGGGGTGGGAAGGGACTGAGGGTAGGAATCCAGGATCTCACAAAGCCACAGACAAGTCTCCCATGTGAACCAGATGCTTAGGGATGGGGCAGGGTTGAGTTCTATGGATGTGACAACATCTTCCACTCTTCCAAGAAGAGGTCAGGGCTGCATTGACAGCCTGCTCCTTCCACTCCTCAGTGTATCTTCCAACATCAGGTTCAGGAGATCTAGAGCTTTGAGGGGTTCTTTTGAATTTCCCCAAAATGATATGCAAATTTTTCTGGGGAGTGAGTCTGTAGCTTTCATCAGAATCTCAAAGGAATCTAAGACCAACAGAAGGCTAGGACTTCTGGGTCTGACTGCATCCTGTTGAGGTGGAATAATTTTGTAAGGTAGGTATGCCCTCAACTTGGTTGAATTTTCTTTCTGTAGCTTCCCTGGAGGGAGTCCATAGAATGCCCAACTCAGCATGAGGTCGGGGGTCTCTCTGTAGCCAAGAGGGGTGGAGTGGAAAAGGGATTACACAGACGCACACACGAGATGCAAACTTCCTCCTCTTCCACTCACAGCTGATGAGCCACCTCACACTCAGTGGGAAAACAGAATCCACCAGAGGAAACGCCTCCTCCCTCCTTCCGATCTACACTGGCATGGAACAGGCACAATCTGACTATGGCCAAGCACATGCAGCCGTTCCCTTTGGCATCCTAACCTGTTCTGGCCTCTCCTGTCACTTAACAGCTTTCCCTGAACCCACCCTACTTCCGACACACCTTGCTTGTGTCTTCACTCCTTCCATGAACTCCAGCCTCTTCAATTAGACTTCCAGCTCAACCACTTCACTGAGATTACTTTTCTCCTGGCTACCAATGGTCTGCCTCTTGGCAAATCCAGTGAACGCCCAGTGTGTTCATCTCATTCAACCCAGAAGGCCAGTCCCCCATTTTGAAATCTCCTCCTAATTGAACTTCCCTCTCATTCCCTCTCCTGGCTTTGCCATAGCCCTGGAGGTCCCAGCTTCACCACTTTGCTGGCTTATACTTCTCTCTTCCAGCACCCTGGGGTTGGCATGTGGAATGAAGATCTGACTCTACTTTTCGATGTTTGATGACTGCCTTTAAACCCCCTCGCCTCCCTTCCCTGCTGGTGCACATCTGGACACACTGGTAAGAAATTTGGTGCTCCTTCCTTTGGCACCATCAGGAGACTCTAACTGAATGAGCCCCTGCCTGTGCGGCAACCTACAGCTTGGCCCACCCGCTAACCATGATGAAACCCCGAGCCAGTCTCCCTTCATTGTGCTCTCAAGCCTTTTGCACCTGCTTGCGAAGGCTGCCCTGCTCTCCCAGAGACCTCATTTATGTAAGTGAAGGGGATCAAGATATGCCACCCCAAGTATGCTCCTTTGGCATAGAGATTATTTTAAGCTAAAGGCAATTGAGATACAACAGATGCCCTTCCCTATCTACCTGAAAGCAGGGCAGCAATTTCACTTGAGAAAGGTGATCCCTCCCTCATATCAGGGAGAGAAGAGCACTCTTATCACCTGAGACAAGGAGTCAACACAGACTTGCACTTACATAAACAGACCTTACTAAAATTACCCTTATCTCCCGTTAGTTCTACTATGTATTTCCTCATCACTTACCCACAATTTATTGTCCCTTGAAGCCCAATTCCCCTTCCCTTTGTTAAAATGGTATATAAGTCTCTGAGTCTAACCACTTCTTTGAGTTTTCTTTTCCGTGAACTCTCATGCACATAAATATTAATAAAAATTGTGTGCATTTTCTCCTGTTAATCTGCCATTTGTTAGCTTAATTCACAGCCCCTCTTTACAGAATATAAGAGCGTAGAGGAGAAGTTTTTCCTCCCTGATGTTAAGTAATAAACCTCTTCATATCATTTTGCTGTGTATGTGGCTTTATCAGTCTTGACATCAGAACCTAAATTAGGTGGGGCGAGGGGGTCTCTCCAGTTTTGCAGGAACAGTCACTGACTCCTCTTTTCTAGTTATACTCACACCTTTGCTAACGTTATCCAGTCCCATGGCTTTAAATAACATCTAGATGCTGCCCAAATAATAGAGCCCTGAACCCTCCCCTGAACTCCAGACTCAAATTTCTACTCCTTAGTTACTACTTCAATATCTCCAAGTTTAAATTTAAACAGAATTCTTCAACAACAACACATTAAAAGCATCATACATCATGATCAAGTGGGATTTATCCCAGGGATGCAAGGATTCTTCAATATCCTCAAATCAATCAATGTGATATACTACATTTATGAACTGAAGAATAAAACCCATTTCAGTAGATGCAGAAAAAGCTTTTGACGAAATTCAACACCCATTTATGAAAAAAACTCTCCAGAAAGTGGGCATAGAGGGAGGCTACTTCAACATAATAAGGACCATATATGACAAACACATAGCAAACATCCTTCTCACTGGTGAAAAACTGAAACCATTTCCTCTAAGATCAGGAACAAGACAAGGATGTCCACTCTCACCACTACTATTCAACTTCCACTATTATTTGGAAGTCCTAGCCAAGGCAATCAGAGAAGAAAAAGAAATAAAAGGAATACAAATTGGAAAAGAAGAAGTAAAACTGTAACTGTTTGCAGAAGTCAGGATACTATACATAGAAAACCCTAAATATGCCACCAAAAACTACTAGAGCTAATCAATGAATTTGGCAAAGTTGCAGGATACAGAATTAACACACAGAAATCTCTTGCATTCCTATACACTAACAACAAAAGATCAGAAAGAGAAATTAAGGAAACAATTCCATTCACCATCACATTAAAAAGAATAAAATACTTAGGAATAAATCTACTAAAGGGGGCAAAAGACCTGTACTCAGAATACTATAAGGTACTGATCAAAGAAATCAAAGGTGACACAGATGGAGAGGTATACCATGTTCTTGAATTAGAAGAATGAATACTGTCAAAATGACTATACTATCCAAAGCAATCTACAAATTTATTGCAATCCTTATCAAATTACCAATGGCATTTTTCACAGAATGAGAACAAAAAAATCTTATAATTTGTATGGAAACACAAAAACCCTGAAGAGCTAAAGCAATCCTGAGAAAGAAAAACAGAGCTGGAGGAATCAGGCACCCTGACTTCAGACTATGGCACAAAAACAGAACTATAGATCAGTGGAACAGGACAGAAAGTTCAGAGATAAACCCATGCACCTATGGTCACCTAATCTATGACAAAGGAATCAAGAATATACAATGGAGAAAAGACAGTCTCTTCAATAAGTGGTGCTGGGAAAACTGTACAGATACATGTAAAAGAATGAAATTAGAACAACTCCCTAACACCATACACAAAAATAAACTCAAAATGGATTAAAGCCCTAAATGTAAGGCCAGACCCTATAAAACTCTTAGAGGAAAACATAGGCAGAACACTCTCTGACATAAATTGCAGCAAGATCTTTTTTGATCCACCTCCTAAAGTAATGAAAATGAAAACAAAAATAAACAAATCGGACCTAATTAAACTTAAAAGCTTTTGCACAGCAAAGGAAACCATAAACAAAATGAAAAGACAACCCTCAGAATGGGAGAAAATATTTGCAAATGAAGCAACCAACAAGGGATTAATCTCCAAAATATACAAACAGCTCATGCAGCTCAATATCAAAAAAACAAACAACCCAATCCAAAAATGGGCAGAAGATCTAAGAAGACATTTCTCCAAAAAAGATATACAGATGGCCAAAAAGCACATGAAAAGATGCTCAACATTGGTAATTATTAGAGAAATGCAAATCAAAACTACAATGAGGTATCACCTCACACCAGTCTACAAACAATAAATGCTGGAGAGGAAGTGGAGAAAAGGGAACCCTCCTACACTGTCAGTGGGAATGTAAATTGGTACAGCCACTATGGAGAACAGTATGGAGGTTCCTTAAAAAACTAAAAATAGAGCTACCATATGATCCAGCAATCCCACTCTTCTGGGCATATATCTGGAGAAAACTATAATTCGAAAAGATACATGCACCCCAATGTTCATTGCAGCACTATTTACAATAGCCAGGACATGGAAGGAACCTAAATGTTTATTGACAGATGAGTGGATAAAGAAGATGTGGTACATACATACAATGGAATACTACTCAGCCATAAAAAAGAATGAAATAATGCCATTTGCAGCAACATGGATGGACTTAAAAATTTTGAGTGAAGTAAGTCAGAGAAAGACAAATATCATATATTACTTATATGTGGAATTTTAAAAAATGGTACAAATGAACTTATTTACAAAACAGAAATAGAGTCACAGATGTAGAAAATAAACTTATGGTTACCAGTGTGGAAAGTGGGGAGAGGGATAAATTAGGAGATTGGGATCAACATATACACACTACTATATATAAAATAGATAACTAATAAGGACCTACTGTATAGCAAATGGAACTCTACTCAATATTCTGTAATGGTCTATATGGGAAAAGAATCTAAGAAAGAGTGGATATATGTATATGTATAACTGATTCCTTTTGCTGTACACCTGAAACTAACACATTGTAAATCAAATATATTCCACTAAAAATTTTTTTAAAAAACAGAATTCTTCACTTGTCCTTTCCCTCCATCCCAAATAAATAGCACATTTACCCAGTTTCAAGCCAAAGCCCTAGAATTTATCCTTTACTCCTCCTTCCATTCATGTGCCACATCCAATTTGTATATGCCCTTCAAGGTATCTCCAAGTAGCCGCTGAATCCTCCTTTCCATATAGTGCCCACTGCCCGTCCAGCCACCATCACTTCTCATCTGATGGCCACATGTGTCCTTCTCTCCACTTTTGCCCCTTGGCAGTGTTCAGACCAGGACGCTGAACAAACGTTTGTAATACGAAGACTCATCTCTCTCCCCTGCTTACAGCTCTGCCCACTGGAATAAAATCCATCCTTGATTTCAGGAGTCTGTTTGCCTCTTCCACTTTTCTCTCTCTCTGAGTTCCAGTCAGACTGTGGACAATCTGTCACTTCATCACATTCGGCCATCCTACCTGGAGGCATTTGCCTGGGCAGCTTCCTTCTCCTCTGATCTTAGCATCCTTAAAACCCAGCTTCCATGCCCCCTCCTCCATGAGGCCTTCCCGACCATCCTTAAAACTACAAGCAGGTATGAAAACTTGAATTATCCTGTTTACCTGAGTGCTAATTGTTTTATTTCTTCCTGCAAATATCTCCTTCAACTTGACAACTTTCCTCTCTCTGCCATGGCAGAACTTCTTGAACCTGGCATCTTGCTTCTCAACACTGTATGCTTTCATGAGAGTAAATGCTATTTTTCCAATCCCAAGCACAGAGCCTTACAATAATACACACACAATAATCATTTCTGTATAATAATAGATGACCGCATGTACAAATAAATGAGTAAATCACATGTCCTGGAACAGGGCTCTGTTAACCATCAGTTCAGGATATGTGAATTAAAAAATAAAATATTTGAATATAAATTTACAAAGAGCAGAATAAAGTAAAGGTAAACATTTATCCATTTTCTGTATGGGAAGATATGTGTACGCTTAATATAAATGGAAGAAATTACAAAGTAAAAATTTGATGTCATGGATTGCATTGAAAATGTAAAAAATATAAAATTTAAAACAATTTTTACATTTAAAATTACATACCACAAAGAGAGAAGGAGTGTGTAACAAACATGATGAGCTTAGTACTCTTTAATATTCCTGATTTGTACATAGTGATTAGAGAAAACATGACCCCTAGAGTTTAGTGAGGACAGAGAACATGAGTAAACTATTTATTAAAGAGGATTAAAAGAAGAGAAAGTATATTCCACCTTACTAGAAATCAAAAATGCAAATTAAAACAATAAGATATCCATTTTTGTCTCTGTAATTAGCAAAAGGTTTCAATGGCAAAACTGTAATGAAACAGCTGATAGGAAAATAATTTGGTATAATTTTGTGATTTTTAAAAAATGCCTTAAAATGATTTTATGAACACTAACCCAGTAATCCCACTTCTCTGAAATTATCCTTAAAGAAATAACCAGAAAAGATTTATGCACAAAATTTTATGTTACTTAATTAAAAATGTATCTTTGAAACAATTTAGGATATTATTATTTGAGTAAAAGTTAAGTAAAATGTAGCTCATTTATGTGAAAGACTATAATAAGGCCACCAAAATGTTTGCAAAACCTGTGTAATGGCTTGAGAAAATTCCTGTGACATAATGTAAAGGAAAAAAGGAATGATATGAGAGGATACATTCATGTAGGCATACATAGAAATGTACTAAAAAGAAACAGAAAGATGTATAAACAACCAGAAAGAAACATAGAGTTTATTCCTTCTCTAAGTATCAAATATTTATAATTCCTGGTAACTCTACAGGTCACAAATGAGGTTTTAATATTTTAGCATCATAAATATTTGTTATTGGCCACATTCAAACCCAGTCCATTCAGCATCCTTCCGTCTGAAACCTGTTGTTTTACCCCAGGCCACACCCATCTAGTCAACCCATATCTCACTGGTCCACAGGGTGTTAGGCGTCCAAGGACACAAGGTAAATATAATGTGCATTAACTAAGTTAAAATTTGAAATCTTGAAAATAATGCAGAGCTTCATGAGGTTGATGAAAATCTCAGGGAAACACTGCTCAGATCAGGTTAAATCTGCTGCGAAAAGATTTGTCCTCCTAAAAAGGATTATGTAATGGTTAAAGAGAAGAAAATAAAGATCAATGCTGTCAATGAGAATGATTTGAGTATCAATTTGAGAAGCCCTAAGGAAAGTTCTTTTTTCTTTTTTGTCAATTAAACCCTTGATGGTTAGGCTGTCAAATTCAAAAGTAAAGTGAAGAAAACATCCCAGGCCAAGTTGGTGGTGTGCGCATGGGCAGGGAACCAGAGAAGTCTGGAAGGGCGGTGGGACCACACTCTAGGGATCCTGGAGCTCCAATTGCCTTAGGTCTTCAGTTCCCCAAGTCTCTGCCCAATTTTCAAATCCCATCTGGGGCTGATGTGAAAAAGGGTTGGGTCATGTACAAGGCCAGAGTGCCCCCTCTGAAATGATTCAGCCTGGGGACTAACCTAAGTATTTATTATAGGAAGAAGGTGCTGTACAGATGGAAAAGGAAATGTGCAATTTTAAGGAAGAGAAATCAGTGGGCATCTAGAAGGCCTAAACTACATTTCAGCATTTCCAGATCCTGGGCTAATTAATTCCAACCTCACAGAGCCTAGCATTGGAGACTCTTAGTAAGTGTCAACCTCCTTCCTGCCTTCATTCAAGTTCTGAAAAATTCTCGTCCACCTGCACACCTTCCAGGCTTCACGGTTATGACATATTTTCATAATTAGTTTGAAGACAGATTCACTGCTTTATTCGAGAGTCTTGTCACTTAAAATATTAACTGCCATTAGATTTTGCAGTAGGTGTATCCAGAGGTTATCACCATAGCAGTAATTTCTAAGCTAAGACTCTACAAAAGTGGCCTAGAAACTCCGATTTGCCCTTTGTTTCTCCCTGACATTTCTCAGTTTGTTTCTCATGTACTTATGTGATTAATAGAATATCACTTGGTAAACTAAATTCCCAAAACATGAATAGTTACAGTAATATAGCAGCTGTGACAAATTACTCAGTCCTGTCTTGCCAGACAAATAATTTTTTTTCAGGCTTCACATTCATAAAATAAAACTGTGTAAACATTCTAGCCAGGAGTATAGAATTTTAGCTTTTCCTAACCAAAGTGGATCACGTCACTCTAATACAGTGTATTCAGATTATACAAATCTACACTTTCTGACTTGTGCTGTACATCAGGGGTCCCCAACCCCAGGCCGTGGACCGGTACTGGTCCTCGGTGTGTTAGGAACTGAGTTGCACAGCAGGAGGCAAGCAGCAAGCAAGCAGAACTTCATCTACCTCTCCCCATCGCTCGCATCACTGCCTAAACCATTCCCCCCTCCGCCTCCCACATCCCGGCCGTTGGCCCATAGAAAAATTGTCTTCCACAAAACTGGTTGCTGGTGCCAAGAAGCTTGTGGACTGCTGCTCTACATTATGAATATCTGCAGTGGTAAATAAAATGCCTGAAAAACAGTGACCATCATGAACAAGGAAAAGTGTCGTTAATAAAAGCTCTGAAATATTATACAACAGAGAAACTTTTTGCTGAAGATCTGTGGGTCAAGCATGATTTCTCTTTGGTTTCGAAGCATGTTTATTTTGTGGAGAGATGTAAGAATAAAACAAAATGAACCAAAAAAACATTTCAATGATGGGAAGTAGAATTGCTTGATGACGCTGTCTATGCAATTCACAAAAATATACAGGTTGTTAACGTATTTAGCTGTTCAGCCTCTGCTGGGCATGCCCTTTTTCATCAAGCATTCCACTTTGCTCCCCAGGCAACCTCTCCATCCCACCTCAGCTGATCACCCTTTCCTGAGCAAGATTCAAGCCTCCACCTGCCTAGGAGGGGCTTTCTCAGCTGACAAAGGTCCACAGTCCTCACCAGCAATTCCAAAATCCAGACATTTTCAAAGTCAAATCTTTGCCTGAGTTCAAGGCACCAAAGCCCAACCTGAGGTTTCTTATATTCTTCATTTATTTCACTTAGTATGAATAATCATACGATTCATTGCACAAAATATTAATATGCTTGATTTGGGGCTGCTGCCCAGCCCTGACAGAGGTGTTTTATATTAGAGAACGTGCTCCCTATCACTTTTCTAAAATCTGAAAGCTCTCAGTCAGTGAGATGTTTCTAACCCCTACAGGTCTCAGTGAAGGGATCTCGCACCTGTGTATGTTGGGTAAGAGGATCCTACGCCTTCGTTTACTCTTGAGTTATTCCCTGGCAGGTGCCTTCATGGTGCTGACCCCTCCCCACCCCTGGGTATGGCCCTCTGATTCTCCAGCACCAGCTGGTGTCCAATTCAATTCAATTCCACCATCTATTCAGAGATGGAGTTAAATCCCACAAGTTGAAATCAGTCCCAGGAGACCACCCCCCACCTTAAGTGCCAGTCCCAACGGCCATTCATACCAGCCCCATCCTGAGACTACTGAGGGGCCCCACCCTGAGTCACTTCATTAGCATGAACTCAGATCTGGTGGAAAGGGGCTCCTTATGAAGAGCAAGACCCTTCTATCCTCAGGAAACCCCAAGGATTTTAGGAGCTCTGTGCCAGGAACCAGGGACAAAGACCAGATATTTTTTTTTTGCACCACAGTCCCAAGCACAGTACTGTTGGCCGTCCATGCGGCGGAGACCCAGAGCAGGGCTGGCCACCCTTCCCTCCTCTGCTCCTGACCCTGTGTCCCCAGGGCCTCAGCTAGTTCACATAGGATCTTTGCGTGAACTAGGAAGGCAAACTGAAGAAGCCTTTGCTTGCCCTGGCTCCCATCCCAGGGCCCACAGCATGGCAAGCCGAGCAGGCTGCATTTCAGCCCACCCACCCACATCAGCCCTGCAACAGCCCATGCCCTGCATTCATTCTGCACATCCCATAGAACCCAAGGCTGCACAGCCTGACCACACTGACAGGCTGCATGGGTTTTAGAAAGTGATTCTCTGTTCTGCTGACAACCAGCCTGAAATTTTCCCAGCACAAGAAACACCATGTTTACAGTGGAATATAGATAATACCAACAGAATGTAGACAATTTTTCTAATAGAGCACAAACAAGGTAGCTGCCAAAATGACCAGCAGCCCATTACCCAGTGACAACTCTGTGCTTATCAATGACCTCCCAAGGCCGTTCACCTCACTCCTCCACAATGCGTTTGAGAGCTCCATTGGAGGATCCTGCTTCCTGGTGGGCAACGTCCAGCCCAGAGCTGGTGGTAACCTCCCTTGTCACCCAGCGCAGGCTCAGCCCCATAAAAGCCCACCCAAGGGACTTCCCTGGAAGTCCAGTGGTTAGAACTCTGCGCTTCCAAGTCTCCCCCTTGCTGAGCCTCTCTCTCGCTCCTCTGGGGCGTTTCCTCCCCTTGCAGTAAAAAGCTAATAAATCTAGCGGGTGCCCTTGGCAAGTTCTCTAAAGGAAAGTTTAACATGGAAGAGGGAAATGTTTAAACGATGGGCCAAACGTGATCTCCCCCTTAGTTTAGTGAAAAACACCCAAGGAATTACACACATGCCCTCAGTCTGTGCATATCCACAAAAGAACTTCCTGCTTCCACCCCTCCACTCACATTTCAAAAAAACCCACCTCCACGCATAGGAGTTTCTACTCCCTGGACCCCCTCGCTCCCCCAGGTGGAGGTGCAGGAAGGAGCTGGCCTGGGGCACTCCACCTCACAGAACCCTCCCAGGAGGCATGGGCCCTTTAGAATCTCCAAACTCGGTTTAGTTGCCACATACTCACTTTATTCACTTGATTGTCCAGTGGGCCACGTTTAAGTAGTGCACACACACATTTACACAGCCACATACATACTAAAGACAAATGTTAATTTTTAAGGGGAAAAATATAGAGATTTGGATTGACATATATGCACTACTCTATATAAAATAAATAACTAATAAGACCTACTGTATAGCACAGGGAACTCTACTCAATACTCTGTAATGGCCTATATGGGAAAAGAATCTAAAAAAAGAGTGGCTATATGTATAACTGATTCACTTTGCGGTACAGCTGAAACTAACACAACGTTGTAAATCAACTATACTCTAATAAAAATTTTTTTAAAAGAAAGAAAATATATAGTAAACATTATTTTGCCAGGGCCACCTCTGACGGTGACACAAACTCTAGTGAAATCTTTAAAATGATTGTGTGTTAGGAGTTGATTAATTCTCAGCCAAGGATTGCCTCATCCCCAGCTGTGTTTTGGATGTACAGGGAAGGATGAAGATCGTGTTTCATTTTCCAGATATGCGAGCAGTCAGGTGAGCTGAGTGCCTCTGTCTTCTGCAGACTGGTCGTCATTCTAATTGGAGCTACTCACGGGATTTCAGATTGCTGGAGGCTCCAGTCCTTGGCATGGGCAGCGTTCTGAGCCCCAGTGCCAATGACAAGTAAGACAAATTAGCCAGTTCACAGGAAGGAATTTTTCCTTGTGGCACCTGACCTGTATTCTAACTCCTACAGAACAGCACACAGGAGGGGCCTAACAATGAGCCTGTGTTTCATCTTGTTCTTTTCATGCTTTCAGGAATAAGGCACAGGGATCTGAGCTGAGCACCAGAAGAGCCGTTTTCTAAGCATGGGGGTGAGATCAGGAAATATTGTAATCAAAAGAAAAACAAAATGTGTAACATGAAGGACTACTGTTAATTTGAATTTTTATAAAAAATAGGTATTATTTTTGAAATCTGAAAAATAGTTATAAGATAGCAACAATCCACACAGATGTAAAAGGGGAATAATATTTGTAAATATTTTATTTATATAGTTATAAAAATAAAATAGCAGTTTACTCTGAAAGCAACAGGGTCTTAAAAAACATAGAAGTTCATTTCTGTCATGTGATGATACAAGTGCAACCAACTCAGGACTGTTGAAAAATGTAGATTTTATTATTATCCAGGTATGGTGAGGACAACAGATCAGATGGTTGTCATTGAAAAGACAGTTTGTTACCCACAGTTTCCAAGAGGTGGGAGCATGCCATGCAGGGCCACTCAGGGAAGCACCAGGATCAGCCAGGAGGCAGAAGAAAAGGAGGAAATGTGGACAAAAGCCTTTTTTTGTGGTTTCTGCAGGAAGGAACAAGCAATACAGGATAAGTAGGTTTAGAATTATCTAGTTAATAATTTCAGCAGGCTCTGAGGCACAGGGGCTGTCCTTGGTTGTCTGGTATCTGGCCCTGGGCTGATCAGGCCAGGGGGATAGTGACTCAGAGTGTGAAAGCCCAGTAGAGGAGGTGGTTGAGGTGTGAGCTCTGCTGGGTTGGTTTGTGTATGAAAAGCATGCTCCTTGTGACTTCTTAGCTATTTAGGAATTGGCTAGCCCTGGGAGGAGCAGTGTCTCCAGGATCAGCAAGACCTCAGATGTCAAAACATCAGAAATACAGAAAATAAAAGGGTCTGATTAATACAATGACAGATAAGGTGCTTTCCTCGAACAGAAAATGTGGAGGATGTGATCATCCCTTGCTTCTTCCCTCCCTCCCCCTCTAAAACCTGCAGATCATGAGATTGCCATCCTCAGGGTCTTGCCCCAACTGCATGGTCAAATGTGGTTCACAACCTCACCTATGTTCCAGGTAACAGGAGGATGAAGAGGAAATGAAGGGCACACCCTGCCCTTGGGGAGGAACTAATTGTTCATACACATAGCCTATTGTGTAGAATGAGATCACGTGACCCCCATGCAGCTGCAAGGGCATCTGGAAAATGTAGTCTTCCTTCAGGGCTGGATGTGTCCACCTGGATCAGGGGTTCTATATCACTAATGGAGAATGGAATGATAGAGGACAGCTAGAACCTCTCCCACAAATTATGAGATGAGGGAAGAATGGGAGAATGAAGCTTATAAAAACAACTTGAAATAAACATAGACTATGCAAGAAGAAGAACATTTCAATAAACAAAAATGGTAACTAATATCCTCAGAAAGATAAGAAAATCCATAATAAGATGCTATTAAAAATAAGCCTTTAGAGATTTTTTAATAATTATAGAAATAAACTCAGCATGTTGCTTAGATGAAATATTTAAGGAAATCGCCTAGAAAGTAAAACAAAAAGACAGAAGGAAAAAAGGAATGAAAAGAAGAGAAAGTCACAGGGTGAGGCCTAGATCTGAATAACAAGTTTCTGAAAAAGAAGAGAAAAATCAAAGAAATAATTTAAGAAAATTTCTCCCACTGAAGGACTTGAGTTTCCAGATTGAAAACATACCTGGCACAATGGATGGAAATAGTCCCACATCAAGGCATTGCATTCTGAAATTTCACAACCCAGGAAGAAGGATTCTACAAAGATTTCAGGGAAAAAATGTCACTTACACAAGACATGAATCAGAATAGCACCAGACTTGTCAGCAGTTAGAATACAGTAAGGCCATGCCTTCAAAACTGTATGAAAATGACATCCTGGATTTCTATATCTAGCCAAACTATCAACCAAATATAAGGATAGAATAATGATATTTTCAGACACCCAAGGTGCCATGCACACTTCCCCCAGAAGCTGCTGAAGAATATGCTCAACCAAAATGAGAATATCAACCAGGAGAAAAAGACATGGGATGCAGGAAACAAGAGATGCAACAATGGACAAGGGGACCCCCAAGGTGATGGAAAGAGATGCCCAAGGACAGCAGCAGAGCACCAAACAGAAAGCAACCAGTCCACATTGGACCAGCATGATCCAGAGGAAAGAGAGTTATCATCACCAAAATTCCTGTTGCTATTTTATTATCTCGTTAACCTGAAAACTCCCTCAGGTGAACTTGGCACAGATTCTTATTTACATTTGATTTGCTGGACCCAGAGGTATGATACTTCTGACAGTCCCACCATGTCTGTCTAGGCACTTTCATTTCACCCCACAAAGTGTTTTGTTTGATATGTGCCTAAGAGTTGGACATCAGCCATGGTAAGCTTAGAAAAACAAAATTCAGAGCAGCCCACTTCCTCTGCGCATATTCTTGCCAGGTATCCAGGTCTTGGCCCACATCTTAGCCCTGTAGATGCCCCAAATGTGGTAAGGCCCCCTATTTCCCAAGGTTCTCTCATGACCTTACCCAAAAGTAAAGCCAGGTTACTTCCCAGGAATTCTCTATGGCTTGTCTTCTCCTGAAAACTTTTATCCACCCTGGCAATATTGACCTTCCCTTATTCAAGTTAGTCTTGTGCTTGCTATTTAGATTTCAAACCATAGCAATTGTTTTTTTCACACTACATATGCTGATGAGAGAAAATGTTGGTATAGTTGTTATTTCTGGAGGGGTTCCATTAAGGGTGAGCCAATAGGGTTTCTAGATGATTGGTAATGTTTTAATTCTTTTTTTTTAACATCTTTATTGGAGTATAATTGCCTTACAATGATGTGTTAGTTTCTGCTTTATAACAGAGTGAATCAGCTATATCCATATACATATATCCTCCCTCTTGCGTCTCCCTCCCACCCTCCCTATCCCACTCCCCTAGGTGGTCACAAAGCACTGAGCTGATCTCCCTGTGCAATGTGGCTTCTTCCCACTAACTATTTTACATTTGATAGTGTATATATGTCCATGCCACTCTCTCACTTCGTCTGGGCTTACCCTTCCTGCTCCCAGCATCCTCAAGCCCCTTCTCTATGTCTGCATCTTTATTCCTGTCCTGCCCCTAGGTTCTGCAGAACCATTTATTACTATTATTATTTTTTAGATTCCATATATATGTGTTAGTATATGGTATTTGTTTTTCTCTTTCTGACTTACTTCATTCTGTATGACAGACTCTAGGTCCATCCACCTCACTACAAATAACTCAATTTCATTTCTTTTTATGGCTGAGTAACATTCCATTATATATATTTGCCACATCTTCTTTATCCATTCGTCTGTCAATGGACACTTAGGTTGCTTCCATGTCCTGGCTATTGTAAATAGAGCTGCAATGAATATTGGGGTACATGACTCTTTTTGAATTATGGTTTTCTCAGGGTATATGCCCAGTAGTGGGATGCTGGGTCGTATGGTAGTTCTATTTTTATTTTTTTAAGGAACCTCCATACTGTTCTCCATAATGGCTGTATCAATTTAAATTCCCACCAACAGTGTATGAGGGTTTCCTTTTCTCCACACCTTTTCCAGCATTTATTGTTTGTAGATTTTTTTGATGATGGCAATTCTGACTGGTGTGAGGTGATACCTCAATGTACTTTTGATTTGCATTTCTCTAATGATTAGTGATGTTGAGCATCCTTTCATGTGTTTGTTGGCAATCTGTATATCTTCTTTGGAGAAATGTCTGTTTAGGTCTTCTGCCCATTTCTGAATTGGGTTGTTTGTATTTTTCATATTGAGCTGCATGAGCTGCTTGTAAATTTTGGAGATTAATCCTTTGTCAGTTGCTTCATTTGCAAATATTTTCTCCCATTCCGAGGGTTGTCTTTTCATCTTGTTTATGTTTTCCTTTGCTGTGAAAAAGCTTTTACATTTCATTAAGTCCCATTTGTTTATTTTTGTTTTTATTTCCATTTCTCTGGGAGATGGGTCAAAAAGGATCTTGCTGTGATTTATGTCAAAGAGTGTTCTGCCTATGTTTTCCTCTAAGAGTTTTATACTGTCTGGCCTTACATTTAGGGCTTTAATCCATTTTGAATTTATTTTTGTGTTTGGTGTTAGGGAGTGTTCTAATTTCATTCTTTTACATGTAGCTGCCCAGTTTTCCCAGCACCACTTATTGAAGAGACAGTCTTTTCTCCATTGTATATTCTTGACTCCTTTAACAAAGATAAGGTGACCAAAAGTGTGTGGGTTTATCCCTGGGCTTTCTATCCTGCTCCATTGATCTGTTTTTCTATTTTTGTGCCAACACCATACTGTCTTGATTACTGTAGCTTTGTTGTATAGTCTGAAGTCAGGGAGCCTGATTCCACCAGCTCTGTTTTTCTTTCTCAAGATTGCTTTGGCTATTCGGTGTCCTTTATATTTCCATACAAATTGTGAAATTTTTTGTTCTAGTTCTGTGAAAAATGCCATTGGTAGTTTGATAGAGGTTGCATTGAATCTGTAGATTGCTTTGGGTAGTATTTTCACAATGTTGATTCTTCCACTCCAAGAACACGTGTGTATCTTGTGTATCATCTGTGTGTATCATCTTTAATTTCTTTCATCAGTGTCTTATAGTTTTCTGCATACAGATCTTTTGCATCCCTAGGTAGGTTTATTCCTAAGAATTTTATTCTTTTTGTTGCAGTGGTAAATGGGAGTGTTTCCTTAATTTCTTTTTCATATTCTTCATCATTAGTGTATAGGTATACAAGAGATTTCTGTGCATTAATTTTGTATCCTGCAACTTTACCAAATTCATTGATTAGCTCTAGTAGTTTTCTGATAGCATCTTTAGGATTCTCTATGTATAGTATCCTGACATCTGCAAACAGTGACAGCTTTACTTCTTCTTTTCTAATTTGGATTCCTTTTATTTCTTTTTCTCCTCTGATTGCTGTGCTAAAATTTCCAAAACTATGTTGAATAATAGTGCTGAGAGTGGACAACCTTGCCTTGTTCCTGATTTTTGAGGAAATTGTTTCAGTTTTTCACCATTCAGAACAATGTTGGCTGTGAGTTTGTCATATATGGCCTTTATTATGTTGAGGTAAGTTCCCTCCAAGCCTACTTTCTGGAGGATTTTTATCATGAATGGGTGTTGTATTTTGTGAAAGCTTTTTCTGCAGCTATTGAGATGATCATATGTTTTTTCTCCTTCAGTTTGTTAATATGGTGTTTCACATTGATTGATTTGCCTATATTGAAGACTCCTTGCATCCCTGGGATAAACCCCACTTGATCATGGTGTATTCTATGCTGTTGGATTCTGTTTACTAGTATTTTGTTGAGGATGTTTGCATGTCTGTTCATCAGTGATATTGGCCTGTAATTTTCTTTCTTTGTGACATCTTTGTCTGGTTTTGGTATCAGGGTGATGGTGGCCTTGTAAAATGAGTTTGGGAGTGTTCCTCCATCTGATATACTTTGGAAGAGTTTGAGAAGGATAGGTGTTAGCTCTTCTCTAAATGTTTGATAGAATTTGCCTGTGAAGCCGTCTGGTCCTGGGCTTTTTTTTGTTGGAAGATTTTTAATCACAGTCTCAATTTCAGTGCTTGTGATTTTTCTGTTTATATTTTCTATTTCTTCCTGGTTCAGTCTCAGAAGGTTGTGCTTTTCTAAGAATTTGTCCATTTTTTACAGGTTGCCATTTTATTGGCATATAGTTCCTTGTAGTAATCTCTCATGATCCTTTGGATTTCTGCAGTGTCAGTTGTTACTTCTTCTTTTTCATTTCTAATTCTATTGATTTGAGTCTTCTCCTTTTTTTTCGTGATGAGTCTGGCTAATGGTTTGTCAATTTTGTTTATCTTCTCAAAGAACCAGCTTTTAGTTTTATTGATCTTTGCTATTGTTTCCTTCGTTTCTTTTTCATTTATTTCTAATCTGATCTTTATGATTTCTTTCCTTCTGCTAACTTTGGAGTTTTTTTGTTCTTCTTTCTCTAATTGCTTTAGGTGTAAGGTTAGGTTGTTTATTTGAGATGTTTCTTGTTTCTTGAGGTAGGATTGTATTGCTATAAACTTCCTTCTTAGAACTGCTTTTGCTGCATCCCACAGGTTTTCTGTCATCATGCTTTCATTGACATTTGTTTCTAGGTATTTTTGATTTCCTCTTTGATTTCTTCAGTGATCTCTTGGTTATTTAGTAGTGTATTGTTTAGGCTCCATGTGTTTGTATATTTTACAGATTTTTTCATGTAATTGATATCTAGTCTAATAGCATGTGGTCGGAAAAGATACTTGATACAATTTCAATTTTCTTAAATTTACCAGGACTTGATATGTGACCCAAGGTATGATTTATCCTGGGTAACGTTCCATGAGCACTTGGGAAGAAATGTATTCTGTTGTTTTTGGATGAAATGTCCTAATAAATATCAATTAAGTCCATTTTGTTTAATGTATCATTTAAAGCTTGTGTTTCCTTATTATTTTCATTATGGATGATCTGTCCATCAGTGAAAGTGGTGTGTTAAAGTCCCCTACTATGATTGTGTTACTGTCAGTTTCCCCTTTTATGGCTGTCAGCCTTTGCCTTATGTATTGAGGTGCTCCTATGTTGGGTGTGTAGATACTTACAATTGTTATATCTTCTTCTTCGAGCGATCCCCTGATCATTATGTAGTGTCCTTCTTTGTCTCTTGTAATAGTCTTTATTTTAAAATCTATTTTTTCTGATATGAGACTTGCTACTCCAGCTTTGTTTCTATTTCCATTTGCGTGGAATATCTTATTCCATCCCCTCACTTGCAGTCTTCATGTGTCCCTGGGTCTGAAGTGTGTCTCTTGTAGACAGCATATATATGGGTCTTGTTTTTGTATCCATTCAGGCAGTCTATGTCTTTTTGTTGGAGCATTTAATCCACTTATATTTATGGTAATTATCAATATGTATGCTCCTATTACCATTTTCTTAATTGTTTTGGGTTTGTTACTGTAGGTCTTTTCCTTCTCTCGTGTTTCCTGCCTAGAGAAATTCCTTTACCATTTGTTGTAAAGTTGGTTTGGTGGTGCTGAATTCTCTTAGTTTTTGCTTGTCTGTAAAGGTTTTAATTTCTCTGTCGAATCTGAATGAAATCCTTGCTGGGTTGAGTAATCTTGGCTGTAGGTTTTTCCCTTTCATCACTTTAAATATGTCCTGCCACTCCCTGTCGAATCTGAATGAAATCCTTGCTGGGTTGAGTAATATTGGCTGTAGGTTTTTCCCTTTCATCACTTTAAATATGTCCTGCCACTCCCTTCTACCTTGCAGAGTTTCTGCTGAAAGATCAGCCGTTAACCTTATGGGGATTCCCGTGTATGTTATTTGTTGTTTTTCCCTTGCTGCTTTTAATCTTTTCTCTTCGCATTTAATTTTTGATAGTTTGATTAATACATGTCTTGGTATGTTTCTCCCTGGATTTATACTATATGGGACTCTCTGTTCTTCCTGGACTTGGTTGACTATTTCCTTTCCCATATTAGGGAAGTTTCAAGTATAATCTCTTCAAATATTTTCTCAGTCCCTTTTTTTTTCTCTTCTTCTGGGACCCCTATAAATCAAATGTTGGTGCATTTAATATTGTCCCAGAGGTCTCTGAGACTGTCCTTAATTCTTTTCATTCTTTTTTCCTTATTCTGCTCTGTGGTAGTTATTTCCACTATTTTATCTTCCAGGTAACTTATCCATTCTTCTGCCTCAGTATTTCTGCTATTGATTCTTTCTAGAGAATTTTTAATTTCATGTATTGTGTTGCTCATCACTGTTTGTTTGCTCTTTAGTTTTTGTAGGTCCTTGTTAAACGTTTCTTGTATTTTCTCCATTCTATTTCCAAGATTTTGGATCATCTTTACTATCATTACTCTGAATTCTTTTTCAGGTAGACTGCCTATTTCCTCTTCATTTGTTTTTTCTGGTGGGTTTTTACCTTACTCCTTCATCTGCTGTGTGTTTCTCTGTCTTCTCATTTTGCTTAACTTACTGTGTTTGGGGTCTCCTTTACACAGGCTGCAGGTTTGTAGTTCCCTTTGTTTTCGGTGTCTGCCCCCAGTGGCTAAGGTTGGTTCAGTGGGTTGTGTAGGCTTCCTGATGGAGGGGACTGGTGCCTGTGTTCTGGGGGATGAGGATGGATCTTGTCTTTCTTGTGGGCAGGACTGCTTCTGGTGGTTTGTTTTGGGGTGTCTGTGAACTTATTTTGATTTTAGGCAGCCTCTCTGCTCATGTGTGGGGTTGTGTTCCTGTCTTGCTAGTTGTTTGGCATAGGGTGTCCAGCACTGTAGCTTACTGGTCGTTGAGTGGAGCTGGGTCTTAGCATTGAGATGGAGATCTTTGGGAGAGCTTTCGCCATTTGATATTACATGGAGCCGGGAGGTCTCTGGTGGACCAATGTCCTGAACTCGGGTCTCCCACCTCTGAGGCACTGGGCCTGACAGCCGGCCAGAGCACCAAGACCCTGTCAGCCACACAGCTAGAAGAAAAGGGAGAATAAAAGAAAGAAATAAAGAAAAAAATAAAGTTATTAAAAATTATTAAGAATAAAGAAAATTAAAAAGTAATTTAAAAAAATAGAAAGAAAGAGCAACCAAACCAAAAAACAAATCCGCCAATGATAACAAGTGCTAAAACTATCCAAAAATAATAATAATAATGGACAGACAGAACCCTAGGACAAATGGTAAAAGCAAAACTATACAGACAAAATCACACAAAGTCCACCATCTCCATTTTGGGATGATTTGTTGTCTATTCAGGTATTCCAGAGATTGTGGAGATTTAATCCGCTGCTCCTGAGGCAGCTGGGAGAGACTTCCCTTTCTCTTCTTTGTTCACACAGCTCCTGGGGTTTTCTTTGGATTTGACCTCGCTTCTGCGTGTAGGTCGCCTGAGGGCGTCTGTTCTTCGCTCAGACAGGACGGGGTAAAGTAGCAGCTGATTAGGGGGCTCTGGCTCACTCAGGCCTGTGGGAGGGAGGTGTACGGAATGCGGGGTGAGCCTGCAGCAGCAGAGACCAGCGTGACGTTGCAACAGCCTGAGGCGAGCTGTGTACTCTCCCAGTGAAGTTGTCCCTGGATCATGGGACCCTGGCAGTGGCAGGCTGCACAGCCTCCCGGGAGGGGAGGTGTGGACAAGTGACCTATGCTTGGTCACAGGCTTCTTGGTGGCGGCAGCAGCAGCCTTAGTGTCTCATGCCGGTCTCTGGTGTCCACGCTGATATCCGCGGCTTGCTCCTGTCTCTGAAGCTTGTTTTGGCGGTGTTTTGAATCTCCTCTCTTAGCACACCCCGAAACAATGGTCTCTTACCTCTTAGGCAGTTCCAGACTTTTTCCCGGACTCCCACCCTGCAGGTGCACTAGCCCCCTTCAGGCTGTGTTCACGCACCAACCCCAGTCCTCTCCCTGGGATCTGACCTCGGAAGCCCGAGCCTCAGCTCTCAGCCCCCGCCCGTCCCAGCGGGTGAGCAGACAAGCCTCTCGGGCTGGTGAGTGCGGGTCAGCACCGATCCTCTGTGCAGGTATCTCTCTGCTTTGCCCTCCGCACCCCTATTGCTACACTCTCCTCCGTGGCTCCGTAGCTTCCCCCCTGCCACCCGCCGTCTCCGCCAGTGAAGGGTCTTCCTAGTGTGTGGAAACCTTTCCTCCTTCACAGATCCCTCCCACTGGTGCAGGTCCCATCCCTATTCTTTTGTCTCTGTTTTTTCTTTTTCTTTTGCCCTACCTAGGTACATGGGTAGTTTCTTGCCTTTTGGGAAGTCTGAGGTCTTCTGCCAGCATTCAGTAGGTGTTCTGTAGGAGTTGTTCCACATGTAGATGTATTTCTGATGTATTTGTGGGGAGGAAGTTGATCTCCACGTCTTAATCCTCCTCCATCTTGAAGGTCCCCTCGGTAATGTTTTAATTCTTAGCTTGAGTGGTAAACAGAGGAACTTGGTTGTTTATTATTATCATCATCATCATTAGAAGTATTATTACTTAAACTCTATGACTTTCATAAATTCTACTGTATAAATCTGTATTAGTTAGCTAGGACAGCCATAACAAAGTTCCACACACTGGGCAGCTTAAGCAACAGAAATTTATTTCTCCCAGTCCTAGAGGTTGGAAGTCTATCAAGTTTTGGGCAGGGTTGGTTTCTCCTGAGGCCTCTCTCCTTGGCTTATAGACAACAGTCTTTTCCCTGTATCTTCACATGGTGTTCCCACTCTTCTTGTCTGCACATCTTTTCCCTAAGGACACCAATCATATTGGATTAGAGCCCACCCTAATGACCTCAGTTTAACTTAATTACCTCCTTAAAGACCCTACCTCCAAATATAGCCTCACTGTGAGATACTGAGGGTCAGGACTCCAAGGTATAAATTTTGGAGGGACACAATTCAGCCCATAACATTATCATACTTTTCAATGTTTATAATAAAATATTAAAGGAAAAAATAAAAAGCCATAAAAAATTTAAAAGGCAAAAAGAAAAAAAGAAAATATATATTACGATTAAAGTTTTAAAGTGGTAAGAATTTCCTAAGAACAAGAACATTCTCTTACATAACCACAACACAATCATCAAAACCAAGAAATTTAACTTTGGCACAATGCTATTATCTAATCCACAGAACACTGTCTACTGTTGTCAGTTGTCCCAATAATGTTCTTTTTGTGGCTCTTTTTTTTTTCTGGTCTTTGATCAAATCCATAATTATACAATACATTTTGTTTCATATCCCTTTAATCTCTATTAATCTGGAACAGTTCCTCAGCTTTTGTCTTTTATGACCTTGTAATATTTAAATTACAATTCATTTTCATTACACTAGTTTTGTAGAATGTCCCTCAATTCTGGTTTGTCTGATGTTGTCTCATAGTTAGGTTTTAGAAGGAATACTATCAAAGTATACTTTCACAACACCTTATATCAAGAAGCACATGGTATCAGTTTGTCCCAATTCTGGCAATGTTAACTTTGGTTGTTTGGTTAAGGTGGATTCTGCCAGATTTCTTTTCTCTAAAATACCATTTTATTTCTTAGTAGTCATTCCACTGCATCAGTAAGTTGTAATCTGTTTTTGTTGTTAATTATTCTGATGCTCAATCATTCCAGATTTGGTGTTGATGCCATTTTTGGTATGTCTCCATCACTCTTTAAAAACACAGAAGTATTTAGGAGTGAAGTAACATGCTGTCTTCAACTTACTCTGAAATGGCTCTGATGGAATAAAAGTTATGTTTTAAGGCAGGACAAGAAAATTTAAGCATAACATATTCCCTGCACGTATTGGGCCCTCCCTAATGTGCAGTGTGCATCTGTGTTACATAGAAACCAGACCTTCTCAAAGGTGGGAATGCCTGCTCAACCATAAAGATGAATGTTGTTGTTGTTGTTGTTGATTTTTCATTCTTCTAATGCCAGCAATATAACCCTTTAGATTAATTTTTCTTTTCCTAATTCTGTAAGGGGTCATGGCATATTGCTGCTCACTTCATATGTACAGATCTGGACTAAGTACCTTTGGTGAACTTTATGTAAAATGTCAGTGTGTCAGTGTGTCATTTTGATTTACCATCCTTTGCCTTGAAAATGTATATGACTGTGCTTTCAACTTCTAAAAAGTGGAACAGTCCTCAGAGGTTGCTGAAAAACTGTCACCCAGGTTATAATTCTCAGGTTGGCTTGAATGACATTCTCTACTTCTCTTTTTGATTGACTATTGATTAATTTTTCATTGACATCTCCAAATATATACATTGAAAGTATACAAACACAAACACGCACACATATATAGATAGAGATAAAGAAAGACAGAGAAAGAGAGAAAGAGAGAGATTACAAACCAGGTGGTTAAAACAACAGAAATTAATTCTCTCACAGTTCTGGCGGCCAGAAGTCTGAAACATGCTATCAGAAGGGCAATGCTCCCTCAAAAACTCCATGGAAGGATCCTTTCTTGCCTCTTCCGGCTTCTCATGGCTCCAGGAGTTCCTTGGATTGTGGCGGAATCATTTCAAATAGCTGTCTCCATCCTGACATGGCTATTTCTTCTGTGTCTCTCTGTGTCCTCTTCTTATAAGGATTTAGGGCCCACCCTGAATTCAGGATGATTTCATCCTAAGATCCTTAACTAATTATATCTGCAAAGACCCTATTTCCAAATAATATCACATTCTTAGATTCTGAGTGAACATGAATTTTGAGGAGTCACTACTGAGGCCTTCACAGATAAGAAAGCTGAACCACAAATTTATCTCCCGGCAGTAAAAGTGAAAAGAGGAATACAGTTGCATAGTTCCCATTATTAATAAGGAGGAAGCAAGACAGACCTGTGAGGGCAGCAAAATTTTTTCAACTCTAAGTTCTGAAACATCTTGCATGAGATCCCCTGACCAACAGCATCAGCATCACATGGGAACTTCTTGGAAAGGCAAACTCACCTCACATCTGAATCAGAAATTCTTGTGGGGACCAGCAGTCTGTGTTTAAAAACCCTCCAAGTGATTCTTACCTCTCTCAAGTTTGAGAAACCCTGTAATAGATAACATCCTCACAATGTGAAAATACCTGGGATTCCACACAACTCTTTCTCGTAGCATCCTTTAATAGAAGTAAAATTATGACAACAGCACACACAACAACTCTCTAGGTGGGAGCTGGGGAAGCAAAATTCAGATGGTCAAATTCAAAATTCAATTTGGAGCAAAATTCAAATTCAAATGGTCAAAATTCAAATTCAATTATGCCCCTTTTACAATAATGTCACCTATTCCCACCATAAAACCTAAGATTTCTATAAAATCACATATTTGATACACATTTTTCCATACATTCTGCATCTCTTATGCAAACTTTCAACAAGAACTGGGCAGGTACAAGAAGGGGAGATTGGTTATTGACCAATCATCCATTAATTGAAGTGGACCCAAGAGTGTCCTTATCAATACTATCCCACCTTCCTGCAGTAATTTCCTTAGCTCTAGGCCATCTCCCCAGACGCTGGTCTCCATCAGGCATTTCCATGTTCATCTTTTGATCTCTGAAAAACATAGATCCAACGTCCAAGTTAGCGGGGTTATACTATAGAGTAGATTTATTTTATATTGTAGTCCACAGATTCTCCAAATAAGAATCAGCTTATTCAAAAAGTAGGCTATTGAGCATCACCACAAACCTGCTGTGTCCAAATAAGTTCTGAGAATCAGGCTTTTATACACACTGTGATGACCACCACACATTACAGTTTGCATGCTGGCCACTGTATTGACTATGTGGCTGAAATCTTCTTGACTCACAAGACTTGGATGTGCTGAGTGCTGGTGGAGCTGCACAGGCTGGTTTTGGATGCCCCGCTAACTGTGTTATCTTGTTACTTAACGTTTCAGTACTTCAGTTTCTTCATCTGTAACCTGGGAATGTCAACAGTACCACTTCAGGGGGTTGCTATGACATTCAATAAGCTAATGTAGGAAAAAGTACTTAGGATAGTGCCCCAAATCTAGTAAGTGCCATATTAATTGTCAGCCATTGTAATCGGTATCATTTTCAAGGCAGCTGTTATCACACATCTTTCAAGTCACACACACACACAAAAATAGCATTTGGGCTTCCCTGGTGGTGCAGTTGTTACGAATCAGCCTGCCAATGCAGGGGACACGGGTTCAAGCCCTGGTCCGGAAAGATCCCACATGCCGCGGAGGAACTAAGCCCATGCACCAAAACTACCGAGTCCTTGTACCGCAACTACTGAAGCCCATGTGCCTAGAGCCTGTGCTCTGCAACAAAGAGAAGCCACCACAATGAGAAGCCCGTGCACCGCAACGAAGAGTAGCCCCCGCTTGCCGCAACTAGAGAAAGCCCACGCACAGCAATGAAGACCCAATGCAGCCAAAAATAAATAAATAAAATTTTAAAACTCAGCATTTATTTTTGAGAAATATAGCTTCTTGTTGAAACGATCAGGATCATTTTGTCTAAAGTACAGATTCCTAAATCAGTAAATTAATTTATCTTCTCTATAGAAGTGTTAGATATAAACAAATTCTGGAAGGCTTGCACCAAACAGAATTATTTTAATTTTACGATAGTTGAGATTATGCGTTTTTTAAATTATTAATTTATTTTTGATAGGCAACACCTATACAAAGTACAAAATTTAAATGGAACAAAGAATAAAAAGTACCTCATAGTCCCCTTTGGCCAGGCACCCACTTCCTTTCCAGGTAAGAAATCACTATTACCATTTTCTCTTTTCTCTTTAGTCACTAATAGTGATGACATTTAATAATAGAACTAACTGGTCATTCCTCCTTCATCAGAGTAAAAACACAAAAACGTATATAAACCACTAAATGATATTGAATTCTAACTTTTGGTCGAAGCGGGTCAAACCATACCTTGATAAGTGAAAAAGGCAGAATGACTAAACCTCAGTTCATGTGGGTGTGAGTTCACATGGTCCGCACCTGTTGTCCCAGACAGAGATTGCTTTCCCCAGATGCTCACTGCAGTGTCAAAATGCAAGTTTGCGTAGATACCTCAACTGAAAGTCTCTGTCTGGCTCAAGTAGCTTAATCTACAGCCAGTTCTGACTACAGAGTCTAAAATAGTAAGATCAATAAAAGCAGCAAACAATTTTACATTTTTTCTAGACAGTTTTCTTCCAAGATACCTGGAAGTGGCAACAGTCAGAAGTTCCACGTGTCTGGCATTCATTTGTTTCTTGGGCAAAATTTTGACTGGAAATCCTGACCTGGAGACTGTCAGGGAGATAACCTCTGATTGGGATGACCATTTAATACAGCATCCCAGCTTGGTACCCTGGGAGGGAAAGGGCAACAAGCAGGGAAGATGCTGGGACAAGATGCAAGCTGTTCATCTTGGGTCTAGTGCACCTGTATGTGGGGGAACAGAGAGGAAACATTGGGAAGATGGGATAATATCTATGAGGGGCGTTCACATTCATGGAGTTCGTATTAGTTGTCTATTGCCATGTAACAAATTACCATAAATTTGTGACTTAGAACAACACCCATTTATCAGTTCACAGTTCTGTAGGCCATGGTCCAGCACAGCATGACTGGGTTATCTGCTCAGGGTCCCACAAGACTAGCATCAATGTGTCGGCTAGCTGCAGCACTCTCATCTGGAGCTCAGAGTCCCCTTCCAAGTTCGCATAGTTGTGGCAGATTTCAATTCCTTGTGGTTGTAGAACTGAGGTCACCATTTCCTCACTGTTGTCAGCCAGAGCCACTCAGCCAGCAATGGAGAATCTGTCTTTCTTTACTTTTTTAATTTGCAAAGACCTTTTATTATGTGATTGGTTGCTTCTAATGCTTGCAACCTGTTATTTAGATAAATTACAATATCTGCGAAATTTAATGATGGTTCAAAATTTATATCAGTTCAGATAAATGGGGCACCTGTGAGCTTACTAAGCTTTTCCCAAAGGTGCGTTATATTGAGAATCTACCTCACATTGAATCCTTTTTCAATCTAGTCCTTTTCAAGGGCTTGCCTGACTAGGTCAGGCCCGCCAAGGATGATCTTTTTAAGATCAACTGATGGGGACCTTAATTACAACTGCAAAATTCCTTCTTACAAAGACTTAGGTTAGTGTTCAACTGAATAACTGAGAGGAGGTGGTGTCCACCAGCGGCCAGGAATCTTGAAGCCCATCTCAATTCTCCCTACAACAAAGTTAAATTGGGTAAAAATTGATTTTTAAGAATTTGGTAAATATTAGAGCTCATTAGAAGATCAGGCTTTGAAGAATTTTACTACAAGAAATTCTTTTCTGGTATTCATTTGAAGTAAGTTTTTCATTCGAACTAGATGTTATTCATTACTTAGGGACTTTATTATTATGAGGCTCTCATGGTTGTTATCTCAAAAACTCCCTTTTTTTCAAAACCTAAGCAAATTTCAAGCCTGACCTAGGGAACATCTCCCTGACTATTTGAGCCCTGAACCAGCAGTGCAGTGGAAGCAGGAAGGCTGCATTCTTGGTTAGCTCTCAGCCTCACTCTCAGCTTTGTTCATCCAGGGAAGTTGACCCCAAATACGTCATCACCTGGGCTCCTTCACCTCCTGGTTTCTAGCTGGGCTCAGCCAATGAGAGGCTGGGGATGGGAAGAGAGAGAAGTCAGTTCTTGTTCTCGCCTTTTTCTGTCTCCCTCCAGTCAGAAACCAGATGTGCTCTGTGTAGCCCCTTGACACAATCCCAAGTCCTCACCAGGCTCTGACATCAGCGGCACATTCTTTCTGCCTTTCAGGCCTTGGGGGCTAACTCTCACTAGTCCCCTGTGCCTCACACCCCTTGTTGGATTTTTACCCAACTCTGCAAAGAGTCTCTTCATCTCAGAGATCATGTATCTCCCCTTTTCAGACAAATGATCTCGAGTGTGTCCTGCCAAGACCCTGACGGATACAGATAGGTGAGGAGACTTGACTGGTCTCCCTCTCTTTCGATTCCTGGATGTCATTTATATTTTCATGCATTAGGGAACAAGCAAACAAACATATATACAAAGAGCCTTAAAAATATAACAACAAAATGACCGAAGCCCTAGGGACCTGCTAAGGAATTCTAGAGGGTTGTGGAAACCAGACACACTGAGGTCAATGATGGGGATGAATGGGAGGGAGTACCTTCTCTTTCTCTCCCATTTCTGGCCTATAAAATATCCTGAAATGAGAGTGTCTGAGAAGATCCGTAGAGATGCTTCCAGTTCCCTGTAGCTGTATATCAAACCTCCTCAAAACTCAGAGACTTAAAAGAACACCAGCATTTATTTAGCTCACAAACCTGCAGTGTGGACAGGCTCACTGGGGACTGTGCATCTTTGCTCCACAGCCACGCCAGTGGAACCAGATCCCCCACAACAGTGGCCCAAGGCAGGGGTCCTGAGAGAGGCCCAGGAAGAAGCCATGTCACCTCTTCTAACACAGCCTCATCAACCACCCAGGCCATTCCTGCAGCAATTGCAGAGCTCCCCAGTTCCAAGGGGAGAGGACAGAGATGCAGCCTCTTTGTGTGCAGTGACAAACATTCCAAAGAGCCCATGGGGCCAGAATGCAGTTGTAGCCAGCATGGGCAAACAGAATCTGTCACTGAGACATGAAGGAAATCAATAAAGTGTGAACATCAACATTCCCCGCTCTGGATTGCCTTGTTATGATCCTGATAGAGCACCCCTCCATCCCAACCTCACACAAGCAGCTTGAACTTGACCTCACACCCAGGCTGCCTTTGTGGCCTCATCACCTTTGGACTGTTACATGAGGGCACTTCTGCATTATCCTGAGGTAAACCAGGTGTCACCTAAATCAGTGTTGACCATCAGTTAAATTGCTTCTCGAAGAATGCTACTTGGAGCTTCATTGTTTTTCTTTGTTGGCTGCAAATAATTTTTCTTTGAATCATGATCTAAAATATGGCAGAATGGGAGCTCTTCATTTTCAGAAGTTTGCAAGAGTAATAAAACAATAAATGAACAAAGCTGGGATTCCCAGCATCCACATACTGAAAGCTGAGATCTGCATCCAATTTAATAGTTTCCAGAATTTAAATGTGCTTATGAATACACATGAGATTCCATCCTAATGTCACTCTAAGGGCAAATCTTTCTCCCCCTGCTTCAGTGAGTCTTCACAAAACAGGCATTTCTGGAGTAACTCACTCTTCTTTCGTTCAAGAGCAACCCTGGAGTGTGTGCGAATCCTGCAGATGCAGCAGTGAGCAAGGTACAGAGGGGGCCAGCAGCACCCTGCCTGGAGCTGAGAGCCACCACCTGAGCCAAATCTAACCTCAGCTGGACTTGAAGGCTTTCTATTCTACAAACCCCTTTATTCACACCCAAACTCCCCTCCAGAGTTGTTACCCTCCCTTCAAGGCCTCCTCTGTGATTCCAGGTTCCTCGACTCATGATGGACACATGGCTGTAGGTAATCTGTCCTCTGCATGGATCCTATTCTTTCCTGTGCCCTCCACTGCCATCTCCCTACTGATCTATTAATGAATAACTAAATCACCTTTGTTCACATGGGGAAAGAAAAACGTTTCCCAAGTCCTTCCATAGGGAAGGAAAACATTTTTTCCTCTACCCATCTTAGGTTCCTTGGCTGGAGCACTACAAATTAGACTGGCAAAAACCAAATTAACGAGAAGAAAACAAGCAGAGTTTATACTTGCATGCAGCCTGTCTTCATGTGGGACAAACTCAGAGATGAGTTACTCAAAGAGGTAGTTACAACTTGGGGGCTTATATAGCATCTTAACAGAAGAACAATAGATTTGTAGAGAAGTGACAAGACAAAGGAAAAGAGGTTGAACTGTGGGAAGGTCAATATATGGGGGCCATTTGTGGAGTAAGATTTGTCTGTGAAGGCCCATCTTGGTGCCAGCTTCCCATCTTCTTCACGGTCATAAAACTTTCCCAGGAGAGGGGATTTATGGCACTCCTATTTCTCAGAAGTTTCTGCTTTTAGTCAGATAAAGGAAGCTCTGGGAAGGCATCTTTATGTATCTGTTGATTCTTATTTGCCTCCAACTCAAAACAATCTTTATGCCAAATGGCACGTTTGGGCTGGCATGTTCCCATCCCCTAAACTTCCATGATGTAGCTCGGTTTTACTCGACAACGTCCCAAACCTGGAAGCCATCTCTAAGAGATGGCTGCTTCCTCTACCTTCATTCATTCATGGGCCAGGAAGGGTGATCACATCCTTCTGTGCACTATCACCTCTGCTCAGACACTCTTGTCTCCTCTTGGTAGTCCTGTGTCGTTACTGATGCCACCTCCTCGCCATGTCCCTTCTGCTTCCTCCAAGGTCTCCACCTCCCTTTGGACTCACCCCTGACATTGGTACTTTCAGCATTTTCAATGATAATCCTTTAACAACTTTCATCACAAAAGCCCTTTCCTTCATTTGGATGCTCTTCCAAGCCTGCTGGGCAGGGATCAGCAGCCACCCTTGAAAAAATGAAAAATCGAGGCTTGCAGAGGTTCCAGGCAACTTCTCCAGCCTCACAGCCCATATGACAGAGCAGCCTCTGCACCAATGCTGCACCCCTATTCTCTATGAAGCTTTTTATGGCTGGCCCAGAGCAAGGAGGCTGTGACTGACTCTAGTTTGGGGGACACGTCTGAAGTTTGGGGGAATCCCTCCTGCCCTGCTCCCAAGCCACCACATTTGCAATGCCTCCATCTCTGCTCCACAATGCCATGGAAATCCTGTCCATGCTCAGCACTGCTGTGCACAAAACCTGCACTGTCCCCACACTTTTATTCGTACATATACTGAAGTGTGTTCTCACTGATGAAAATAAATTCTGGTGCATGGCTTTTACACCCAGCATCGTTTTGCCTCTGTGAGATGGTAGCAGAGAAGGGCAGGAGCTGAAAGTGTTCTGCCTAAACTGGGGACTGGGAAGGAAGCAGAGGCATCAGCAGCTGAGATTCGACATCAGAAACATCTGTGAGGACAGAGGGCCCAGGGCCTTAACACTTGAAGTGGAATCACCTGGGAACTGGCTGGCAAGGCAGAGTTTCAGGACTGAGCCCTGACCTGCAGTCAAAACCTCCATTTTAACAAGATCCCCAGGTGATCTGTGCACACATGACAGTTTGAGGGACCCTGGGCTGGGTAATAGAGAAGGTGAATGGCGGGCCCACGGAGGAGGGGAGGGTCTGACAGCGGAGGTCATGCCTCCACTCAAATTTTTTGAGGAGCCCTGCCTGTCCACTCACTCACCTCCAGGCTGAGGAAGGCTGTGGGACTCGAGCGAGCATTTCCCTCACAATGCTTCTGGCACCAAATGAACAGGGTCTTTTCCAACACCGATTCTCCAATTCTCTGACACCAGCCGGGTGTCCTGGAGATAGCACAGACCCCGTAGGTTAAGGGCTTAATCTGGCAAGACTGCCCTCACTTCCGACACCAGGTTGTCTCCTGTACTTCTGATCACCCTGCTGTAAATTCATGGGGTTCCCATGACCCCCTCCTCTGGTTTGATAATTTGCCAGAATGACCCACAGAACTCAGGAAACTGTTTAGTTACCTATTACTAGTTTATTATAAAGGATATAATTCAGGAAGAGCCAGATGGAAGAGATGCACAGGGCAGTGAGAGAGAATGGGAAGTGGGAACTTCCATGTCCTCTCTGGGTGCACCACCCTCCAGCACCTCCCTTCACCACCCCAGAAGCTCCCCAAACCCCATCAGTGAGAGGTTTCTATGGACATTCCACTATGTAAGCATCGTTGACTAAATCATAGGTTTTGGTGCTTGAGCTCAATCTATAACCCCTCTCCCCTCCCTGGAAGTTGAGGGATGGGGCTGAACGTTCCACCTGGGTCTTTCTGGAGACCAGCCCCTACCCTGAGGCCACCCAGGAAGGACCCCCAGCCCCAAAATTTATCTCATTAGCAATAAGAGACACTCTTACCACTCCCGAGATTCCAAGGATTTCAGGAGCTGTATGCTAGGAACCAGGGACAGAGACCAAATATGTACCCTTTATTACATCACAGAACCTGTCTCTACCCTGTTTTCACTGGGTATGCTTCAGCTGTGTATGAAGTCTGAAGCATGTAGATTGAATTAGGGTGAGGGATGTGACATCCTGGGATACGAGCCCCCAGAAGGGCACCCTCATATAAGATGTCCAAGTGTGCAAGAATGCGGTGCTGGAGAGACCATGTGCACAGCGGTGACAATGCTGCCAGATCCCAGCCTCCGCCATCTCCATTGAGGCACAGACATGTGAGGGAAGGGATTTTGGATCCTCCAGACCAGCCAACCTACCAGCCAAGGTACCACTGAATAATCCTGTTGATACCATGCAAAGCACAGGAAGTGCTAGGCTAGCCCAGAGTGAACCCTGCCCCGTAGGACCTGTGAGCGGCATCATGGCTCTGCATGACGCATGCACTTTGGGGCGGCTTGCCACAAGCGATAGAGATTGGAGCAATGTGCAGTGTGGGGATTTGGAGAAGCAAAGCTGTGCTTTCTTAGGGACTGGCTGTTCTTCCTGCACTGGGATCACAGGGATGGGAAATGGGAGGGGAAAGCGCCTGTCCCACCACCCTGCAGCCAGAAGAGTTGTGACTTTCAGCCTTTTAGTGATTTGTCTTCCAAGAACAATTTTCCTATGAGCAAAGAGATTTTCTGGGTTCTGAGTGTTCTTAGGCTTAGCAAAGCTGGGACACCCCTCAATTTACAGATGAGTAAACTGAGGCCCAGAGAGGAGAGGTCCCAAGATAACACAGTAGTTGGAGACCAGAACACCCTGCTAACTAACCTCCACTTGCAATTCTGGTTGTTTCATATCTAGGTGGCCTGTTCTATCCCATGGATCAAGAGAAGGAACAAGCTTTCTTTAACATGTGTGCTTTGTTCCCGCATCAAAATTTAGCCCCTTAGGTTGACAACTAGATGTGTTAGGCAGTCTCTAAGCAATACACCTATGCTTCTCATTACATCTTTCATCTCCATGGTTTCGACACTTCCCAACTTCTAGAGCCAATTTCATTATCACGTCTCAATGACTTTAGTGGTGAGCTAAACATCAAGCAGGATATTCACACTTAAATACGTAGCATTCAGAATCTTATTTACTTATTCCTACTGGATGCTCTCTTCCCTAGATGAGAGAGGGCCTAATTAAAATGGACTCATACAGATTGATTAATCTGTAGTAACAAGCAGTGACTGAGATAAGACATCACATTCAAAGCATGTCGTAGAATTGCTAACGTAGCTGTCGATGTGGGGGATACTCAAAAAATATTCAAAAATATAAAATTGCTCAGATAACTGAAGCACACCCATTCAGGAACTTTAACAACAACTCTTGTTGAAAGCGTGTATGTTCTGAGCAGAGAATGTAAGAAGATGAAAACACCTAGTGAGTTTGGCACAGAAATATTCATGAAATAAGTGAATATAAAATCTAACCTAAGCTTTTTGCTAAGTCTCTGGGTCACCCTTTTGAACAGTTTTGTTGTCACACAGTAATGTTCTCAGAGACCATGGAGGTGTGTTTACCACCTTAACTCATGGTGGGAGATTTGAGGTTAGCTGGGAAGAGTATACTTGGCAATTAGAAAACAGAGGTGGTCCCTAGGCTGAAACAAAAAGAGACAGTGCTTGGATAGTGTGGAACAGTCATGTGCCCTGAGGGGGATAAACAAGTCAAAGGTGCCACTTCCCTGCCCATCACTCTGGAGCCTCCATAAAGCACTTGATCTCACACAAGGCTAGGATTCTTTTTTTTTTAATTAATTTATTTTATTTATTATTATTTTTGGCTGCATTGGGTCTTCATTGCTGCGCGTGGGCTTTCTCTAGTTGCGGCAAGCAGGCGCGGGCTTCTCATTGCAGTGGTTTCTCTTGCTGCGGAGCACGGGTTCTAGGCACACAGGCTTCCGTAGTTGCGGCTCGCGGGTTTCAGTAGTTGTGGCGCACGGGCTTAGTTGCTCCGTGGCATGTGGGATCTTCCCCAACCAGGGCTCGAACCCGTGTCCCTTGTATTGGCAGGCAGATTCTTAACCACGCGCCACCAGGGAAGCCCTAGAAGTCTTAAAATAAATTTAGTAACTAGAATTTGTATGGGGACAGGGTCCTGTATCCCTGAAGCAGCCCTGGTTGCTGGTCAGGCAGCCACCAGGAGGAAAAAGCAGGCTTGAGGCACTGGGTGTAGGAGGGCATCTCTGGACGCCTGCAGTCCCTGCACCAGTTTCCTCACAGCCTCCACCTAGGCCATGGCCCACAAAGCACCCTTAAATATCTCATCCTTATTTTAAGAATTGTGCAGTTTCACATCTCTGTAGAGTGGCCATTTGAACTGCAACCTGGAAATGACTTTAGTTTTACATTTTAGCTTGTTCTTTTTGAGTCTTTGGATTTCATGGGAAAAGTCAGAATTTGGTCTTACTAACTCTGCCTCTAGAAGTTGAAATTTCTTATGACTCTGCAGGTTTACTTAGTAGACCGAGATCTTTTTTCTTTTTCTTTTTTCCCTTTTTCAGGGTATCTCTCAGCACTAGCATTTCAAAGATTCAAGGAACACGTTTTGGGAAACATTGGTTTAGATTAAAGCCCTCCAATCACATCTGAGTTCTCTACGATTTCTCAGAATCTTCCCAGTTCTCTTCTTTCTCTCAGCTTTAACCCCTGCTTTCCTTACCTCCCCAGATCCAACTCTTCCAAATGGGCATACTTACCCTTAATTAAATCCTTCCTGAGAAGTCCTCCAGCTCTAGTGGGTGTGGGACTTATCAGCTCAGCAATACCCTTACTTCGATTAAAGCAGGCATCCCTTTGTCCTGCATTCCGATCCTCAATAAATGTCAGCTGATTGATCCTATGAGGTCTGCGCTCATAGAAAGTGTAAAATGAACAAAACTTGGTTAACATATCCACAAAATCATCATCCCTTACTTCTCTAGTTGTTTCTAAGTTTTTTACTGGGCTGAGTCCAATTTCATCATCGTCTGACTGAAGCAATGAACATGGCCTCTGATCTGGTTTCTGGAGGCAATTTTAATGTTGCAACCAGAGGTCAGCTAGCCCTTGGATGCTTGCTTGAAACCACCACAGCGCCATCATTGCATAATGGAAAGTATGATGCCTCTGTTCACCACTCTTTCGGGGATTTCACCTTACACTGCCCTACCTTACCCTGACATGTGATTTATCTCCCTTATGTCATTGCCACATCTCCCATTGTCTGTCTCCTCTCCTTAATTAAATGATAGATGTCTCAAGGCAGCATCATATGCCTAGCACAATGCCTGGCACAAAGTAGGTCTTCACTAAAGAGCGGTGGATAGAGAGACGGCTCACAAGTATTAGATTTTAAAACATGGAGCTGAACCAAAATTTTTTCATCCAAGCAGCAGGCATGCAGAGTCAGTGAGGTTTATTTCTGTCGAAAGCCTCAGATTTTAAAAGGAAAAACTAAACCAAAATTTCCCCTCAACACACCAGGCATCCACAACAGTGAAGTTTATTTCTGTGTTAAAAGCCTCCAGCTCATGCCTGGCACCCCACGCACCCCAAGCTGCGATTGGAGAGATGTAGGTCACTGCTCACAATAGAGGTAAAAAATGAGTTAATGAGTTGGCTTAATCAAGAAATATGACCTTAACCAGCCACTAATAAGACGTGCTCTGAGAATCACTATCTGGAAAAATAATAAACAAAACATTTTATGCTGCAGTTACTCAGGAAAAGGAGCGTCATCTCCAAGGGAACATTGGCCTTGATTTCTGAAAAGATCACGTTCCCAAAATCTGCTCCTGTCAGGTTGCACCTCAGAGCAGCATGGGTGTCAGTCGGCATGGGTAAGGCTGGTGGTGGAGTTCTGGAGGGTTAAATGCAGGTGATTATAACACAATGGGGATTGATGGTTGGCGCATCAGAGAATGGCAACCTGACTTGGCATATCAAGTGAAAAGGGGTGAAAAGGGGATTGATTTGCAAGGCAGGGTTTTGCAGACTTTCCAGGGGATGTCCTGACAAGAGGACTGGGGACACCCATTCTGACTTGGACACTCACCCCAGCCCAGCCCCCTGAACTCCTCGATCTGAGTGGAAAGTGTGACTCTAGTCTTAAACCCTTGTTTAAACCAAACAGACCAGGAAATAAAAGTTTAAGATCAAAATCTTAACCAAATGGTAGCACTTGGAAATTACTCTTAAAATATATTTCTCTGTATTTTAAGAGTTTGACAAAAATCCACTCAGTATTCAATCTGACCAATTTTTAGATTATATTTCATATATCTAAGTAGTGGGTTGAACGATGTTTCCCCCAAAACATATGCCCAGATCCTACCCCCCAGAAAGTGTGAATGTGAGTTATTTGGGAAAAGGATCTTTTCAGGTGTGATTAAGTTAAAGATCTTAAGATGGGATCATCCTGGATTCGGGCAGGATTAAATCCAATGACTGGTATCCTAGTAAGGGATGGAAGAGAGTCACAGACACAGAGAAGGCTATGAGAGAACAGAGGCAGAGATTTGGAGTGATGCAGCCACAAACTAAGGGATGCCTGGGAACGCCAGGAGCTGGAAGAGGCAGGAAGGATGCTCCCCTAGAGCCTCTGGAGAGAGGGTGGCACTGCCCATACCTTGATTTCAGACCTCCGGACTCCAGAACTGAGAGCATAAATTTCTATTTTTTACGTCACCTGCTTTGCGAGTTTTTCTTAAGGCAGCTCCAAGAAACTAAAACAACCTGTAAGAAATTTTATTTGTTGGAAAGGAAAGGAAGAGGTTGAAAATTAAAGTTAGCCCCAGAGTTTTATGGCTTTGGGTCTTGTTTTTGTTTTCCAAGTCTGTATTTTAAAGACCTCCATGGACGTTTGAAGAGATAATTTGTAGTGTTTTTTCTCCAGGCGTCCACACCCACTGTTGGGAGCAGGGGAGGAAGGGAGTCGTCCGTGAACTTGTTCTTGAAATCCCCTGTGGGTTGTTTTGGGGTCTTTTTTTATTTTATTGTTTTGGCCTTGTGGCTTGCGGGATCCTAGTTCCTCGACAAGGGATCGAACCCATGCCCCCTGCAGTGGAAGCTTGGAGTCTTTACCACTGAACGGCCAGGGAAGTCACTGTTTTGGGGCCTTGATGCATCTTGATATTCCCACTAGGGACTGTGTCCTCTCCCTTATACAGTACTCATCTTCACTCTTCTTTTCTTTCTTTTTTTTCTTGCTTTCCTTTTTTTGTTTTCCTCTGTGGGCGACCCTCCAATTATTATTGAAGAAAGTTGACTCTGAGTCACCATTCTGTGCCTAGCCGGGGCAAATCAGGCCTATGAGTCCAGCAATTTTCCTCCTTTGGAGGGAAGGAGGGATTTCTACTCCAGAGGATGCTCTGCGCCAAGGTATAAATGGAGTGGGAGGTGGGAGCAGGCATGAGTGAGGGTTTTCAGAGTTTATCCAAGATTCTTCTTTTCCCCAGTTGCCCTTAGCAGGGTAAGAACTATGTTTGTCTGTCTCTCTCTGGGCAGGACTTCTCTAATTTCAGATGAATAAACGATGTGCTCTACAATGTGTTGGAGGGAGAGCAGACAGGGGCAAGGGGAGAAAACCAGGTCCCTGGGCCCAAAACTTAGCTCCAGCACTACATGAACCACATGTGAACAGGTGAGTGGACAAGCCCAAGTTTGGGGCTCACTGTCTGTGCACTGGACCCTGGGGGTCTTGAGTTTGGACTTTATCTGCATGTTCACATCCCTGTCATCTGTGAGTGTGGAGCCCTCAGAGCTTGGCTCTGAGGAGTGACCCCCAAAAAGGCTCTTCCCCTCTGCTTCCGCTCTGCCTCTCCTTTCCCATTAACATGCTTCTGTAGCCCATTTTCACCAGAGACAACAGAGATAGAAGGATCGAGAGAGGGAGAGAGACCAAAAATGACCACATTGGCACTCAAATTGCAAATTTTTTAAAATAATTTTTTAAAAACTATTTATTTATTTGGCTGTGCCAGGTCTTAGTTGCAGCACACACGGGATTTTTGATTTTCATTATGTCACACAGAATCTTTAGTTGCGACATGCAAACTCTTAGTTACAGCATGTGGGATCTAGTTCCCTGACCAGGGATAGAACCCAGGGCCCCTGCATTGAGAGCATAAAGTCTTAGCCTGTGGACCACAAGGGAAGTCCCTCAAATTGCAAATTTTTATGCAGAATAAAGTTATTTCTTCAATAGAAGGTAGAACTCTTATAGATATGGAAATTTAACCTAATTAAAACGTTTTTTTCAATTTTTATTTAAGGATTTTTTTTTTTTATGATGACTGAGGTTTGACAAGAATGTGCTTGGATATTTATAATGCAGTCACATGTGTTTGCTGGAAGAGAGGCCACTGATCCACAGAATCCCACTTAAAGCCTCTCACAGTATAATCCACACCCTCTACAGGAAAAACAACCAGCAGCCTCTGGGTGTGTCTATATTAATCTAAGAGGCCTGACTCATGGCTGGTGCCCAACTCTCCTTGAATTATGGTGGATTTGGGTTTGTATCCAAGTCTCTGGATGAGCCGCTTGGCCTATCCCCAACCTACCAGTCAGTACCCATCCAGCTGCATTTGTAAACCTAATATGTAAAGCCTTTTCTGCTCTCTCTAGGTCTGGCCACGGAGAATTCAATGACTACAGCATTTTCAGTTTGTTGTTCCTTAAGCTTAATTCATTGGCACAAGAAGAAATATATCAGATCATAAGTTATCTGTAGACTTTATGCCTTTTCTCTAAGGCTAGAATGTTCCCAGATGCCAACAATTCTTTAGATGGTTTACTCAGATTGATACGCAAGAGAATTATCCTTCTTTGTAGAAAATCCATCTAAACCATTTACCGAAGGATTTGCTATTTGTTGTTACCTCTTTGGTAAAGAAAGCTGTATTCTGTCAATAACTAAAGTAGTGGAGCAGGGACGTGGGTGTGTTTGCCTAGCACCCCATCCAAGGGGACAGACCCCCTCTCCAAGGCCTTGCCACCTCACTGATGGGGAATCTTTCCTCCATCCTGCTGGCTTGCAGAGCTATCATCCTTGCCTCTCGTCACTTTATACGGAAAATAAAAGGATTTATTTCTGTACATCTTTGAGCTTTCTTGAAGGGAGAGGGGGTTGGTTAGAAGTGACTAGCTGTTATAAGTCGTTTTATTTCTTGTGTGCCCATCTCTATCTTAAAAGTCCCCTGAAACCTCCAGTCTGGGAGAATCGATGCCTAATTGCATAATTTTTATTTCACATAACATTTGAACATGTTCCGTGGAGATTTCACTGAACTCCTATTAGGGAGGAGTAAGCAACAGTAAAATTGCCAATAAATTTTGGAGCACAATCCTAGGCAAAAATGTTTACCAAGACAAAAATCATTGCAAAAATCATTTTTCTTTATGAGAAAAAAAAGTTAGACAAGCACAACATGGTCCAAACATTTATTCGATGATTCCAAAGGCATTTCTACTCTGCTCAGGACTTGGTGAGATGCTGCCACATTCCTTATCCTGGATTTTTATTAGTTAGAGGCCATCCCCGGGGAGAGTCAATGTGGGGTCCTGGTGGTAGACTGTGTTTCCAAAGAAGCCTGCAGCAATGTCTCGCATCCCCTTTGCCCTTCCACAGTGTGACTGTGCCACCCTTCCCTCAAGGGGTACAGTCCAGTCCTTCCCTTTGCATCTCAGCAGGCTCTGGACAGACTTTGACCACGAGAATGCAGAAGTGTAACTGCCAAGACTGATCTCAGAGAGACAGCAGTGAGTGGTGGTGTGAAGCAAGATCTTAATTCCCTGCCCAGGAATGGAACCTGGATAGCCTGGTTGAAAACCAGCAATCCTAGCCACCATACTCCCTGGGCTCTTACCCCCGGTGGAAAATGCATTTCTCACGGAGGCAAAACTGTAGAAACAGATACAAAGTTTATTATTAGAGACACAGCACAACAAGTGGGAGAGCACACAGAGAAACAGTTTGTATAGTTAAGATAGAAGCAAGGCAGAGATGCACACCCAGAGAGAAAGGGTGTGGGCGTCCTCCCTAATGAGGAGGAGTGCAGTAAAAATGGATTATAGAGGCCTTAGCATCACACATTACGGGGTGGTGCCCCCTCCTCTTTGACCCCCAAGGAGCCTTTCTGCACATGTACAACATCTCCCTTGCCCCAAGGATGGGAAATATATGACCTCTTGATCTTTTAACAGGGTTTAGCCCCTTTCTGTCCCTGCCATAAAAGTGTCCAATGTCCTATTATCTACCCTATTCCTCTTGTTGTTTCTTATATCGAAGTGCCAATCTCTAAATATAGACAGGAGTCCGGTCATAAATATGTAGTCTGGAGCCTGTTTGTCTCTTGCCTCAGGAAATGTAAACAGAGGGCTGGTAATGAATGTCCGGCCTGAAGCCCATCTTCTCACCCCAGGAACAGGAGGCCGGTTCTAAATGCCTAGCCTGGAGCCCGTCTATCTCCTGCCTCAAGGTGGGACCATGGGAAAGCTGGGTTCCTCTGCCTTCCTCCCTGAGCACTATATAAAGAACAACGTGGAGAGAGAGATCCAGCCAGCCCCCAGGCTTCAGCCACCACAGGGCCAGGTTCTCAAGTGTCAGCTGCAGGGGTCCCAGCCCCTCACCGATTTGCTCACCAACACAGCGTGGAGCAGGACTACCCACCTGAACCCTGCCCTGGCCCCTGACGCTGCAGAATTCTGCACAAATAAAATGGTGGTTGTTATTTGAAGCCACCAAGTCTCTGGGTTTGTCACCCAGTGAAACAGCCAGCAACCAGGAGGTGAACAGTGTCGGGAATACAGTCACAGCAGGAGGTGAAGCATGAGCAGTTGGATCAAAGACATCTTTTGCTATCACAGGCCCACACCCCAGAGGGGCCTGGAAGCAGTTACTGCACAGAAGGCAGCCGGGAGTTCACCTAAGACCCCAGCCATAGAAGCTGGCTTCTAAAATAGGCAGAGACACTGTGAACAGAACTGAGGCCTAAAGTCAGAGATGCCAGCAGACACAGATTCAACCCCACAGTGATGGAAGAAAGGGACTTGAAAGACCCTACCTAGGATCAGAATATGTCTTAGCAACTGAGTCATGGATCTGTCTGCAGATGGGAGAGAAAAGGCCCACCTCCTATCCATCAATGAAATACATTGAGGGCCTGGAAATAAACCCTCACATTATGGTTAAATGATTCTGATAAAAGTTCCAAGAGCATTCAATGGGGGAAAGAATAGCCTCTTTGACAAACAGTACTGGGAAAACTGGACATTCACATGCAATAAAATAAACTGGACCTAAACACTGCATGCAAAAATTAACTCAAAATGATTCATAGACCTAAATATAAGAGCTGAAACTATTAAACTCTTAGAAGAAAATATAGGAAGAATTCTTCATGACTTTGTTTTAGGCAATAGTTTCTTAGATATGACACCACAAAAGAAACAAGAGAAAAAATAGATGAATTAGACCACATCAAAATTAAAAACTTTTGTGCTATACATAATATCATCAAACAAAGGAAAAGACAACTCAGAAAATGGGAGAAAATTTACTCAAATTATATATCTGTTAACAAACTTGTATCTAGAACAGACAATGAACTCCTACAACTCAATAAGAAAAAGACAAGTAACCTAATTTAAAACTAGCCACAGGATTTGACTAGGCATTTCTCCAAAGACATAGTCAACAAGCTCATGCAAAGATGTTCAACATCATTAGTCATTAAGGAACTGCCAATCAAAACCACAGTGAGAACACTTCACTCACACTCACTAGAGTGGATACAATCAAAAGGACAGAACAAATGCTAGCAAGAATATAGAGAAATTGGTAATCTCATATGGTGCTTGTGGAAATGTAAAATAGTGCCTAAGGCTGGGTTGGGGGGATTAGGTGGGAGAATGGGGATTGAATGCTGATAGGTATGAAGTTTCTTTTGGGGGTGCTGGGGAACTAAAAATGTTCTAAAATTAGATTGCAGTCATGGTTGAACAACTCTACGATTATACTAGAAACATTGAATTATATACTTTAAATGGATGAATTGTATGGTAAAGGGTAGGAGAACATACCACCCAAAATATGCCACTTTGACATAAGGATTCTTTTAAGCTGAAGGCAATTGAGAAGCAGCAGATGCAAGAAAAGCTCTCTGCCCTCCCATTTGCCTAAAAAGACATCAATTTGTAAAGGCGTCCCCCTCTTCCTTTCTCTACCAGGAAGGACGGAAGTTAATCACCCGACCACACTAGACCCAGATCAGCCCTGAGACACAGCAGAGGAATCTGCATTGCAAGTAGCTCTTATCTTCCATCAGTTTCCCCATGTATTTACCTTCCCACAAGTTGTGGTCCCTAGAAACTCAAAGTCCTTTGCTTCGTCTTGTCACTTCAATAAAAATTTATTATTGTTCTGTAGAGATGCAACATAAGCCCAGGTTACACCTTGGAGTTACTCATTTCTGAGAGTTCCTGCCTGTATGAACTTCTCTCTTTCTCTTGTTAATCTATCTTTTGTTAGTCTAATTTACAGAGTCCCAGTCAATCAACATAAAATTAGTTTTTCCTCTTCTAAAGGTATGTGAAGTTTATTGTCAGGGAGGGGAAAACTTCCCTCTCTACCCATCTTGAGTTCTTGTGCCTGGATTCATAATGAAACTGAGACAAGACAGAATAACAGGAGAAAAACAAATAAATTTTAATTTGTGCACACAGAGTCTCATAGAAATGGAATCTAAGAAGTGACCAAAGCAGGCAGCTTATATACTTTTTAGACAAAGAAACAATAAATTTGCGAGGAATTGTTAGGACAAAGAAATTTAGGCTATGGGTACTTAATTAGTAGAGAATCTGGAGTTTGGGCTTGGGGTAGTAAAGTAAATAAGGTTTGTTTATACAGGCTTCTTGGCCTGAATTTCATATCTCTAGTGATAAGGGTGTCCTTCTACCTCCAGATGCAGGGAGTGTATCTTTCATATGAGAGATTAATTTCCTGCTTTCAGGGAAACAGAAAGGAGGGTCAGTGTGTCCCTCTTGCATAGGCTGTTTCTTAAGTAACTTTAATTCAAAATAATCAATTTGCCAGTGACACATATCTTGGACAGCCTAAATATCTCAGTAAAGCTGTTACAAAACCAAATAACCAGGCCCGTCTCTGAGAAAGGAGATGAAAGAAGCTGGCAACTGGAATCAATTCAGATCTCCCCCTGCCTCTTAGTTAACAAGGGCCAGCATCGTACCGCAAAGGTAAGACATGTCAGTTACCTGGTATAGTAAGTAGATAAAATGCAGGACATAAGAAAATGGTTTTAATATAGTAAAGGAAATGAAGGATTTACATTAAATTGTTTAATAACATGCTCTTGTTGTTAAGTATTTTAATCTCTTAAATGCTTCAATAAATTGACCACACAATAATGAAAGGGAAGACATGTAGGTATAATCATAGGTTGCCCGAGGGTCAAGGAATTTAGTAAATGTGTGGCAGAGAAAAACATATCTAAATTCAAATTGGAAAAGTCAGTGTGAACTCACAGAAACACTTCCCCTGTTAAAAAAATTTTCTCAACAGCCACCACAGTGTCTCTGCCCACCATCATTTCTCATGTGCACCCCGAACATCCACCGTTTGGTTTCCAATTCTATTCTCCCCTAAAAGGCATCTTGGAGAATAGCTGAGAACTGTCTCAAGGCTGAGAAAACTCACAGTGGGCCTGGAATACCTGTCATTGCCAGGAAGCTAAGAAGCTTTCAAGGATGTCAATAGGATGCTAAGGGGACAAAGGACTAGCTTTTAGGGACTCCCAGTGACTACCCTGTGATGATTTGAATATCAAAAATCTTTTCCCTTTAATTGAGAGAAATTAAATTATAAAAAGCTGTATACAAGCAAACCAGAAGCTTGTAAGCATACTGTACTATCAAACTTTTTGGTTTTTTCAGTCAGCTAGGTCTAGAAATGAAAGCTGGCCAACTTTCCTCCCCTGCTTATGACTTAAAGAAGAAAAAGTTCAAAGAAATCTATTTTAACTCCTCTGCTACCTCTGTGAATGTAGCTGCAGCGTCAGAGGGATGGCCCACCTTGGCAAGTACAGACAGGCTGGTCCCTTCACATAAACAAACATGTGGCCTAGACCTACTTACAAGTGTAAGCCCTTGCTGAAGCTAAACTGGGTCAGTGGTGTTATCTTTGTAGAACAAAGGACAGTCTCTGGTTGTCACTCATTAGATGCCTCTGTGACCTTTAGAAAACTCAGAATGGTCATCATTATAAAAAGAACTGTTGGTCATGTACCAAAATGTTCATTGCAGCTCTATTTACAATAGCCCGGAGATGGAAACAACCTGAGTGTCCATCATCGGATGAATGGATAAAGATGTGGCACATATATACAATGGAATACTACTCAGCCATAAAAAGAAATGAAATTGAGCTATTTGTAATGAGGTGGATGGACCTAGAGTCTGTCATACAGAGTGAAGTAAGTCAGAAAGAGAAAGACAAATACCATATGCTAACACATATATATAGAATCTAAGAAAAAAAATGTCATGAAGAACCTAGGGGTAAGACAGGAATAAAGACACAGACCTACTAGAGAATGGACTTGGTGATATGGGGAGGGGGAAGGGTAAGCTGTGACAAAGCGAGAGAGTTGCATGGACATATATACACTACCAAACATAAAATAGATAGCTAGTGGGAAGCAGCCACATAGCACAGGGATATCAGCTCCGTGCTTTGTGACCACCTAGAGGGGTGGGATAGGGAGAGTGGGAGGGAGGGAGACGCAAGAGGGAAGAGATATGGGAACATATGTATATGTATAACTGATTCACTTTGTTATAAAGCAGAAACTAACAAACCATTGTAAAGGAATTATACTCCAATAAAGATGTAAAAAAAAAAGAAAAAAGAAAGGACTGTTGGGACTTCCCTGGTGGCGCAGTGGTTAAGAATCCGCCTGCCAATGCAGGGGACACGCGTTCGAGTGTGGTCCAGGAAGATCCCACATGCCGTGGAGAAACTAAGCCCGTGTGCCACAACTGCTGAGCCCGTGTGCCACAACTACTGAGCCTGTGCTCTAGAGCCTGTGCTCCGCAACAAGAGAAGTCACCGCAATGAGAAGCCCACTCAACACGATGAAGAGTAGCCCCCGCTTGCCGCAACTAGAGAAAGCCGCGCACAGCAACCAAAAATAAATGAAAAATTCCAAAAAAAAAAAAATAAAGGACTGTTGGCCAATATTAGTATTGGCTCAACTTGGATTGGATTCAATTCCTGTGGCCAGGAGACAGCCCTTGCTTTTGTTCCTCCACCGCCAGCAGCATCTGGAACTCCCCTTGCTTCCAGGAACAAATGAAAGAGGCAGAGTGTGCAGTGAAGGGCCGTGTCTTGTCCACTTCTCTCTCTGAGCCACTATTTCTCCTCCCAGGAAACTGTCCTGCAGTTGCACAGTGTAGAATATGGGTGTGTGTGCCTAAACTTTTTTCCGCCTGGATGAGACCACTTCCTAGAGCGCAGGCTTTCTTTACAACTCTGGTGAAAGGATAAACATTTCTGAAGTCAGTCACTCATCTCATCCTTCCCTTCTCTACCTCTTGCCATGAATGTCATCCCTCCTGACCCCTGATACTCTGTTCCAATGTTAGATAGTATGATTGTAAATTATTGTAATATCACGTTGCATTATTTAATTAGTTCATTTTTGTTGTACATATTTTGCAGAGTAACGTCATGGGTCTACTGTTTCAAAATACGCTCAAACGACCAGACTGTAGAAAGAAAAAAGGAAAAGCACCAGCTAGCTTCTGCTTACTCATCTAGGTTCCCAGTGATTGCCAGGACAGTGTTACCAGCTCACAGAAGCAACATAAGTAGGTGAGACGGTTGGGTGTGGTGAAGGCTCTCTCTGATATAACCACCCCAGTGCCAGACATCCTGTGTGTACCCACCTTCTAATACAAGCCAACGATGCACCTGCCTGTGTCTAATTGTGGTGGAGATTGACCAAGGGCATTTGTTAGAATGTGAGGTGAAATAAAAATGGAAATTTCTCATATTAGTTCACCTTGAAAACAATTGATTGAAGGAAAACTATGAAAACAAGGAAGCTTTATAGACAGCTTGGGGAATTCTGTACATAAGGAATACCCTTTTAAAGTGTCCTTTGGGGTATGGTTTTCACACTTTCTCGAGACGTTTTCCTGTGGCCTATTATAATTCATCCACATTGAGGTAAGGGGTGGGGGGCTGTGGAAAGCTGTGCTCAGAAAGCCCTTGCTAGTCCTTGCTTTTCAAATTCTGTGGGCTGCCTGAGATGTGTTGGGTGGAACCTGCCTCCCTCTGATCAGTGCGGCTCCCTGCCAGCCTTGCAGTCAGGTCACAGGGAGGCGGAAGCCCACCCCCAGACCCCTTAGCATCCAACACTTGATAAGAGGTGATGCACCTCCTGCTTCCAAGAACGGCTCACAGAGCCAGGCTGGAGACCATGGTGTGGCTGTGACAGTCAGCAGTGTAATGCTGGCCTCAGGGAAGAGTCGCCAGCGTGTCCTAAGGCAAGACCATCAAGCATGTTTTGGTGCCCCCAAACTGTGTCCTGTATGGACTTCAGAATTTGACCCTCAGGTCAATCAAGGAGTTGATTACCAGTTGAGTATTGGTTGAGTAGTCAATGTTCTTTGAGTACTAAGTAATTGTTTACCCTGCTTTAGTCTTCTCCAGAGCTCTTTTCTCCACCCACGGTGCAGTCACTTGATTATTTGTTTATTGGTAAATTGTCCCCCCTGCAACTTGTTTTCCCCCACTTCTAAGCACTATGTTTCCCAGCATCTAGAATAGCACCTGGTGCATAGTAGGGCCCCAGTTAATTTTTTTTGAATGAATGAATGAATGAATGAGGCACACTGCAATGCCCCTGTTCTCACAGGAGCTGAGGAGATAAAATCCATAACCACAAATATGGAGCTGGATGTACAGCATGCATATAACATCTTTAGGCCACATGTGAACAGGTCAAGGGGGACTTATAAGGATAAGGGCTGTAAGGACTTGTAAAGATAGAGGTTTCATTGTGGGCAGTGGAGTGGGAGGGGTAACTACTCTCAAAATGTAAACTCTGGGATAAAATAATTTTACTGCCAGAGAAAGCAAAAGAATCATTGTTTCTAGAGCAGAGGTCTGTCTTGGCTCTTCCATGAATTACCTATGGGCCTTAGCATGTCTCTAAAACTTCTGGGACTTCAAACATAGAGCGGAGTCTAGATGGTCCAGCAGCTCTTTCAATGCCAACTTTTCCTGATGATTATCGGTGCCCAATTTTTATGGCTTGAGCATGTGTTATAAAAATGAAGGAAAGGCAACTTCGCTGAGCCTGTCTTACTTGCTTCAAAGGCCATCTGAACCAAATTTCTATTGTTGATGCAGAGCTGATTCCCTCTGGTTCTGTCTCCCCTCACTGCAGCTTGTCTTCCCACTGCTAATCTTTCACTTAAAACTTTGCCTCCTGGAAGCCCCCCTCCAGTGTGAGCAGGCCATGCTCCCCCACCTCTGATTCTTCCTGAGGCCTTGCCTCCTTGTAGGATCTTCGTGTCCTGGCTGCCATTCTCCCACACTCTCCCAGGGAGGCAGGCGATCTCCTTTCCTCTCTGCCATTGTAGAAAGAGCATCCTCCTTTGCCAGCTTTGTCCCCTGGCAATAGCAGCTTCTCCTGTCCCTGACTGCACTCTTCTACATGATGATGATAGTAGCTCATGGACAGTGTGGCAGGCACTGTTCCAAGTGCATTTCATGTACTAAGTCATTCCACTCTCCAACACAATTATGTACAAGATAAGGATTAGTACCATGATCCCCATTTTACAAATGAGGACACTGAGGCCCAGAACAATCAAGTAACTTGTCTAAGGGGACCCTATTAATAACTGATAGAGCCAGGATTAAAATTTAAGCCATCTGGATCCAGAGTCCAGGGATGCTGTGCAATCTAGCAGTTGGGTGATGAAATTAGTGTAGGGAGTTGTGACCAGCGTTTATTTTTAGATAAGATAGAACAGAACAGAAAGAATAGAATAGAATAGAATGAAATTAGTAAATAGAATTATTTTTGCAATACTCTTGTTTTATTTCAGTCACGCACATGTGTTTGAGTGCACACTGTATTTCATTTTTTTTTTTTTTTTTTAAGTTTGAAAATCATTGCAGGGCTTCCCTGGTGGCGCAGTGGTTGAGAGTCCACCTGCCGATGCAGGGGACACGAGTTCGTGCCCCGATCCGGGAGGATCCCACATGCCGCGGAGCTGCTGGGCCCGTGAGCCATGGCCGCTGGGCCTGCGCGTCCAGAGCCTGTGCTCTGCAGCAGGAGAGGCCACAACAGTGAGAGGCCCGTGTACCGCAAAAAAAAAAAAAAAAAATCATTGCAATGTTCTGTGACTTCGTCCTGACCTCATTAAAACTGTGACATGTGACTCTAAGTACCTCTCTCCACTTTGACTTCTGCCAACATCTGGATGATTTCATGGTTCACGGGTCCATCCAGTAGCTAGTTCTTATAGTTCCTTAACTCCAGATATATTCACCTCCATTTCAATTCATTTAGCTGGTTCCATAGCTAAATCCCGGGGATGATCAGTTCTTAGCAATTGCTGCACTTATGAAACTGTAAATCCTCAAGTTTACTCTTCAGACAGACCCCTAGTCTTTCATATTCTTTGCACTGTGTCTTAGTCCATGCAGGCTGCTATAATGGAATACTATAGACTGGGCAGCTTATTAAAAACAGGAATTTCTCATGGTTCTGGAAACTGGAAGTCCAAGATCAAGATGCTGGTAGATTTGGTGTCTGATGAGGGCCCACTTCCTGGTTCCTAGACAGACATCTTCACACAGAATCCTCACATGGTAGAAGGGGAGAGGGAGCTCTCTGAGGTCTCTTTTATAAGAGCACCAATCCCATTCATGAGGGATCCATCCTCATGACCTAATCACCTCCCAAAGGTCCTACTTCCTAATATCATCATGCTGGGATTAGGATTTCAACATACGAATTTTGGGGGGAGGACACAGACACTCAGTCCATAATACCCTGCCATGTCCCCAAGCCTGATTTGGAGCTCATATGTCTCTTGACTCTTCCTCTTTGTCCTTCCATGCTGTCTGTGTCCTCTTGTCCCTGTCTTTTGTTCCTTTCCTTACCTCACTGATCACCCAAGATCCTATGATTGATGACATCAACTTCTTTTCCATCTGTATCCACCACGCCCTTACCTCCTTATCCTTCTATGTTCTCCTAACACTGAATCAGTCTGCAGCTGACCCTTCACTCAGATGCAAAAACCGAGGAGTATAACAAAGCAAATGGTGGCACTCAAATGAGGGTCACCATTTTTACTGGTCTATTAGTGCCCCTCAGCATCTTGCATTTGACCTGGGTCCTACCTGACAGAGAAAATAAGCCCCATCAGCTCTCCATCCCACCCTTGCAGACACATTGACATTCTCTTTCTTTTTAAAATGACCTCAGATCCAAGATTCATCCTCCATCTGTGCTCTCAGCCTCCCCGCTTCATCCTTGCTCCATCTTCCTTTCCTTATATTTTTAACCTCCGGCTCTCTACTAGTTTTCTCTCAGCCTATGAACATTTTCACATCTCTTTCATTAAAACAGCCCCCACCCAATTCTGCAGCTGCCGTCCAATGCCCAACCCCTCTCCATCACATTGCAATGAACACACAAACACACACACACAATTCATTCAGTCTCCATTTCCTTTTCTCCCACTCATTCCTCAGCCCCCTGATACTGGGCCTTTGCCCCTACAACTCCATGGAAACTGTTCTTGTCAAGGTTACCAATGATTTCTGTCAAGGAGAAATAAATTTTTGCCTACACTTCTAGGTTCTTCTGTCTGGTCTAAGAATTAAATTGACATGAGACAGATTAACAGGAGAAAATCAAACAAAAGTTTAATAATATGTATCCATAGGAGAGACCCAGGAAAATTGAGTAACTTGCCAAAGTGGCTGAAGCCCTCACCTAATTTCCATCTTCAGCTAGAGACAAAAGAGAATGTTGGGGTAGTAGTTTGGGACTTCAAAGGGGAGGAAGGCAACTCAGAAATAGAAAAGCAAATGTTTGGTAAACAAATGTTTGCTGGGCCCTGCAGAGACAGTGGAACACAGAGTGAATTCTGACCTCTAGGCCCTGCCTAGAGTTCCTCTCACCACACCTGGCCCATATTCTGTGCAGGTATCTCTGGTGACAGCTCTATTCTGAAAACTGGCCCTCTATCTAAATTCTTTTAGGCAGTTCGGAGGAAGGTCAAAGTTTCTTCCTGAGTCTTTTGGGCCTTGATTGTTTTTAGCTCAAAATAATCAGCATGCTAAAGAGACATTTTGGTATGGCAAGTTTTGCTGCCCTACACTTCCTTGTAGTCAAGTCCATAAAAACTTTTCTGTCCATATATCTTTCATTCTATCTGAGTATTTGGTTTTGTCTATCACTGCCATTGTCTTGGATCTTTCTTCCTCTCTGACTTCTGTGACTCTACTCTTCCTGTTTTCTGCCTCACATTTTGGTCATCTTTCTTCATCATTAATTTCCTGCTGTTGAGAGTTAGGTAGTTTTAGAATAAAGGGAAGAGCCCAACATCGTCCTCAATGGTGAAAAACTGAAAGCATTTCCACTAAGATCAGGAACAAGACAAGTTTGCCCACTCTCACCACTCTTATTCAACATAGTTTTGGAAGTTTTAGCCACTGCAATCAGAGAAGAAAAGGAAATAAAAGGAATTCAAATCAGAAAAGATGAAGTAAAGATGTCACTGTTTGCAGATGACATGATACTATACATAGAGAATCCTAAAGATGCTACCAGAAAACTGCTAGAGCTAATCAATGAATTTGGTAAAGTAGCAGGATACAAAATTAATGCACAGAAATCTCTGGCATTCCTATACACTAATGATGAAAAATCTGAAAGTGAAATCAAGAAAATACTCTCATTTACCATTGCAACAAAAAGAATAAAATATCTAGGAATAAACCTACCTAAGGAGACAAAAGACCTGTATGCAGAAAATTATAAGACACTGATGAAAGAAATTAACGATGATACAAATAGATGGAGAGATATACCATGTACTTGGATTGGAAGAATCAACATTGTGAAAATGATTCTACTACCCAAAGCAATCTACAGATTCAATGCAATCCCTATCAAACTACCACGGGCATTTTTCACAGAACTAGAACAAAAAATTTCACAATTTGTATGGAAACACAAAAGACCCCGAATAGCCAAAGCAATCTTGAGAACGAAAAACGGAGCTGGAGGAATCAGGCTGAGCTGAGCAGCTTTTCGTGTGCTTTTTGGCCATCTGTATGTCTTCTTTGGAGAAATGTCTATTTAGGTCTTCTGCCCACTTTTTGATTGGTTTCTTTGTTTTATTAATATTGAGCTGCATGAGTTGTTTATATATTTTGGAGATTAATCCTTTGTCCATTGATTCGTTTGCAAATATTTTCTCCCATTCTGAGGGTTGTCTTTTCGTCTTCTTTGTAGTTTCCTTTGTTTTGCAAAAGCTTTTAAGTTTCACTAGGTCCCATTTGTTTATTTTTGTTTTTATTTCCATTACTCTAGGAGGTGGATCAAAACAGGTCTTGCTGTGATTTATGTCAAAGAGTGTTCTTCCTATGTTTTTTCTCTAAGAGTTTTATAGTGTACGGTCTTACATTTAGGTGTACAATCCATTTTGAGTTTATTTTTGTGTATGGTGTTAGGGAGTGTTCTAATTTCATTCTTTTACATGTAACTGTCCAGTTTTCCAAGCACCACTTATTGAAGAGACTGTCTTTTTCTCCATTGTATATCCTTGCCTCCTTTGTCATAGATTAGTTGACTATAGGTGTGTGGGTTTATCTCTGGGCTTTCTATCCTGTTCCATTGATCTGTATCTCTCTTTTTGTGCCAGTACCATACTATCTTGATTACTGTAGCTTCGTAGTACAGTCTGAAGTCAGGGAGTCTGATTCCTCGAGCTCCGTTTTTTTCATTCAAGGCTGCTTTGGCTATTTGGGTTCTTTTGTGTTTCCATACAAATTTTAAGATTTTTGTTCTAGTTCTGTAAAAAATGCCATTGGTAATTTGATAGGGATTGCATTGACTCTGTAGATTGCTTTGGGTAGTATAGTCATTTTCACATTGTTGATTCTTCCAATCCAAGAATATGGTATATCTCTTCACCTGTTTGTAACATCTTTAATTTCTTTCATCAGTGTCTTATAGTTTTCTGCATAGAGGTCTTTTGTCTCCCTAGGTAGGTTTACTCCTAAGTATTTTATTCTTTTTGTTGCAAAGGTAAGTGGGAGTGTTTCCATAATTTCTCTTTCAGATTTTTCATCATTAATGTATAGGAATGCAAGAGAATTCTGTGCATTAACTTGTATGCTGCAACTTTACCAAATTCATTGATTAGCTCTAGTAGTTTTCTGGTGGCATCTTTAAGATTCTCTATGTATAGTATCATGTCATCTGCAAACAGTGACAGTTTTACTTCTTCTTTTCCAATTTGTATTCCTTTTATTTCTTTTTCTCCTCTGATTGCCATGGCTAGGACTTCCAAAACTATGTTGAATAATAGTGGTGAGAGTGGACATCCTTGTCTTGCTCCTGATCTTAGAGGAAATGCTTTCAGTTTTTCACCATTGATAATGATGTTTGCTGTGGGTTTGTCATATATAGACTTTATTATGTTGAGATAGGTTCCCTCTATGCCCACCTTCTGGAATTTTTTTCATAAATGGTGTTGAATTTTGTCAAAATCTTTTTCTGCATCTATTGAGATGATCATATGGTTTTTATTCTTCAATTTGTTAATATGGTGTATCACACTGATTGATTTGCATATATTGAAGAATTCTTGCATGCCTGGGATAAATCCCACTTGATCATGATGTATGATCCTTTTAATGTGCTGTTGGATTCTGTTTGCTAGTACTTTGTTGAGGATTTTTGCATCTATGGTCATCAGTGATACTGGTCTGTAATTTTCTTTTTTGTAGTATCTTTGCCTGGTTTTGGTATCAGGGTAATGGTGGCCTCATAGAATGAGTTTGGGGGTGTTCCTTCCTCTACAACTTTTTGGAAGATTTGAGAAGGATAGGTGTTAGCTCTTCTCTAAATGTTTGATAGAATTCACCTGTGAAGCCACCTGGTCCTGGACTTTTGTTTGTTGGAAGATTTTTAATCACAGTTTCAATCTCATTACTTGTGATTGGTCTGTTCATATTTTCTCTTTCTTCCTGGTTCAGTCCTGGAAGGTTGTACCTTTCTAAGAATTTGTCCATTTCTTCCAGGCTGTCCATTTTATTGGCATAGAGTTGCTTGTAGTAGTCTCTTAGGATGCTTTGTATTTCTGTGGTGTCTGTTGTAACTTCTCTTTTTTCATTTCTAATTTTATTGATTTCAGTCCTTTCTCTCTTTTTTTTTGATGAGTCTGGCTAATGGTTTATCCATTTTGTTTATCTTCTCAGAGAACCAGCTTTTAGTTTTATTGATCTTTGCTACTGTTTTCTTTGTTCCTATTTCATTTATTTCTGCTCTGATCTTTATAGTTTCTTTCCTTCTACTAACTCTAGGTTTTGTTTGTTCTTCTTTCTGTAGTTCCTTTAGGTGTAAGGTTAGATTGTTTATTTGAGATTTTTCTTGTTTTTTGAGGAAAGCTTGTATTGCTATAAACTTCCCTCTTAGAACTGCTTTTGCTGCATCCCATAGGTTTTGTGTCATCATGTTTTCATTGTCATTGGTCTCTAGGTATTTTTTGATTTCCTCTTTGATTTCTTCAGTGATCCCTTGGTTATTTAGTAACGTATTGTTTAGCCTCCATGTGTTTGTGTTTTTTACTATTTTTTCCCCTGTAATTGATTTCTAATCTCATAGTGCTGTGGTCAGAAAAGATGCTTGGTATGATTTCAATTTTCTTAAATTTACTGAGGCTTGATTTGTGACCCAAGATGTGATCTATCCTGGAGAATGTTCTGTGTTCACTTGAGAAGAAAGTGTAATCTGCAGTTTTGGGATGGAATGTCCTATAAACATCAATTAAATCTATCTGGTCTATTGTATCATTTAAAGCTTGTATTTCCTTATTAATTTTCTGTTTGGATGATGTGTCCATTGGTGTAAGTGAGGTGTTAAAGTTCCCCCACTATTATTGTGTTACAGTTGATTTCCTCTTTTATAGCTGTTAGCAGTTGCCTTATGTCTTGAGGTGGTCCTATGTTGGGTGCATACATATTTATAATTGTTACATCTTCTTCTTGGATTGATTATGTAGTTCCTTCCTTGTCTCTTGTAACATTCTTTATTTTAAAGTCCATTTTATCTGATATGAGTATTGCTACTCCAGCTTTCTTTTGATTTCCATTTGCATGGAATATCTTTTTCCATCCCCTCACTTTCAGTCTGTATGTGTCCCTAGGTCTGAAATGCGTTTCGTGTAGATAGCATATATATGGGTTTTGTTTTTGTGTCCATTCAGCGAGCCTGTGTCATTTGGTTAGAGCATTTAATCCATTCATGTTTAAGGTAATTATTGATATGTATGTTCCTATGACCATTTTCTTAATTATTTTGGGTTTGTTTTTGTAGGTCCTTTTCTTCTCTTGTGTTTCCTACTTAGAGAAGTTCCTTTAGCATTTGTTGTAGAACTGGTTTGGTGGTGCTGAATTCTCTAGCTTTTGCTTGTCTGTAAAGCTTTTGATTTCTCCCTCAGATCTGAATGAGATCCTTGCTAGGTAGAGTAATCTTGGTTGCAGGTTCTTCCCTTTCATCACTTTAAATATATCATGCCACTCCTTTCTGGCTTGTAGAGTTTAACTTTATGGGAGTGCCCTTGTATGTTATTTTCCCCCTGTTGCTTTTAATAATTTTTCTTTATCTTTAATTTTTGTCAATTTGATTACTATGTGTGTTGGCGTGTTTCTCCTTGGGTTTACCCTGCCTGGACTCTCTGTGCTTCCTGGACTTGGGTGACTATTTCCTTTCCCATATTAGGGAAGTTTTCAACTATAATCTCTTCAAATATCTTCTCGGGTCCTTTCTCTCTCTCTTTTCCTTCTGGGACCCCTATAATGTGAATGTTGTTGCATTTAATGTTGCCCCAGAGGTCTCTTAGGCTGTCTTCATTTCTTTTCATTCTTTTTTCTTTATTCTGTTCTGCAGCAGTGAATTTCACCATTCTGTCTTCCAGGTCACTTATCCGTTCTTATGCCACCATTATTCTGCTATTGATTCCTTCTAGTGTATTTTTCATTTCAGTTATTGTATTGTTCATCTCTGTTTGTTTGTTCTTTAATTCTTCTAGGTCTTTGTTAAACATTTCTTGCATCTTCTTAATCTTTGCCTCCATTCTTTTTCAGAGGTCCTGGATTATCTTCACTATCATTATTCTGAATTCTTTTTCTGGAAGATTTCCTATCTCCACTTCATTTAGTTGTTTCTCTGGGGTTTTATCTTGTTCGTTTGTCTGATACATAGCCCTCTCACTTTTCATCTTGTCTGTCTTTCTGTGAATGTGGTTTTTGTTCCACAGGCTGCAGGATTGTGGTTCTTGCTTCTGCTTTCTGCTCTCTGGTGTTGATATATTAATTTAAATGAAAACTTATTAAAATAATTTCATATGTTTTTTTTTCTCTTTTTAAAGTGGCTGAAGGACTTCCCTGGTGGTTCAATGGGTAAGACTCCATGCTCCCAATGCAGGGGATCTGGGTTCGATCCGTGGTTGGGGAATTAGATCCTGCATGCATGCTGAAACTAAAGATCCCACATGCCACAGCTAAGACCCAGTGCAGCCAAAATAAATAATAAATAAATAAATAACAAAGTGGCTGTGAGAAATTTTTAAATTACATCTGTGGCTTGCATTTTACTTACTTACAGTGCACTATTTATGTTTTAAATAGTTTGTGTGTGGTTTGAATTTTGCAACAGTGAGTGTATAGTATTTTCACATTCAAACTAACTGTTTTCATTTCTTACTGTTTTAGTGTCTTAAAAATACATATATATATAACATAAAATTTACCATCTTAGCCATTTTTGTTTTTGGCTGCACCACCTGGCATGTAGGATCTTAGTTCCCCGACTAGGGATCAAACTTGCACCCCCTTCATTGGAATCACGGAGTCTTAACCACTGGACTGCTAAGGAAGTCCCCCATCTTAGCCATTTTTAAGTGTACAGTAGAGTAGTAACTATATGCACCTTGTTGTGCAACATATCTCTAGAACTTTTCATCTTGCAAAACTGGAACTCTATACTCATTAAAAGACAACTCCCCACTCCCCCCTGCCCCCATTTGCTAGTAAGCACATTCTACGTTGTGTTTCTGTGTCTTTGACTATTTTAGATACCTCATATAAGTGGAATCACACAGTATTTGTCTTTTTGTGACTGGCTTATTTCATTCAGTATAATGTCCTCAAGATCCATCCATGTTCTAGCATGTGTCAGAATTTCCTTCTTTTTAAGGCTGAATAGTATTCCATTGTATGTATACGCCACGTTTGCTTTATCCATTCACCTGTCAATGGACATTTAGGTTGCTTCCACTTCCTGGCTATTGTGAATAATGCTGCAGTGAACATTCATGTGCAGATATCTCTTTGAGATTCTGTTTCCCATTCTTTTGGATATATACACAGAAATGTGAGGGATGTTTCCATCTCGTAAAAGATTTTCTTCCCTTTCATTTCCTCTGTGACCCTCCATGCTCAGTGTCTGCCCTTTATAATCATCTGAAACTGTCCTGGCAAAAATCTCCCACATCTTTGGAAATGTTGCCAATTCCAGTGGTCATGTTTCCACCTTATGTTACCTGACCTCTCTGTGGCATTTAGCATTGTTTACTACTTCCTTCAGGAAACTCCATGTTTCTTGGCCTTGCATCTAGTTCCCCATCCATCATCTTCCTAGCCTCTTTTACTGGCTCCCACACCTCTGCCTGCCCTTAAAACTGGTACAGCACAGGACTTTTTTCGAGCAAGCTTTTCAGCTCACACTTGGTGTCCCCCATTCCCCCCCACCACCACCTCATCCAGTCTTTTCTCAGAGGCTTCAAATCTATTTGCTCCTCAGACACCTAGAATTCTGCATGTTCAACTCTGCCTGTCCTATCCCCCACCCCCTGCTAAGTCCACCGCCCTCACCTGCTCATTTCTATGTGCTTTCTTTCCCTGACACATAGTGCCTCTACCATGGTACTGATAATACCCAACAAGTTTCTGGGAGTGAATCAAGAAACCTCTTTCTCATGTTCACTTCTATTTGTTCCCTAGATGTTAACTCTACTTAAATATCTCTCAAGTTAGTCCATTTTCTTTATCTCTACAGCCAGCGGTCTAATTCAGACCTCCATTCTCTTACCTGTTGAGAATTCTCTTAACTGTCATCTGAGGGTGTTTTTTACACCTAATATCATTATGTGAATAAGATACAGGAAGCATACAAAATCTCCCATGTAATTTTTAAGTTAACAACCTGAGCAGGGCTTTCTAGAATTCTCATGTAAATGCAATTCAGTAAGTATTTTCCCAGCACCTACTTTATGCCTTACATCAGGCTGGACCCAGGGAATGCCAAGATTTAAAAAGTGCTGAGTTTCTTTCCTCAAGGACATCACAAACTGATGGAACTGATGTCACAAACTGGCATATAAACAATTATAAAAACAAGTGCTTTTTTTTTTTTTGCGGTACGCGGGCCTCTCACTGTTGTGGCCTCTCCCGTTGCAGAGCACAGGCTCCGGACGCGCAGGCTCAGCGGCCATGGCTCACGGGCCCAGCCGCTCCATGGCATGTGGGATCTTCCTGGACCAGGGCACGAACCCGTGTCCCCTTCATCGGCAGGCGGACTCTCAACCACTGCGCCACCAGGGAAGCCCAACAAATGCATTTTATTGCATTTCATACCAAGTGTAGTGGGACAATGCAGGAAGTAGTAAATACCCAATTCTCTCAAATTCATCCTCTATACTGGTGCCAGAGGATCTTTCTAGATCCCATCTCCTATATTATAAAGGCTAAAATCCCTAACCTCACTAGCCAAGTCCCCCATGACCTGGATTTTCACCCCCTACTTTGTCCCTATTGCCCCTATTCTTCAGCCATACTAAATACTTGTGAACATTCCAGGCTTTGTCATGTTTCCAGGCCTTTGTATTTGCTTTTCTGCCAAAAAAGCCTTTCTCTTGTTTGTGGGTGTGTCTGGTGAATCACCTCCTCTATGAAATCTCCCCTGCCCTCTAAGTTTGGATGGTCACACTCCTTCTTTTGTTGTCACATAATACTTGCAGCCAGCTTCTACTAGGGCACCTGCCACAACCAAATGTGTTGATTCATTTATTTTATAACAGCTTTATTGAGAGTATTCACATACTATACAATTCACCCATTTAAAGTGTACAACTGAATTGACTTTTATTATATTCACAGAATTGTACATCTATCACCACAATCAATTTTAAAACACTTTTATTATCTCAAAGAGAAACCACACATTTCTCAGCCATCACCCTTCAACCTCCCCTTTCCTCAATCTCCCTAGCCCCAGGCAACCTTCAATCTCTACTCTGTCTCTATAGATTTGCCTCTTCTAGACATTTTGTATAGGTGAAACCATATAACACATGGTCTTTTGTGACTGAGTTATTTCTCTTAGCATAATGTCTCCAAGGTTCATCCATGTTGTAACATGTGTCAGAACTTCATTCCTCTTTATGGCTAAGTACTATTCTATTGTAAGAATAGCCCACATTTTATTTATCCATTCATCAGGTGATGGACATTTGGGTTGTTTCCACTCTTTGGCTGCTGCTAGGAACATTTGTGTACAAGTTTTTGTGTAGACATATATTTTCATTTCTCGTGGGTATATACCTAGCAGTGGAGTGCTGGATCATATGGTAACTCTACGTTTAGCTGTTTGAGGAACTGCAAGACTGTTTTCCACAGCAGCTGCATCATTTTATAATTCTACCAGCAGTTTATGAGGGTTCAAATTTCTCCACATCCTTGACAACACATTATTATCTGTTTTTTTGCTATAGCTATCCTAATAGGTGTAAAGTGATAGCTCATTGTGGTTTTGATTACATTTCCCTGATAGATAATGATATTGAACATCTTGTCATGTGTTATTGGTCACCTATATAACTTCTCTGGAGAAATGTCTATTCAAATTCTTTCTCCATTTCCTAATTGGGTTGTTTGTTTTATTGTCATTGAGTCATTGGAGTTCTTTATATATTCTGGGTATTAATCTCTTATCAGATATGTGATTTGCAAATATCTTTCCACATTCTGTGGGTTGCCTTTGTACTCTGTTGATAGTGTTCTTTGATGGGCAAAATTCTTAATTTTGACGGAGTCAATTAATCTATTTTTTCTTTTGTTGGCTCTACTTGTGACGTCACATCAAAGAAACCAAAATCATGAAGATGTTCTGCTATGTTTTCTTCTAAGAGTTTTATAGTTTCAGCTCTTATGTTTAGATCTTCAATCCACCTTGAGTTAATTTTTTATGTGGTAAGCCCTTTGACTATTTTTAATTGAGCTATTTTTCTTTTTTATTATAAAGTTGTAAAACCATTTATTTTTATGCATTTATATATGCTAGTCTCCTTTAGTTTGTGATTTCCTTGAGGCAGAAATGGTCTTCCCGATTTTGGCATCCTCAGGGCCCAACTTAATGTTAGGCATAAAATAGATGTTGAAAAATTATTTATTGAACTGAGTTTATACAATATTTCTGAATAGAACTACTCATGTTGTTACCTAGGAAAGTATATATGGGGGATTTTGCATTCCAAGTACTATTCATGGTTTGAAATCACGTACCATGTCTGCTTTTATTGCATTTTCTTGATGTTGCGCAGTTTCTTTTGCTGAGCGAGTTTCTGTTGCTGGTTCAGTTCAAGACTAAATCCTGCTGGTTTCTTCCTGTTTCCTTAGAAGCCATTAATAGTCAATCCCCTTTTCTTTGCAATCTTCCTAAACCAGGATAAAGTGAGTAAAAGAGAATCCAAAGCAGGTGAGGCCAACCCCAAGTGTACAGACAGAGGTGACAGGCCCCATGACAACCTGGAATACATCTTATTTAATGGATAGCCTCTCCTGTGCCCACACATACTCAATGCTGCCTGGTCTTATAAATTTGGATGTTTATGAGAAGTTGCCCAACTTTTAAGTGTTGGTAACTAACTTTTTAAAAAAAAACATGGTTTTTAAACATGTTTTAAACAGGAGGACAGCAGTTTGTATCTTTGATCTATATATATTTACTCAACTCGTGTTAAATTACTCACTGTAGCTTGGGTTCCAGTCTTTAAAGTCTATTAAATTTCTTCTGCCAAACAAAGTACTAATTCTGAAGCTTGCCTTAGCTTGTCATTACTTATTACTTATACCATGCTGAGCTAATCCCTGAATTTGACCAAACATAAATCATTGGATGCCTACCCTGAGGAATTTCTGTCTTCCCCTGCACTTCAGAGAATTACTAGATTAGACAAAGAAATCTCAGATGGGTTATTGAACGCAGAAAAAACAAACCTGCCCAAAGAAGCGCCTTAAACAGATAGTCATGCCTTATACCATATGCCCTACTCTGAGGAAAATCATAACCTTTGACCTACTTCTCTCTGAACAAATATTCAATTACATGATTAATGAAATCAATGTTTACAATTAAGTTGCTACATTTTCTTTGAATGATTTTTAAAGCTGTTTAACATTTTGCTGATGGATAAATACCACTTGTAGTAAGTGTAAAAGTTGTCCTTGTTCAAGGAGTTCTGGTTCTCAGCTGAAAGTGTTCTGAATCATGGTAAGCCAGGAAGGAACTTAAAGCAACTGCCAAACAATTGTTTGTATTGTAGGGGAGGAAAGCTCTTCCCTTTTTCCCTTCCAGTGGCTAGTCTAGTAATTAAATTGACATAAGACAGATTAACAGGAGAAAAACAAATTTAATTTTGTATGTTCGGGAGTCCATAAAAATATGGGACTCAAAGAAGTGACCAAAGCAGACTGCTTTTAGACAAGGAAACAATAAATGTGTGAAGAATTGACAAGATGAAGAAGTTTGGGTTTGGAGTAGTAAATTAGTTAGGAAGTAACAGGTTTGCTTATACAGGTTTCTCAGCCCTAAATTCCCTATCTTTGGTGATATGGGTGCCTTCTACCCTCCTAGTACAGGGAGGGGACTTTTCACAGGAGAGATTTATCTCCTGCTTTCAGGGAGAAAAAGGAAGTTCGGAGTGTCCTTCTTGCAACAGCTGTTTCTCAAGTTCTTTCAATTCAAAATCATCAATATTCCAAAGTGGCATATCTTGGAATGACATATTCTGAACCCCTGCAATGATTAGAGGCTTCTCAAATATAATATACTGAGAAGCATACCCCTTAGTGTGCCCTTATTCTTGCCTCTCTCCTCTCCTCCATCTTAGTAAATGGCCATGCCATTCACCAGGTAATCAAACTAAAACCTTTCTCTCCTTGCCTCAAACTTATACCTATCCATCAATATTCAAATGTCCCAAACATTTTGATGTGCTAAATGTGTGCATTTGGAGCTAGCACTTGCCTCAGAGCCTTCAGGCTTCACCTGGGCTCACTGATCATCCTTGGGGCTTGGCTTTGGTGTGGGCTGGGGGCCACTTCTAGGCACTAGTAAGTTTAGAAGTGAAGGCAAAATGATAGGTGTAAATAAACACCAGACAGCAAACCCTGATAGAATGAATGATGTTGACGGATGGGTGCGCACAAAGGAGAGCTCACAGCCCATTTCTGGAACACTGAACGAAGACAGAAGAGCGTTGATGGAGGAAATAGCAAAGGAAACCACAGCCCAGAGGAAACCACAGCTAGACTAGGAGATGCATTTTGGGGGGAGGATGGCGGGGAGGGGAACAGACTGCTCTGCCTGTAGAATGTGGGATGGGCCCAGGGCTTGACACTTAGGGGCAGGAGAGAAGAATGGGGCTGAAAACCAAGCACTGTCTGAAGATCTGTGTACAGGAGGGTCAACATCCCCCTACCCCTCCGCAGTCTATGCACAGAGCTGCTGGGAACATCAGCCAGGAACTTACCCTGAGCCCAGAGGAATGTGCCCAGTCAGGGAAGGACTTGGGCAGCTGGTGTGCAGACCCAGAGTGAAGACCACCTCCTGCTGGAATGCAACTGTTGAGGGGAGAGGGGCAGAGCCTTATCTTAGCCTCAGGTGCTTCTCTGCCCACTCCTGCTGAGGAGTCCAAGGCAGCAGTCCCTGCTCCAGTCCCAGAGTTTTTGTCTGCCTTTAGGGGCTCACTAGAGATTAGACAAAACTTGTAGCATGAAAGAAAGCAACCAGGATTGCTTTCTTTCATGCTACAAGTTGTGGCCCATGAGCCACAACTACTGAAGCCCACATGCCTAGAGACCGTGCTCTGCAACAAGAGAAGCCACCGCAATAAGAAGCCCGTGCATCACAATGAAGAGTACCCCAGCTTGCCACAACTAGAGAAAGCCCGCCCACAGCAACAAAAACCCAAAGCAGCCAAAAATTAATTTGATTAAAATTTTTTTTAAAAAAAGAGAGAGAGAGGCTGTCACAAGTTATTTAGGGTAAGGGTCCCATAAGTATCTTGGGTTTCTGGAACACTGTGCAGATGATCTGGATGCCTGTGTTAAGGCAATAAGTGGTCAAAAGTTAAGATTCCATCCAAGCTGAGACATGCATAAGTCCCACCTCATCAGTGGCCTCCTGGCTCCATTTTAGAGAGCTCTCTCAGCAATACTGACTCCATTCTGATTTTTCTTTTACACCAGAAACTGGAATGTAAAGTAGAGAAAGATGCAGGTTCCCCAGGGGAGATGTGACCCAGCCTAGGCATCAGGAAGAGTTGCCCTTGAAATGTGATGAGTAAGCTAAGAGCTGAAGGACCAAAGGAGCTAGCAAGGCAAAGAACAAAAGAACATTCCAGGTGAAGGGGGCTCAGGTATGGAGCCAGGTGAGAAATTATTGACTAAAATGAGAAATCTGTGATTACGGACTTCCCTGGTGGTACAGTGGTTAAGGTTCCATGCTTCCACTGCAGAGGAGTATGGGTTTGATCCTTGGTAAGGGAAGTTCCACATGCCATGCAGTGTGGCCAAAAAAAACAAAATCTGTGATTACAAATAGTGACATTGTCACTCAAGAATTACCAATGCCATTTCTATTCATAAAAGGGATTTGCTCATAGGGTCCTCGGAACAAGATGTGGATTGAGTTTCATCTTCACAGTAAGCAATCTGGTAGATTACACAGCTCTACTATTCTGAAGTAGAAACATATTCTACTATGTTCCATCTAAGACTGATATTCTTTCTGCAGTTGCAAAACACAATATTCAACTGCTTTTGTATAGCTTTGTAGCTTCATACAAGATAAATGTCCTATATCCCAATATATTGACTGATTTTTGTATCTTATAAAAATATTTTGCCCAGGGCTTCCCTGGTGGCGCAGTGGTTGAGAGTTCGCCTGCCGATGCAGGGTATGCGGGTTCATGCCCTGGTCCGGGAGGATCCCACGTGCCGCGGAGCGACTGGGCCCGTGAGCCATGGCCGCTGAGCCTGCACGTCCGGAGCCTGTGCTCCGCAACGGGAGAGGCCACAACAGTGAGAGGCCCATGTACCGCAAAAAAAAAAATTGTCCAGAGGATGCTTTGGATTCTTTTTTTCAGAATTTAGAATGTTACACATGGTGGGGGGGGGAGGGGTACAGTTGGAAGCCTTTAACTACCAAGTAGAAATTTCATGATGTTCTATATTTGAATGTGTAATTTCATTAGTGATGTGTTCTTTTTCTTTCTATTTTTGCTGTTTGCAGTGACTATTTCAGAGTTCAAATTACAAGTTTTACTTTGAAGATTTTATAAAGATACAATTGCCTACTTTAATTTACAATATTGAATTTTCAAATAAAACAAGGATGCACAGTGATTAAGGTCCTAGCCAATATAATAAAGAGACAAAAACTAGGAAGTTAAATAATGGAATGATGCTTGTCTTACAAAATTCAAAATGATCAACATAAAATCTAGTGGAAGTAGTAAGAGAGTTCCATTAGGTGGGCAGATATGGTTCCAACAAACAATAACCATTCACCCTGAAACCAAGCCAGACCCTGAGGGGCCCTCCTGGGTACAAGTCCCTTCATGTCCTGACTTCTGACTTGTAAAAAAAGCTTTAGTCTCCTAGGCCTTCCCCAAGTTCCAAAGATCAGACTCAAGCAGTTAAGTATTACAGAAGTGAGAAAACGCAGAAACAAAGGAAAAGCAGTCAAACAAGAAAAGTACTAAGCCTGAACAATAGAGTCACAGGACTCCTAGTTCCTTCTGAAGGGATATAGATAACAATCTGATGCATATCCTTGAGTTTTTTACAGAAACTAGGACCGCCCCACCCCCCACCCCGGGTTGGAAACTGCTAACCACAAGCACACAGACATCAGACTGGTTGGAACCAGAAGGTTGAGGATTGAGATTCCTGAAATATCACCTTGTTACTGCACCACCAACCAATAAGAAGAATGTCCACAAGCTGATCATGCACCCTATGACCCTCACCCCTAATGTTGCCTTTAAAATCTCTGAAAGCCATGAGGAAGTTTGGGTCTTTTAAACATTGGCTACCCATTCTCCTTGCTTAGTGCCCTGCAAATAAACACTGTACTTTCCTTCACGACAACCTGGTGTCAGTAGATTGGCTTTATTACATGGCAGGTGAGCAAATGTAAGTTTGGTTTGGTAATAGTTTTTCACATAGGAGAACAACCTTACAAGGAACATCCAGTTAGAAATGTAATGCAAAATAATCCCAACAAAAACTATAAAAAAATTACCAAAATTACTCAGTAAATTCAACCAATCTTAAACCTAATGGAACTTGAAACGTGAATTCTAAAATCTTTCTAAAAGATAAATAATATCTGCCAAGATTTTTTGAAGAAGAGGAATGATGAGAGCACACTGTCCTATCACAGGTAAAATACTGATGGCTGTGAAATGAAAATAGTGTGGCTTTGCACTGCTGCAGGCTACTTGACCAATGGGAATTTAGCACATGACAAAGTCAAAGTTCAAAAATGTAGAGAAAGAATGGATTATTTTTTAAATGGTATTGCGACAACTGTCTGTTCATACAGGAAAATCTGAGATGTCTTTCTGGTGTATGGGAGCAAAATTTGCCACCCCAAATTGTGTCTCTTTGGCATGAGGATTAAAACAGGCTGATTATTTTTAAGAAACAAGAGATTCAGGAAGTCTTTTTTCTCCCTTCCCCTTAGCTGCCTAAAGAAGTTAAATAAAGGGCTTATTTACAGAATAAAGCTGTCCAGAGTTATCTGCAAAGAATATAGATTAGGTGTGGTGGGGGAAACTCAGCAGGACCCAGAGACCAGAGTTTGCTTTGTGTCCCCTCACCTCTGCCTGGCCCAGCAAACATTTATTTACCAAACATTTGCTTTTTCAACTTCCTGTGAACTGCCTTTCTCCCCTTTGAAGTTCCAAACTACTATCCCCAACATCTCTTTTTTCTTTAGTTGAAGATGGTATTTAAGGTCAGGGTTTCGGCCATTTGGGTGAGTTACTTAGTTTTCCTGGGTCTCTCCCATGTACAGGTTATTAAACTTTTGTTTGATTGTCCCCTGTTAATCTGTCTCATGTCAATTTAATTCTTAGACCTGCCAGAAGAACCTAGAAAGGTAGAGGAAAATTTCTTCTTCCCCAACATCAGTTTAAGAATCACACAGCCTTGGGACTTCCCTGGTGGTCCAGTGGTTAAGACAATGCACTTCCAATGCAGGGGGTGCATGTTTGATCCCTGCTCAGGGAACTAAGATCCCACATGCCACGTGGTGTGGCAAAAAAAAAAAAAAAAAAACACAGCCTTAAAATGTTTTGTATTGATTAAGGATGTAAATGTTAAAAAGTGAAATTATAAAAGTACTAGAAGAAACCAAGGGGGAATATTTTCGATTGTTGGGTGGGAAAGTGAAACCAAACAGAACCCTGTGGGTCTCCCAGGTACAAATCCTTTCTGTGTTCCCTGTTTCTTGTTTGCAGAAAATAAGCTTAATTCAGCTTCCATGACCTTCCCTGAGTCCCAAAAGGCAGGTTCAAACAGTTGCTAATCAGGGAAGGGAGGGAATGCAGAAATAAGGGAGAAGTCAAGAAACAATAGTACAGCCTTGGGGCTGGGTCCTGGTTCTTCCTGAAGGAATATATATAATAATACCTTTGAATTCTTCTGCAGGAGCTAAGGTCCCCACCCAGGTAGAAGATGGTAACTTCAAGCTGAGCACAAGATTCCTGGAGCACCACCCTGTTACCTCACCACCAGCCAATCAGAAGAAAGTCACACACCCTGCAGCCCTTACCCTAAATTTGCCTTTAAATATTTCTTGCTGAAAACCATCAGGGAGTTCAGGTTTTTTAGCACAAACCACCCATTTTCCTTGCTTGACCTGGCAATAAACCTTTCTCTACTCCAGACTCCCACATTTCAGTTTGTTTGGCCTCACTGTGCATCAGGCACACAATTTTGTGTTTAGTAACAAAAGTACTGTTAGGGACTGAATGTTTATGTCTCCCCCAAATTCATATGCTGAAATCCTAACCCCCAGGGTGATGGAGTCTGGAGGTGGGGCCTTTGAGAGGTAATTATGAATGGGATTTTTGCCCTTATAAAAGAGGCATCAGAGATCTCCCTCATTCCTGCCAGGTGGGGACACAGTGAGAAGACAGCTGTCTAGGAACAAGATAGTGGGTCCTCTCTAGACACTGTACCAGATGGTGACTTGGTCCTGGACTTTTCGCTCATAGAAGGTGAGAAATAAATTTCTGTTGTTTGTAAGCCATGTGTGGTATTTTGTTATAGCAGTCCAAACAGACTAAGACAATGACTTACTAATGAGGATATGAAATGCAAAAGCCATAAAGAAAATAAATAGGTTGGACTTGGCTGCATTAAAATTCAAACTTCTATATGGCAAGACACCATAAAAAAAGTTAAGCAAATAATGCACAAAATTTTTTTAACATAAGAAGAAAATTACAACAACCCAGCAGGAGGGAAAATGCTTAAAGGATGTGAGTAGACTGTTTAGATAAAGAAAACTACAAATGGTTAACAAAAACACTCTCTCGTAATAGTTATCAGAGAAATGAAAATTAAAATAGTGAGGTATCATTTAAGCTAATTAGATTAGCATAAATATTAAAGATTAATAATATCCAGTGTAGGGACTTCACTGGTGGAGAAGTGGTTAAGAATCTGCCTGCCAATGCAGGGGACACAGGTTTGAGCCATGGTCCAGGAAGATCCCACATGCTGTGGAGCAACTAAGACCATGAGCCTGCGCTATAGAGCCCACAAGACACAACTACTGAAGCCCACATGCCTAGAGCCTGTGCTCCGCAACAAGAGAAGCCACGGCAATGAGAAGCCCTTGCACCACAACAAAGAGCAGCCCCTGCTCGCCACAACTAGAAAAAAAGAACCCGTGCTCAGCAACGAAGACCCAATGCAACAAAAAATAAATAAATAAATAAATTTATTTTAAAAAATAATAATATCCAGTGTAAGCAAATGAATCTGTATGTTTCTGGCATGGGAAGGAAAACTTATTCTTATACATTTTTGGTAGGAAATTGGTATAGGACTTTACAAAGAACTATTTGTAAGCATCTATCAATCAGATTTTAAAGTGTACATATACTTTATGATAGCAATAACATTTATAAAAAGCCCTTCTATAGAAGTAATCATGAATGTTAAGTGGATGATTATAGAAGTATTGTTTATCATAATGAAAAACAGAAACACCCTACATGTTCATCAGAAGGGGAATTTAATTAAACTGTGTCACCTTAATATTATAGAAAACTATGCAGTGGTTTAAAAGGATATAAGAAAGTCCAGTTCAGGACAGCAGACCAATGAGACATCCCACCTTCCACTTGTCTGACACCTCCTGCTTCTAGCAGTGCCTTCTTCATCCCACAGCTCCCTGACGACACACACTGAATGAAGTCTGCTGGTCAGTGAGTGGTCCCCTGAGTTCCCAGTCAAACTCACTAGAAAGATCCCTGGGGTGACATGACTTCCATCCAAAACAACAGCATAAATTTCCATTGGCCACTGAGCTCTCCTGTAACAAACATCCACCAATCACCATGCAGAAAAAAGAGAACCAATAATTTACAAAAGAAATACACAAACAAATGGCCAGGCATGGAACAATAATTTGTGAACAACATATAAGATGAAAAGTCTCTAACATACTTGGAGAATGTAAGAAGATTTTAGCCAACATAAAACCCAGATAAATGTGGAGTTACTGTGTACTGGGTACAGAGTTCAAGTCTGGGAAGTTGAAAGAGTTCTGGAGGTGGAGGGTGGTGATTGTTGCACAACAGTGTGAATGCACTTGATGCCACTGTACTGCACATTTAAAAGTCGTTACAGGCCTTCCCTGGTGGCTCAGTGGTTGAGAATCTGCCTGCCAATGCAGGGGACATGGGTTCGAGCCCTGGTCTGGGAAGATCCCACATGCTGCGGAGCAACTAGGCCTGTGAGCCACAACTACTGAGCCTGCACGTCTGGAACCTGTGCTCCACAACAAGAGAGGCCACGATAGTGAGAGGCCCATGCACCGCAATGAAGAGTGGCCCCTGCTTGCCACAACTAGAGAAAGCCCTCGCACAGAAACGAAGACCCAACACAGCCAAAAATAAAATAAATAAATAAATAAAAACTAAAAAAAAAAAGTGGTTACGATTATGTTATCTCTATTAGACTACAATTATAAAAAAAAAAACAGAATATAATGAAAAATAAGACAGAGGGCCAGTTACTCGGCATGGTTCTTCTTGCAGCTGTGGTACCAAAGGAGATGTTAACGGAAGTTGTTCGATTTGACATCTGGGAAAGTGCCTGGAAAGCGGCACACATCCTGGGATGTGTCTGCCTCCGACATACAGCTGTCTTGGGACAAGAGGGAAGGCAGCCTCACCAAAGGCATCACTGCCCTGAAGACCTAACAAAGGAAAACAGACGCCTTCCCCAGGGAAGAGGTGAGGAATAACCACCCTGCACTGCGAAGGCACCTTCCACTGGTCTCCTCTGTGGAGGCGGTGTATGGATGATGCCCCAGCAGATGAGGTAATAAGAGAAAACCCCCAATGTGAACGTATGTGTTTCAGCCCCTTGGGAAGTCAGCTGTCTGAAGCCAATCAACTTGTGGGCATTAGTGTCAGGGAGCAGGTGACAAATCACATCTTGCTTGTTACAGCTAAAGCCAGAATGCCTCAGCTGTTGAGGAGAGACACGTTAACCCCTCAACATCCGTTCCCGTGACGCGCCTGTCATGAAGACTAGAAGAGAAATGCTTCCCTTTATTCTTGGTAGCCAAAGGGGATCACTTATTCCATGGACACAGGGGATAAAAGAATTCTTAGTCATCCTCATTAGAAAGACCGTTAAACCATAAATCGCACAGATCATGGAGGCATAGGACAAATACTCCAACTGCTAGCCCTCCTCTTTCATTTTGGAAGTCAGAAACTTGGGCCTGGAAAAGCTAATATTTTTCACAAATTTAACAACTAATTTGGGAACTTAATTTCATGCTTGGAAGTGTAAGAGAAGAAAATAATTTTCCCTCTACCCTCTGAGTTCTTGGCTGAGACCCTCCTAATAATAAAAGACAGACTGACAAGAAAAAAAAGAACAGAAGTTTATTAACATGGATACCTCATAGGTGCATGGAATATACCCAGGGAAACTGTAAATCCCCAGATTACCCAAGCCACCACCTTAAATACCATCTTCAGCTAAAGACAAAAGAAAGATGTTGGGGAAGGGAGGCCAGTCATGGTGATGGTGGGGGTTATTTCTAGGAAGAGTAAAGTAAACAAGGGTAAAGTTGTTATATAGATTCAAGTGTGTGCCTCCCTCACTTATTAGACTCTCTTGTAATTTAGAGTCATCGTCCTCTTCCTTGTACATAATAGGTGATACCCATACAAATGGAGAATTACTTTATAAATGTAAATGTCCTTTACAAAAAGGTAACTTCTACTCTGTTTTCAGAGCTTCTATGGCCTCAGCTGTTTCTCAAAATAATCCTTGTGCCAAAGAGGCATATTTTGGGGTGGCATATTCTGCTACCTTTCAGCAAGCTCTAATATCTGTAAGAAAAATGGATAGTTTTGATATTTTTCCCCAAAAAACTGCACATTCACTATCACCTTGAAAAGAAATCTAGATGCTTGACTGTATTTTATTCTATTGAGTTGTTAACTGCTCTGGTATTTATAGTTCTGTTTCCCTAGTGAAGACTGCGGTTTTAAAAGCCACTGTCCCTCCCCCATACATCACCATCTCCCTTACTCCGCTTAATTTCTTGGCAGTTGGGACCTTGTCTCTAGTCTTCAGGTCAAGAAGAAATCACGATACAAAATATTAATTTAAAATGTCATACATTATCTATTCTGGGTTTTATATAAACCATAATATAAACTATGTTGTATTATATTAACACTGATTCATTTTTTTTATAAATCTTATTTGATGTCTAGAAATTTTTTCCCTAGAACTCTAAATTTTTCAGCTATAGAAGCCAAATATTCTCTCCATATAGGACCTCAAAGCATAAATCTGTGTTTTCCTGCAGAAACAGTATCAACAATCTGTATCAAAGATCTTTATTTATTTATTTATTTTTGCGGTACGCGGGCCTCTCACTGTTGTGGCCTCTTCCGTTGTGGAGCACAGGCTCCAGATGTGCAGGCTCAGCGGCCATGGCTCACGGGCCTAGCTGCTCCGCGGCATGTGGGATCTTCCTGGACTGGAGCACGAACCCGTGTCCCCTGCATCGGCAGGCAGACTCTCAGCCACTGCGCCACCAGGGAAGCCCAAAGATCTTTATTTTTTTAATGGTGACTAAACAGCTTTCAGAAGGTAGAAATGATTCAACACGTTAAACACAGGGGCTAGAAACCTGGCAGGGGAGAAAGGTCCTCGCGTCTTTCACATTCTCATGTGCTTGTGCAGTGGGTCAGTTTTCCTTCATGGCCCCTTTTTGTCTCCGTACTTTGCAGAGGGTGAAAACAAAGTCTCGGTATTTACATCAGTAGCACTAATATAACCGGTTTTGCTTAACTGATTTATTTCCATTACTATGCAACATTTCTGATGGTGGACTATATAAGTAATATGACATAGTCCTATCTGATCCATGTTTGTTCATGAATCAACGTAGCTCTTACATCCTCCTTCCCTTTCTCTTTACAAAAGATTTTGTTTAAAAAAAAATTAAATGGGGAGCAGATGGAGCACTCTTCAGCACATATTAAGCCTTAAATGTGAAAATAAGGAGCTTCCCTGGTGACACGGTGGTTAAGAATCTGCCTGCCAATGCAGGGGACACAGGTTCCAGCCCTGGTCCGGGAAGATCCTACATGCTGTGGAGCAACTAAGCCTGTGTGCCACAACTACTGAACCTGAATGCCACAACTACTGAAGCCCATGCACCTAGAGATCATGCTCCACAACAAGAGAAGCCACCACAATGAGAAGCCCGTGCACCACAACGAAGAGTAGCCGCCGCTCGCTGCAACTGGAGAAAGCCCATGCACAGCAACTAAGACCCAAAGCAGCCAAAAATAAATAAATAAATAAATATATATATATATATTAATGTGAAAATAAGCTGAGGTAGATAGAAGGACCTTGCAATGTCCACCTGTGAGCTACAGGGACATGGGAACACATGTAGACATCTCCCTGAGGCTGCAGCCCTGCTTTGTGTTTCCCCACCTTCTTCTCTCCAACACCAGAGGCTAATGGATAGGCACCACGCTTCTCCCTTAGTTCTGAGAATGCAGAAGTAAACACTTTCCTACCAACTCCCTGGTGGTCACTGCCTTGCCTCTCCTGAGCATCTCTTTGCCCATACCTCTTTTTCTGCATCCTTCTAAAGGACAGAAATTTGGGGATGCAGTCCACTCTTCACTTCCCAAATACAGAAACTGACAGCTCTCTCCCCAGTCACTCTGGCCATAGTCCAGTCACCTGTAGGAACAGACCAAGGAGCAACAACTGGACCACTTCTCTTTTTCCTTCTCAAACAAGCTAAAAGAAATTATCCTGATATTTGTTCAAATGGTAAGGAAGACCTTTCTCAAGACTATTGCGATAGGGGCAAGAGATCAGGCCCAACTCTGAATGAAGCAAAGATGGCTAGGGGTTTACAGCCAATGAGCCAACTGTGAGGTTGGTGGATGGGAAATCACTAAGAAGAGACATCCAGGATGGGGAATTCTGGCTAAACCTGTCTAACTGGATTCTTGCTGAAGGCATCAAGGATGAGACACCAATAGTGGGGGATGAGGAGTTTGATCAGATATCAAGAGTGGGTGAATCAGGCTAAACTGACTTAGCAGGATTTTTTGCTAAGATTGTCTTTAGCAGGCCGTGGATGAGGAGTCTGTCTAAAGTTTGGTCAAACAGAGAGTGCTTGTGAACCAGCTGACTTAAATTGGGGTAGCCAGGGAAACTGCAAGACTCCTTCCTTCCTCAAGAATGCCTGGGCCAAGGAGCTGGTGCTGGTGGTGTCCTTCACCATCGGGGGCCTCATTATAATTCTGCCCACAATCAGCCCCTGCACCAAATATGCCATCATGATCAACCAGGCCTCACCTTACAACCACACAGTGCTCCTCCTAGACCATGGGAACATACCCAATGGGTCCAGCCACTCACAGGACCCCCAGGGCCCAAGCTTAGAGTGGCTGAAGAAACTGTGAGCACCTACATTAACAGGGCAGGGTCCTCTTCCCTGGATCCCCCAATAAAAATGTGAAACTGAAAAAAAAAAAAATGTGGGCAGCCAGTGTATGTGCATGTGCATGTACGTGTGTTTAATTATGGGAATGGGAGAGGCAGAAACAAGTGTATTTTTAGATGAGACAAGTCACTTCCCTAGGCCCAGTTATTCCATTCCAAGCTGCTTGGGGATTGGTGCCCTGCCTCTATCCAGAGATTTGAACCAGTAAAGGTTTGCTCCATCTGTTTTTTGAAATACAACTATAATCCCAGGGAAAAACAGCTATTTGTCTTGGGGACAAACCAGCCAGGGAAATTTCAAAGAAACGAGACAAGAGTTGGGGGGACTGGCCCACAGCACTGTCGTACTCATCCTTCAGGATTCCACCTGGCTGGCTTCATTCCCACAATGTCTGGACAGTCTGCATACTAAGCCCTACGGGTGAGGACTCTGCCTTTAGTCCTCAAACATTTGTTGAACACCTACCTGAGCTGGGCCCTGAGAAGGTGCTGAGTATCTTGACCCCACTCTTGAGGAGCCTGCAGTCTGGGAGGGGAGGTGAAAATGCAAACACTCCCAGGACACCGGGGATGAGGGGATGGGGGTGTCCAAGGCAGCTGGGGTGCAGCGTCAAAGGGAGGAAAGAAGGAAAGGGGAGGAGGACAAGTCAGAGAAGCTTCCCTCCCTCTCTCTCTCTCCCTGCCTCCCGCCTCCCTGACAATAGGAGAATTCATTTTGCTGTTTTATTTAATCCCAGTAATTCCACAGAGTCTAGCTAACTGCTGGCACATAGATGCTCAAAAAAAGTTTAATTGACTGACTGACTGAACAAACCCCATTTTTCCTTTTAGAATGTTTCCTTGGCATGAGGATTATCTCAAGCTGATAATTTTTAAGAAACAGAAGACTCAGGAAGTCTTTCTTTTTACCTCCCTCTTACTGCCTAAAGGATTTAGATAAAGGCCCTGACCCAGGAAGAGCCCCATCACCAGAGATATCTACAAAGAATACTGGCTGGGTGTGGCAGGGGTCACTCAGCAGGGCCTGGAGACCAAAGTGCTCTCTGCGTCCCACTGTCTCTGCATGGCATAGCAAACATCTGTTCACCAAACATTTGTTTTTCCACTTCCAAGTGAATTGTCTTTCTCCCCTTTGAAGACCCAAATCCCTACACTTTCTCCTTCCCTCAGATGACATATAGGCCTCAATTACCTAACTCGCATTCTTATGGAGGCCCCGTAGGTATGTAGTATGTAATTAAATTTTATTTTCTCTTGTTAATCTGTCTCATGTCAGTGTGGTTCTTAGACCAGCTAGAGGAACCTAGAAAGAGTAGAGGGAAATTTTTTCCTTTCCCAACATGGCACCATGAGCTTCTGGCTGGCATGCCAATGCCTCCTTCTCTTGGATGCTGCTCTTCAGTATTCTGGATCCCCAAGACATTGATAAGGGTATCCAACCCCACTATGAGGAAACGTATTAGCTCTGTAGGGGAGGAAAAAACTCTCCTTCTTCCCTCCTAGGTTCTGCAACTGGGGCCCTGCAAATTAGACTAATAAGAGACAGATTAAGTAGAGAAGCTCAGAGTTTATTAATGCGTGCAACACACATAGACATGGGAAAACTCAGGGATGAGTAACTCAAAGGGGTGGTTAGAACTTGGGATTATATAACATCTTAACAAAAAACAATAAATCTCTAGAGATGTGACAAGACTCAGGAAAAGATGTTCAGAATTTAAAGGCAGCAAACTTGGGAAGGTAAATATATGGGGAGAACTCATGGAAGATAAGTGTTGCTTTAGTAGCCTTGTTACATAGATTCCTCTCCTGCTATTTTGAGAGCTGAGAAGAGACTCAGAGCCATCCTCCTCTTCCTGGTACAGTACAGGGGACACTTTTACAAATGGGGGTTTATATCGTGCTTTTAGGCAGATGGGGAGGCTGGAGAGTTTTGTTTGGCATCTGCTGTTTCTCAATTGTCTTCAGCTCAAAATAATCTTTATGCCCATGTGGCATGTTTTGGGGTGGCCTGTTCTGATCCCCTATAGCCCTTAATAATCCCAAATCTTGATTGGTGGCCAAATGCACTGCCCATGTTTAAGGACAACCATGATGATGCAGGATTTATATACCAGTAGTATAACAGAGTTTAAGATGCCCTGGGAGGATGTGGACCAGACTTGTCACCTTATTCCAAATGGCAAAGGCTACCTAATGTGATGGGTTGTATGCCCTTGGCTGTATCAAAGAATGATATTTCTTTCTATCTTTTCAATCTTTTTAGTGAGTTACATTGAATGCCTGTGATGTGCATCGAATTCTGGTTTAATGCTTTATTTGATAATAATGTTGTTTTCTTTTTCTTCTGCTTCTGTGGAGCAGTATTCTGGGGTGGGAAAGGATTTTGCAGTTATATTTGCCCCGCACTGGCCAAAAACAAGTCCCAGCACACCTGGCCCAGTGTACCTCCAGGTGGTTGCAGACTCAGCCCCCTACCCCAAGGAGTGCTCTTCTTCCTGCCACACCTAAAGTGCCAGGGTACTCTGGAAAAGACCAAGGCCCCGTAGCCCAGGCCAATTATCATTGATCAAAATTTCTGGGGTAGAGCTGGGAAATCAACATGTTTTTTAAAAACTTCCCAGGAGATGCTAGTGTGCAGTCACTAGAGAGATTTGCAGCTCTGGGAGACAAAAACCCAACTCTTGCTGGAATTGGAGCCTCAAGCAGAGCTATGTAGGGGTCGAAAATGGCCAAGCTCCCCATGAGGAGACACCACATCTCTTCCTGCTCCAGGCCTCTCAGGCTTCTCGGTCTCCCTGTCCTTTCTCAGCCTGGGCCTTTAGCCTTTCCTTCGGTTTTGGGAACAATAGATTGCCATTCATTTCACTTCACTTAAGTTAGCTCACAATGATAAAACCTCATACAGTTATCGGAAGGAAGTGTATGGGATGAAGAGGGATGACCCTCTCAGGGTCCCTGGCTAGGTCTGAAAATTAAACTGATAAAGGAAAATGGACAGGAGAAAAGCATACACATTTATTTAATGTAAGTTTTATATTACTTACATTTTCTTATGAAGGGAGCCTTCATAAGAAAAAGAAGACCTAAAGAAACAGTTAAAACTGAGCGTTTTTATGCTAAGTTTGATGAAGACTGCACGGTCATGAAGGAACAGGATAGGACAGGGTATGAAGTCAGTGTAGTAAACTGGGGGAAACAGCAAGGCCTGTGTGCTCAGAATCTTCTCAGTGTCTCTCCAACCTGGAGATAAGGAGGCTCCTTTACTCGGGGTATAAGGAGGGCATCTCTTATAAGAGGATCTCATGACCTGCTTTGGGGGAAGTGGGAAGTCAGAGAACCCTTCCAAGCACCTGTCATTTCTCAAATGCCTTCAGTTTAAAATATTCAATATGCCCAGGTGCCAAGATGTTCTGAACCCCATCAGAAGGAATCGTTACTTTCAACTTTATACTGAAAAATCTAACATGAGTTAGATTTTTTTATAACCTCTCAAAACTTAGAAAATCCAATCCAAACTTCCTAAGACTACGGCCCTGTTAAAGAAAATATCATTATGACACTTGTTAAAACAGTAAAGAAGACTCTCTTCAGCACTATGTTGAAAGGTGTCAAGACTATTGCAATAGGGGCAAGATATAGGTCCAACTCCAAATGCAGCAAAGTTGGCTGGTGGTTTATAGCCAAAAATCAGAGTGAGGGGTCAGTGGATAGGAAATCACTAAGAGGATACATCCAGGGTAGAGGATTCTTGCTAAACTAACTTAAGAGGATTCTTGCTGAAGGCAGGCTGGCGTTGTCAGATATCAAGGGCGCAGGGGTGAGGAATTTGATCAGATATCCAGAGTGAGCAGATATTGAAGGCATTCAGGGCACTGTCAGGGAAGAAGAAAACTTCCCCCTACCCTTCTTAGGTTCCTCTGGTTGGTCTAAGAATTAAATTGATATGAGACAGATTAACAGGAAAAAATCAAATTTGATTTTGTATGTATAGAAATCCCACATACATGAGAGAGTCAGAGACCCCACATACATGAGCAGTTCAGAGACAGAAAGGTAAAATGAGGTATATATGTCATCCTGAGCTAAGGAATGGGATAGGGGCCTGGGGCTTCCAAGGACAGGAAGGTAATTCACAGGACAGTAAAAAGAAGAGCAGGTGTTTGGTAATTAGATGTTTGATCTGCTGTATATATTGGCCCACTTAGATAAAATTTATCTCCCAGTAATAACTTTTCTGGGAAAAATCCCCAGTTTAAATTCTTCTAGGTATTTAAGGGAGGAGCAATAGCTTCTCTTAAACCAGCAGGGTCTCAATTGCCTTTAGCTCGAACTAATCCTCATGCACATTTTTGAGAGGCTTGTCCTGAATCCTGACAACATGCTACCCCAAAATATGCCATTTTGGTATATTGATTATTTTGAGCTGAAGGCACTTTAAAAACAGAAAATCAGGGAGAGGCTTTCTCTGAACTCCCCTCATTCACCTAAAGACAGATCCTCCAAAAGGAATTCAGTTGTCATAAATCATATCCCCGGGAGTTTCATCCACCAGGAGAGAAGACTAGTAATTGACATCACATCCAGAATTTGTCCCAGTCTATCATACCTCCCATCTATTCCTCTAAGGGCTCCAACATCTTTCCTGAAAATCGCTTCCTCTCTCCTAAGGGGCCCATATTCCCTATCCCCTTCCCCTATTAAGATGGTATATAAGCTCTTACTTATATATGTTTTTTTTAGGTATTCACTTTTTTTCCTGTGATGGCTTTGTGCACATAACATTAAAAATTAATTGGGAATTCCCTGGCGGTGCAGTGGTTAGGATTCCGCACTTCCAGTACTGGAACTCAGGTTCAATCCCTGGTCAGGGAACTAAGAACATGCAAGCCACATGGTGCGGCCAAAAAAACAAAAAAGAAACAAACGAAAAAAATTAATACATTTGTATACATTTTCTTCTGTTAATCTGCCTGTTGTCAGGGTACTTCATAGACCCAACCATCAAATCCAGGAGGGTAGAGGGAAAGTCTTTCCTCCCCTACAATACCAAGGGTAGGGGATTCTCTCTAAACTGAGTTAGCAGGATTTTGGCTATAGTTTGACTTGTTAGGCCAAGGACAGGGCTCAAGGACAAGGCATAGTCAAAAAGGAGGCTGTCTAAAGTTTGGTTTCACTCTCTGTTTCCATCACTTCTCAGCCTTTACTTCATGCTCCAGCAACAACTGCTTGTATCCACACACATGCACACACTCCACTCCTTTGACCATGCAATCTTCTATGCTTGAAATGTTCATTCACCTTTTGATCTATAACCCACATTCAAGAGTTAAATAAGCTTAGATAAATTCCTTGAAAAATATAATTAGCAAATATGACATAAGAACATCTAAGGAGTCCCAAATCTATAAAGAATTCATAATAAAAAAAATCCTCCCTCTACAGAAAGGCCCAGACCTAGAGGTCTTTCCTGGTGAATTCTATCAAACATTTAAGATAGAAATAATATAAATACTATACAAGCTCTTTCAGAAAATGGAGGAAGAGGAAATACTTCACAACTTGTTTTGTAAGGCCTGTGTGACCCTGATACCAAAACCTGATTAAGACTTTGCAAGTAAAGAAAATTACAGACAGATGCAAATATCCTTAACAAATATCAGCAAATTTACTTTAGTAATATATCAAGAATTAGGCTTATCATGACCCACTGGGACTTATCCTAGAAATATAAGGATGGTTTAACATACAAAAATCAATGAATGTGGGCTTCCCTGGTGGTGCAGTTGTTAAGAATCCGCCTGGTAATGCACAGGACACAGGTTCCAGCCCTGGTCCGGGAAGATCCCACATGCCACAGAGCAACGAAGCCCGTGTGCCACAACTACTGACCCTGTGCTCTAGAGCTTGTGAGCCACAACTACTGAGCCTGCATGCCACAACTACTGAAGCCTGTGTGCCTAGAGCCCGTGCTCCACAAGAGAAGCCACCGCAATGACAAATAGAAGCCCCCACTTGCCACAACTAGAGGAAGCCCAAGTGTAGCAACGAAGACCCAATGCAGCCAAAATTTTTAAAAAATTAAAAAACAGAAAAAAAATCAATTAATGTGATTCTCTACATTACATTGAAAAAAGATAAACTTTGAAAACATTATGCTAAGTGAAAGAAGCCAGTCACAGAAAATCACAAATGGTATAATTCCAATTATATGAAACATCCAGAATAGGTAAATCCATAGAAACAGAAGGTAAATTAGTAGCTGCCTAGGGAGGAGGGAATGGAGGGTGATTGCTTAAGGATATGGGTCTTTTGGAGTTATGAACATATTTTAAACCGATTGTAGTGATGGTTATGCACTTTAAATGGGTAAACTGTATGCTATGTAAATTATATCTCAATACATGCTATAAAGATCTCTTAGGATGTCTGAAAATGCCCTGTAGGACATTTCTCATGTATCATTCCATGTTCAACAGGCCAGACCTCCTAACTTAAAAATACAGTGAGGGAATTCCCTGGCAGTCCAGTGGTTAGGACTCAGCACTTTCACTTCTGAGGCCTGGTGTCGATCCCTGGTCGGGGAACAAAGATCCTGCAAGTCACGCGGCATAGCCAAAAAAAGAGAAAAATACAATGAAATCCTTTTAGAAAGATAAATTAAGTTTATCTAAACCTAGACAAATACTTTAAAGACAAACAGGTAGAATGCCTCTTCTACCCCACACATGCTCTCAATTTCTGGGAACTTGTACTTGGAATAATGTGGTTTCCTACCACTGAGGCTCAGATGCCTGACTCCTGTGGCCTCATGTCTCTCAAGGACTGGGCAGAAGTTCTGGCACCAAAGGATACAACTTTTGCACAGGCTTCATTGGTGGAAACTGGTTTTCCTTTTTTGTTGTTGTAGTTGCACTTCATTTTTTTCAGGCATTATTCACGTCTTATTAAGCATGATATCCCTTGCACCTAACAGTGCCTAAAAACTCAGTAGGCATCCAATAAATATTTGTTAACTGAATAAGGGCAGGAGGGCAGGGAGGGAAGCCTGATATCTGTAACTATAAATTGCAGACTCTTGTTATTTCTATACTTTTGATATAAACAACTCCAAAAAAATGGCAGCATCTTGTAGGGATCTCCATGTCAGAGAATTTTATTGTCAAATTTCAGTGGATTTTTTTTTTTTTACTTCTTTTTAAATCATGTTAGCATTTTGCTGTTATTACATGCTGTGATGGTTTTAGAGTGGGATTTGCCAGAATCGTGTTTGCCCCATTAAAGAACTCCTATTACCATTGTCATGATTGTTTCCTTCAGTTGAGCATAATCTTGTTCTCCATCTCCAGATACACTGACCATAGATAGGTATATAAATTACACGGCATGGCTTACCAATAACATTACTAAAGTACTTAAAATGCTTTACAAGCAAACCTTTTACAGTTATCATTACAAAATTTGTGAAATAATGTTACTCACTATGACGTGGAACCTTGTGATACATTATTTAGTGTTTTATTAAACCTGGAAACTCACTAGCTTTAAGGAGCTTTCTCTCATAGGTTAATGGACACTAACCTACTTCGTCATTGTTCACTAGTTCTATGCCTCTGACTCTCTGAATCTCTGGTGTGCAAGGTGTAAATTTATCAGAATAAAGCATAATTAAACACAGTGTAGATGCTCAATGAATACATAAAAATCCCACCATTATGGTGTAAAAGTGGTCTAAAGAATTTGATCACCTAGAGTGTGGGGTCACATTTCTGAATGAGTCAAATTCTATCAGAAGTATTACTACGTTTAGAAAATGAATGAATGAGTCATTAAAATAGATACATAGTGACCTCCAAGTATTTATGCACTCATTTGTTTTGATATTATTTGAACTTATTAATAATATGCTTTGAAAGATGAGAGCTTTGGCTACTTTCCTACATTAGAAAACACCTGCTGTTGGAATATGTCCAAATGAATCTTCTATCCTACTTTATGCCTTTGTTTGCTTTACAGCCAGGTATGAGAAACCAGGTAATTTAAATTTTTTTCTACAAAAATGAATTGCTCTTTGGTTCAGTTAAAATGCCAAATGAATAACTTACACATTTGTCATGTGTTTTCCTTGCCTAAATGTGAAGCAGGCTCTCTGGCTACAGACACTGTCTGCTGTAGCTGAAATGAAAAGACCCAGCTCAGTGTTGGGTTCATTCTAGGATTAAAAAGGCTTTACAAGTAAGGATAGCTTTATATTAAAACCAAAATGAGACCAAAATAGAGGGGATCTTTTGCTAAATTTAATGAAAAGAATATGTGATCAAGGATCCCTGTGGTAATGATACTTTTGCAGCAATCGTTCTAGACCAAAGGCAAGCTAAACAATACAGCATTTTCCATGCCATGTATAGATGGTGTTCTTATTTAACTTGCATTCCACTGTTTTTAGTGTTTTATTTAAACTAGAGTGTGAATTTTATTGTTCTTGAGCTTGTTTCCTGAGGCAGCACATAACTTGTGTATAAAGAACCAGGAGAGATGGTTAAAAGGAAGAATGTGACTCAGTAGCAGGTGGGTCTCCCAGGGGCTGCTGCTGGTCCATGAGCCTCATATTCATTAAACATGAAGGTCCTAGAGGACTGACCATTCAAAGATCACAAAAGGAGTGATTCTCCTTCCAGTAAGAGTGGAATAAAGGGGACAGAATTTGTATCTTGCCTTACCCAACTGAAAAACAGATCAAATATAGGAAACAACTATGGATTACTGCTTGGATGATTTGCTGGCCATGGAGCATCATAAAGGGTGCCCAGATGTAGCCCAGCAGTGGCAGGATCCCTGGGTTAAGGAGACACAGCTCAGAGATGGGGCGGCCAAGGCAGCTATGCTTCACAGGAGAGAGTGCCCCAGAGGAGAGATCTCCACAGAGAACTCCAGAAATCTGTCTGCAGATATGTGAATGAGTTCTGAAAAGTGTGAGTACCTGAGGAGACAGGCCAGAGAAAGATCACCAGAAAGGATCAGGGGAACAATCCCCAGGTTCACACAGTCCAGGAATAATTCATGTTCCACTAGCCAGACTGGAAAGACTCTTAAGAAACAGGGTGTTGAGAAAAGTAGTCAATAGTGTATTGGCTTAGGAGTAGGGACAAATTAGCCCTAGAGTGAAAATCAAGTCTTGGAAGGATCAAACTATTTACAAATACCTTCACTATGTACCAGGATAAAGGCTAGTAACATTTAAAGGAATACTAAAAAAAATTCCTACACTCAAGAATATATTTACCATATCTATCATGCAATAAAAAAATTACCAAATATGCAAAGATCTAGGAAACTATAACTCATGATTAGTAGAAAAATAAATCAGTAGAGACAGATCCAGAAATGATACAAATGATAGAATTAGTAGACAAGCATGTTAAAATAGCTACTATGGATGTTTTCCAGATGTTCAAGAAGGCAGAGGAACACATATGTATAAAAGAGTTATTGGAACATATGAAAAAAAATAGAACGGACCTCAAGAAATAAAAAATATAATGCCTGAGATGAAAAATACGCTGGATGGAATTAACAGCATTTTAGACAACGCACAAGAAAAGATTAATGAACTTGAAGACCTAGTAATAGAAATCATCCAAAATGAAACAGAGTATCAGTGAACTGTGAGACAATATAAGTGGCCTAATATTTTTGTGACTTGAGTCCTAGAAGTATGGAGGGAGGGGATTTGATGAAAACTATAAACCCACAGCTCAAACAAACAAGAACAAAAACCAAAACTGAACAACCCCAAGCAGCAGGATCATGAAGATAATTACTCCAAAGCATATCATAATAAAATTGCTTAAAGTGAGTGACAAAGGAAAATCTCCCTGGCATGTGGAAAACAAAGGGCACATTCAGAATGGAGAGATGAGGATGGCAGGGGATGAGTGGCCAGTGGGTCTAGGACCCTCTGCTTGAATGCTTGTATGTCCCTCATTTGTCCTCCTGGGCCCAGCTCACAGGCCAGCTCCTGTGAGAGACAGGAGGGGACACTGCTTATTCTTTTTTTTTTTTTTTTTTTCACTGCTTACTCTTGATTGGCAAGATCTGTTTCACTGATGTAGCAGGTGAGGGAGGATAGCACCCTCTCCCCTCACTCTGTGTACCTGTCTCTCCAGACTATCTTTGAAGAGATTTGTGTTTGGAAAGGGTAGAGGAGGAAAGACTTGCCCTGGCTGGGTCTATGAAACACACTGACAACAGGCACAGTAAACAGAACAAAAGGCATGCAAATTTGTTTATTTTGAACATCACATGAATGGGGGTGTCTCAGGGAAAAAAGTGAATACCCAAAATGGTGATGAGATTTGAGAACTTATATACTGTCATAATAGGGGAAGGGGAGAAGGGATGTGAGCATTTTAGGGGAGAGTAAATGATTTACAAAAAAAAACCCCAAAAAACCAGATGGAAGGTGTGGTAGCTCGGGACAAAATTTAAGAGTGGTGGTGACTTCCTGTCTCTTCTCCTGTGATAAGAGTCAATCTTCCCTAGTGAGTGAAAAACTCCTGGGAGGGAATTGATGACAATTGAGTTCTTTTTTTTTTCCTTCTTTAATTAAAAAAAAAAATTATTTATTTATATTTAGGCTGCCCCTGGTCTTAGTTGTGACATGTGGGAACTTTTTAGTTGCAGAATGTGGACCTGTTGCGGCATGCATGTGGGATCTAATTCCCCAGCCAGGGACTGAACCTGGGCCCCCTGCATTGGGGGTACAGAGTCTTACCCACTGGACCACCAGGGAAGTCCCTGGTTTTTTTTGGAGGATTTGTCTTTAGGCAGATAAGCATTTGCTTTTTTCAAGTGCCTTCAGATCAAAATAATCAGTATACCAAAGAGGCATAGTTTGGGGTGGTGTTCCTGAATTCCTTCAAAGGGCCTTAGAATTTGTTGGTGCAGAGTTAAAGCCTTGGGAAATACAGAATCCAATACAGACCTTAGAATTTGTGGGTGCAGAGTTAGAGCCTTGGGAGATAATGTCACTTAAATATCTTAAGAGCCACAAAAAGACAAAAATCCCAAATGCAAGGAGGTTAGGTACCATCTTAAGGGGGAGGCTGCTGATCTTCAGATAGGAATTAGATAATATACAACTTGCATGATTGAAACATGGGCTGGGACTCCCTTTAGTACAGAAATATGTCCCTTATTCTGAGAAGGATCACCTGGATTTTCTGGAGCTGAGAGAATAACCTTGCTTGGGATGGTTACTTCACTCCACTCAGGTGGCATCACATGCTTGTGTCTTTGTTGTGTCAATGTATCTAAAGTATGTGTAGACCTAATTCATAAATCAAACATATAGAGTTAATATTTTTGTGCATACTTAGCATTTTAAGTATTTTTAAAGTTTCAGAGATTTGGGGCCCAACAATCTTGTAATTTCAGCTTAAAATGTGTAATTAAATAACTGACAAGGCTTTTTTAATTTTAAAAGAAAATCTTACTCTTTGTAAATATTATTACCATTTAAAAGAACTTACGGGCTTCCCTGGTGGCGCAGTGGTTGAGAGTCCGCCTGCCGACGCAGGGGACACGGGTTCGTGCCCCAGTCCGGGAAGATCCCACATGCCGCGGAGCGGCTGGGCCCGTGAGCCATGGCTGCTGAGCCTGCACTCCACAACGGGAGAGGCCACAACAGTGAGAGACCCGCGTACGGCAAAAAAATTTAAAAAATAAAAAAAAAATAAAAGAACTTACAATTCATGAATTTATGAAGATTGGTGATTACTGGGAAAATTTTGTTCACTAATCAAACAACCAAAGTACTCACAAAGGAAATCAAACACACACATATATATACACACATATATACGTATTTTGCTATTTTTTAATTTAAGTATAGTTGATGGAAATCAAATATATTGTTAAATGTTTAAGGAGACTTAAGTTGTATAAAAGCCTTAACATTTATTTAAAGATTTGCTAGATATATAAATAGAATAATATGAATTATAAGTTTATTTAAAGAAGAACTAGGTTTTTACAATTTTAGAATTCACTAATTTTAAATTTGTAACTTTGATACAGCAAATATTGATTTAAAAACCAAAGTTTACCCCACAAAGTAGTTGAAAAGTGTACAAAGAGCTACTCTCAAGGACATCCAAAATGTGCTTTGAAAAGAAGGAACTTTTGCAGTAAAAGAAGGACGCTGTAGGTCAACAGGAGCCTTCCCTGAGCATTGAAGGTGCAGGTGGAGCTCATTTTATACATTTCTGTCATTCTTTGTATCTTTTACAGCAAGTATGCATGAGTTTTCTAGTAAGAAAGTGTTTTAACAAGAAAAAAAATCCTTCATCTTCCTTTTCTTCCCAAGGGTGATCGATGACTCATGTTGACTTAAAAAACACACACACTGTAAGAGCTGTGAGTTGAGTATATTCAGCGTCTTGCTGAGGACTGTAGACCAGGAGACAGCCTCTCAGCCCTGAGAAACTGTTCCGAAGCAGTAAGGGAGAAGCCAGCATATATATGAGATTTTTGCTGGAAAAGACAAACAAAAAAAACATGTAGTTGAACGTCAGATTACTGCTAATCACAAAAAAACAGACATATAAAGTTAACGATTTTAGTGCTTTGCTGTATATGGAAAGATGCAAAAATCTGGGGTCATTGAAATTTTTCCTTAGATATGCATCTTAACTACTTAGGGGCTGGTATCCAAAACCCAGAATGCTTCCTGTTATTCTCCATCCTGAATTCCCCTCAGGTGCACAGGCAACTGCAGTGGTTAATGGATTGATGGTTGTAGAACTGGAATAGCAAGCAACATTTTTTTTCCTTTACCCTCAGAAGTCTAGCTCTTCGACTGCAATAATGGAGGAGGAGTACAGAGCCCCCTGAGGAGCCTGGAACATAAGGGGTGAACAGGGTAATTAAGGAATGATTTGCCGGATACTACTCCAAGAAGAGCTTCGAAGGGCCAGTTGACTTTTGTCCTTGAGAACCAAAAACCATATCTCCTGGAATTAAAAATTCTTCCCCTTAGCCTCCACCACCTACCAACACAACATTATTAGCAGAAAGTCACTGCACGCACTCTAGCTGGGCGAACTTATATTGAATTTAATTGACATCCAAGGCAGAGAGAAAAAGCTATGCTTTGCCAATTTTTTATGTAAAGATTAGCAGTAGTATATATGGACACACATTAGAGGCACATTCACACATGGGGGTGCTTGCTCAAAAGGTTTTCAACTTCGAGATCGAACATGTTTGGAGCTCATCTATTTAGAACATTCCAACTATTCTGCCTCACAGGAGAGGTGATCAGAAAAAGACTGAAGATAACAAAATTCTTGGCTTTTGATTTACAGAGTAGGCTTCTGAGGTCTCAAGGCAGAGATTTTAGTTTGAGAAAAAAAACTTGAGAAGTATGAAAAGTGGGTTTGAGACTCAAATGCCAAATTGCTAAGGACTCACAGATTTGGGGGATATCGAAAGAATAGATGAAACTGGCCTTTCCCGCCCTCCTGAAATGAAGACTCCCTCCTCCTTCCAGGAAGCTGGCATTGCTATGAAAAGTAGAAGGCCTTGGGATCAGGGCTTGGGACAGATCATACCTGGTGGGAGCCTCTCTGTCCCTAGGTTGCCGATGCCTGGGAGCTAGCATCTTAGCTACGTTCTCCATAGGTTTTGGCTTTGTCCTGGCCACAGGTTGCACCTCTGTGGGTTATCCTGGATGTATGTTATCTGCTAGAATGCCAGTGCTCACTGTATGTGTCTCAGGCTTTGCTCAGTCCTCTGAATCATCCTCATAGCCACAGGAGGTGCGGTGAGGCCCAGACTGAAGTTGGTAGATGACCCAGTCTTGAAGGCAAATTGTGAAAATAATCACCACCCAGGGTCCTTGTTTGCAAGCATTGTGGCTTCACAGATTTAATATCTCTGATAGCTCTAAGGGACTGCTCCAAAGAGGCAAGGGAGGATCCAGGATATACAGGAGTTTTTGCAACTAAAAGCAGGTACTCAAAACATCAAAAGTTACTGCTAACTAAAGAAAACCAGACATCTCAAGTTAGCACTTTTCTATCTATGGGAAGATGCAAGAGTCTGGGCTCATCGAAATTATTCCTTTAATATGCACCTTAACTCTCTAGGACTGGTATCCTGCTTTTCTCCATCCTGAATCTCTTCATGGTGCACATTATGGGGCATCTGCAGTGGTCGATGGCTTGATGGCCCCAACATCCTTTATTTACTGATAAACCTGGTGACATTCTTCATTCTCTTAATGAAGGGAAACCTCACTAAAATAGAGTTGGGAGGGCAGAAGGGGGAGCTCTCACACAGATACCATTTGAAGTCTATAAAATCCCAACAGGAAGAGAAGTACCTTCCATCTCCTACAGGAATGATACTACTTTATTACCACCAGCAGGAGGAAGAGAGATTTTCTTCTTGCTTGGCATGGCTCAGACAATGAGAGACTGTCACAACTTAACCAATGAAAAGCCACTATACTTTGAACTCCCAGTTTCCTCTAGTGCAGCAGTCCCCAACCCTTCTGGCACCAGGGACCCATTTCGTGGAAGACAATTTTTCCATGGACCGGGTGTGGGGCAGATGGTTTCGGGATGAGTCAAGCACATTACATTTATTGTGCACTTTATTTCTATTATTATTACATTGTAATATATAATGAAGTAATTATACAACTCACCATAATGCAGAATCAGTTGGAGCCCTGAGCTTGTTTTCCTGCAACTATATCTTCCCATTTGGGGGTGATGGGAGACAGGGACACCCGAAGTGTGTTGTTTATGTCCAGTCTACTCCGTAATCTCATTTTGGTTGCTGTCACTGCAGGAAACCCTGTTTCACAAAGATAGGATGTTGCAAATGGAAGCAGGCTTTTCAGTGCTTTTGTGGCAATCTCAGGATATTCCGCTGTGACTTTAATCCAGAATGTATGGAGTATGGAGATTTGAAGTTGTCTCAAACATACTTTTAAGGCCACCATCATTTGCAATCTCAAGCAGTTGATCCTCTTCTAGCACAGACAAAGTCAATTCACCTGGCTTATTCACAAATGGGTCGCAGATCCATTCCTTCCCAGTTCAGGGGTCTTTTGTGGTTGGGAAGTAATGCTCAAACTCTTGTGAAAGCTGAGATAGATGAGCAGTTTTGAAGGTTTCATGGTTTCGTTGGATAGCTGGTCGCCACATATTATACAAAGTGGGCTTGGAGAATGTGAATCACCCACTGCAATTTAAGTAAGACTCTTGGTATTTTCTTTTAAATGCAGCTTTTTTTTGTTGGCAGCCTGAGAGTCTTCTGCTCTCTCATCATTGGGTCTTTCACCCTTTTCAAAGAAGCTCTTCAGCGACATTTGTTTTTTATTCATTTTGGCTAGGGTGAGCTTGTGGGCTTACCAAGACTATGACTGAGACAAGTGCACAGTGTGGGAAAGAGGCGCGGATGGAAGTGGTAAATAAAATAATGGGCGGGCCACGTGCAGACTAAAATAAGTGTCAAATTCTGACTTAAAGCCTGCCACCAGATGCAGCTTAATTGTCACTTGTCACTCACTGATAGGGTTTTGATATTAGTCTGCAAGCAATTGATTTATTATGGTCTCTGTGCAGTCAAGCCTCTCTGCTAATGATAATCTGTATTTGTAGCCGCTCCTCAGTATTAGCATCACCACCTCAGCTCCACCTCAGATCATCAGGCATTAGAGTCTCATAAGATCCTTCGCATGCGCAGATCACAGTAGGGTTCATGCTCCTATGAGAATCTAATGCTGAGGCTGATCTGACAGGAGGCAGAGATCAGGTGGTAATGTGAGTGATGGGGAGTGGCTGTAAATACAGATGAATGGCTCACTCACCCGCCGCTCACCTCCTGCTGTGAGGCCTTGTTCCTAACAGGACACAGACCGGTACCAGTCTGTGGCCCGGGTTGGGGACCCCTGCTCTAGTGGGCTTTTTGTTTATAATAGCCCCTCCCAACTTTCCCTTCTCAACAAAAAGTTTCCTCTCCTTACTTTGCTGCACTTCTTTGCTGGATTTTGATGTCAAAACTCCACAGGCAACTTCCTCACTTTGACCCAAGCTCTTGATAAATATTCAGCCGATGGAATGTGCTTGGCTCTAGCTGATGCTGGTGACACTGCTGAAGATGCTAACTTTATGGAAACCATGGCAGATGCAGGTATTCTCCATCTGTACACCTGGGTGGAATGGGTGAAAGAAATGGTTGCCAACTGGGATAGCCTAAGAAGTGGTCCTGCCAACACCTTCAATGATAGAGTTTTTGCCAGTGAAATTATAAAAACAGATCAAAACCATGAAAAGATGATGCTTAAAGAAGCTTTGAAAACAGGGTTTTTGAGTTTCAGGCAGCGAAAGATAAGTACCATGAATTGGCCATAGAAGGGATGCACCAAGACCTTGTATTCCGGTTTATTGAAGTTCAGACACTTCTCTTGGCTCCATTCTGTCCTCATTTGTGTGAGCACATATGGACACTCCTGGGAAAGCCCAACTTAGTTATGAATGCTTCATGGCCTCTGGCAGGTCCTGTGGATGAAAGCTTGATACATTCCTCACAGTATCTCATAGAAGTAGCACATGACCTTAGACTGTGACTCAAGAACTGTATGATACTAGCTAAAGGGAAGAAGACTGACAAGCAGCCCCCTCAGTAGCCTTCACATTGCACCACCTATGTGGCGAAGAACTATCCATCTTGGCAACACATCACCCTGTCAGTTCTACATAATCACTTTGAGACCAACAGTGGAAAATTGCCTGATAACAAAGTCATGCTAATGAACTAGGCAATTTGCCAGAAATGAAGAAATACATGAAGAAAGTGATGCCATTTGTCACAATGATTAAGGAAAATCTGGAGAAGATGGGACCTCATGTTCTGGATTTGCAATTACAATTTGAAGTGCTCATGGAGAATAGAGTCTATCTGACCAATTCCCTTGAGCTAGAACACACAGAAGTCAAGTGTGCCTCTGAAGCAGATAAAGTCAGGGAAGATTGCTGTTCTGGGAAACCACTTAACGTTTTTAGAACAGAACCTGGTGTATGAGCTTCCCTAGTGAATTCTCAGCCATTCAATGGCCACTTCTCAACCAAAATTGAAATCAGGCAAGGAGATAACCGTGATTCTATAATCTGGCGTTTAATGAAAGTGGACCGAGGAATCAAAGACCTTTCCAAAGTGAAACTGATGAGATTTGACGATCCACTGTTGGGGCCTTGGCAAGTTCCTGTCCTGGGAAAAGAGCATGCTGAGGAGATGCCCATTTCTGAGCATGCTGTTTTCCACATGGACCCCACGAGCAAGAAAATTCATCTTACTGAAAATGGGCTATGGGCAGATATTGGTGATACAATGATATATCTTGTTCATTAAATTCAGGCACATTGGAGATTTATCCTGGTTTCTGGGGATATTACTACTATGACTGTGCCTACAGATGGGCTATGAGAACCTTAGGCTGGACCTAAATGTGGTTTGCTATAGTTGCGTGTCTCGAATTGCAGTTGTTTTCTGCTCCCAGATAAACTTGCTTTGCTGGTATAATAACTGGCTGTTTTATTGTCTGGTGTTAACAAAAACTTTGCAGGAAAAAAATACTACAAACAAAAGAAAAACCCAAATAAAAAATTTGGTAAATTTTTTGCTACACATATGACAGAAGACTAGTATTCTTCAAGGTGCAAAGAGTTCCTACAAATTAAGGAGAAAAATAAAACAAAAATCCAAATAGAAGAATTGACCATGGACATAGACAATTCACAAGAAATAAATATCAAATGACTGTTTTCTGTTTCATTTTTGAACAGCTTCTTTTGAGATTTAATTCATTTACGGGTAATTCACACCTTTAAAGTGTAAAATTCAATGGTGTTTAGTACATTCCCATAGTTATGGATCCATCATCATAATCAATTTTAGAACATTTTCATTATGCCCAGAAGAAACTCTGCACACCTTAGTCATCACTCTTCAGTCTTCCTAACCCCTCATCACAGGCAACAACTAATCTAATTTCTGTCTCTACAGATTTGCCTATTTCTGACATTTCAGATATATGGAATCATACAATATGTGGTCCTTCATTGGTTGATGATACTGAACACTTTTCCTGTGCTTATTGGTCATTTGCTTATCTTTTTGGGAGAACTATTCAGATCCTTGGTCCATTTTTAATTGGGTTATTTGTTGTTTTATTATTGTGTTGCTAAGTTCTTTGTATGTTTTATACAAGTGCCTTTTCAGATATGTGATTTGCAGATATTTTCTCCCATTCTGTGGGTTGTCTTTTCACTTTCTTGATGGTGTTCTTTGAAGCTCAAAAGATTTACTTTTGGGGATCACTAGTTTACCTATTTTGTTGTTGTTGTTGTTGTTGCTTGTGCTTTTGGTGTTAGAATTAGAAACCATTGTCTAAGGTCACAAAGGCTTATACCTATGTTTTCTTCTAAGCATTTTATAATTTTTACATCTAGGTCTTTGGTACTTCTGAGTTAATATTTACATGTAGTGTGAGATGGAAGTCCAACTTCTTTTTCTAAAATGTGGATATACATTTGTCTGAGCACCATTTGTTGAAAATACTGGCACCCCTTTGAATTGTCTTGGTACCCTGTTGAAAATCAATTGATTGTAAATGTGATGGCTTATTTCTGGACTGTAAATTCTACTCCATCTATCTATATATCTATTCTTTTTTTTTTTTTTGCCACACAGTGGCCTGTGGGATCTTAGTTCCCCAACCAGGGATTGAACCCAGGCCCTTAGCAGTGAAACCTCGGAGTCCCAACCACTCAACCACCAGGGAATTCCCTATATATCTATGCTTATGTAAATACCATATTGTCTTAATTACTGTAGCTTTGTAGTAAGTTTTAAAATTGAGAAGTGTGATTCCTCAAACTTTATTCTTCTTTTTCAATATTGTTTTGGCTATTCTGTATTCCTTAAATTTGTACACAAATTTTAGGATCAGCTTATCAAATTCTGCAAAAATGTCGAGATTTTGATAAGGATTGTACTGAATCTGTAGATCAATTTGGAGAGTATTGCCATCTATAAATATTGTTTTCCAGTTTGTGAACATGAGATACTTTCAAACTTATCTAGTTCTTTAATTTCTTTCAACACTGGTAATTTTCAGAGTATAATTTTTGTTTTTATTTTGTTAAAATTATTCCTATTTTATTCTTTTGAAATCTATTATAAAAGGAATTGTTTTCTTAATTTCACTTTTGGTTTACCCATTGCTACTGTATAGGAAAAAATTGACTTTTGTATATTGATTTTATATCCTACAACCTTGCTGAACTTGTTTATTACTTCTAATAGTTTTTAGTGCATTTCTGAGGCTCAAATGACTTTTAAATATATGAAAAGAGACCAACCTGTCATAAAATGAGACAAATGTAAATAAAAACTATCATGGGATATGGTTTTGTTCACCTACTGAACTTGCAAAGATCTAAAATGACATTCATATCATTGTATGGGTGTGGTATGTATTAATATTTCTACTAATATTCATACTCTTTATTCAGCAATCCCATTTCTAGGAATATATCCAAGAGCAGCTATCTTCCAGTTCACATACAGTATCCCTAGGGATGCATAAACAGTATTGAAGTGTTATGTTGTATGTAGGCAGGTCACTGTTTGATTCCATTTACATAACCAGGCAAAACCACTCTGTTGAGAGAACTCAGCATAACTGTATCATCATATCATTTAATCAAAATTTTTCAGGAGACTTCCCTGGTGGTCCAGTGGCTAAGATTCAGCGGTCCTACTGTAGGAGGCCTGGATTCGATCCCTGATCAGGGAACTAGATCCCACATGCCACAACTAAAAGTTCACATGCCACAGCTAAAGATCCTGCATGCCACAACTAAGACCTGGCACAGCCAAATAAATAAATAAATACTTAAAAAAAATTTTTTTTCAGGATGTTTCTTTAAATCATGAGGACTTCCTCCATCTCAACCTAACCATAATGCTCCTCCTCAATAAAATAATAACTCTCCTCTATCATCGAGTAGTTTGCTTGCTGTTTGTTTTATTTTTTTAATATATATTTTTTAATTGGGTTCCTTTTAAATTTTTTTTTTATTTTAGAGTTGCTTTACAATGTTGTGCTCGCTCCTGCTGCACAGCAAAGTGAACCAGTCATATGTATTGCTTGCTGTTTAAAAGTTATTGTTATATTACCCTTTTCATAAGCATTGTATCCAGTTCAAATCCAGCCCCCCCAAGTTATTTCAGTAGCCTTCTACATGGTCGCATATATTTCATAATTTCTACTCTAAATTTTCTTCTAGATAGCAACAGATTGATTTTAAAAAGTCACCCCACGAACCTGACTGAACATCTTCAATTGTCTCCCACTGGATGGTGAAACTCCCTTACATGTGCATAGAATTTAAATTCCCCAATATCCTGGCACTTGAGGCCCTTCACAAACCCTATGTTCTAACAAATGCGCATGATACAGCATTCAGACAAGTCATGTATTCATTTATAATAAATAGTTGTTGAACCCTTACTGTCCTCTAGGAGGTATATTGATAAGGAAAACAGATCTTGCCTCTGGCCTCTGGACTTTATAATGGGGTGGGTGGTGACTAAACAAGTCAGTGATGGATGTAATTACAAAAGAGAATCAGTACTACAAAGAAAAATAAACAAGGATGTCAGTAAAAGAGAATAGAGGGCAATCTACTTGTGCAGGTGGTCAGAAAAGGCTTCTCTGAGGAGGTGACATTTAAAAGCATATATTTGCCTGCTGGGTAGAGAATGACCTGGAGAAAGGTGGGAGTGAGCCAGGGGAGGAAGCTGCTTAGTTGACCAGATGGCTGAACTCTGGTCCTGCTGTTTCTTTCTTGGAGTCATTCATTCAGTAAATATTTCCTTAGCACCATGTGATGTTCCCTTCATGAAGTGTAAACATTCTTGTGCATGTAGACATAGTGTCCCCTCCAGAGGCTAATGCAGTACCTTGTGCTCAGTAGGGTCCATTTGATATCTGTTGAGCCAGGGAGTGGAAAGGCTCTTCTGGCTCTTTTTCATTCAGCAGTGCTGTGACAGTGATAGTTTCAATTATTTGAGAGAAGCCTGGAAGAGGAATGGCGCTCTAATTTATGATTTTCCTGAGGTTCCAAGGTAAGCCAAAAATGAGTGTAGAGAAAGAGTACTTTCTGAGAGAATTCCTGAGAAGAAAGTGGTCCTTTTTGGTTCTTCTGGTCCCACTGCTGCCAGACTTCCAAGGAAAGAGGCTTGCGAAATCTGGCTCCTTCCCCCTCTAATAGGAAGCTGCTCGGGTCTACCTGGTCTGAGGCTTCCTGGGAAGCAAGGTGGCCAGACCTCTCCTTTCAGAATGGGAAAGGAAGGGACTCATACCCTCCTGGTTGAGGTTTTTGGAGCCAGGGCGGACTGCCTCCAAATATGCCACAATGGCACATTGATTATTTTGAATTAAAGTTACTTAAGAAATGGCCAATGCAAGAGGGACACTCTGACCTTCCCCTCTGTCTCCCTGAAAACAGGAAATAAATCTCCCATGTGAAAGGTACCCTTTTTGTACCAGGAGGCAAAGAGAGATCCTTATCACCAGAGACAAGGAAATCAGGCTGAGAAGCCTGTATAAACAAACGCTGTTACTTTTTAAATTTACTACCCCAAGCCCAAATTCTGTTTAGATTTTTCACTAATTGAGCACCCAAAACCTAAGTTTGTATTGTCAATTCCTCACAAATTTATTTTTTCTTTGTCTAAAAAGTATAAAATCTGCCTGCTTTGGTCACCTCGTAGATCCCATTTCTATGAGGCCTACATGTGCATGAATTAAAATGTTTCTTTTTCTCCTGTTCTTCTGTCTTGTGTTAATTTTGTTATTAGTCCACCCACAGGAACTCAAGAGGAGTAAAGGGGGAAATTTTCCCCTCTCCAACAGGGTGAGGACACTAGAGAGGGCACGGGGGTGGGGGTGGGGGTGGGAGGTGGGGAGGGTGGGGAGGCGGAGGGGGAGGGGGAGGGGGTCAGAAGCCAGGGTGTTGGATCTAGGTCTGTGTGTGGCTCCTGCAGAGCCTGCAGTAGCACCTCTGGCAAACCTGTTTTTTTCCCCTAACTGGTTACTTCCCCTCGAAGAAAAACTTCTGCATTGAGGCTGTGAAACAAACTTGGGGAAGCTGGCTACAAACCACAACTGGTCTTCTGTAGTCTTTAATGAACCACATCTCTCACCAGGCTCTAGTCCAGGCAGTACAGATACAGCAGAAAATAGAAACAAAGGTGTGCTCTCTGGAAGTTCAGAAGACACGATGTGACAGAGGGTGCTAGGAGGCTTGGAGAAACCATCCTCACTCATTCCAGCCTCCTGTAGCCCCGAGTGGGGTAAATACCTGGAGAGGTGCCAGGCAGCGCTGACCCTGCCTTTTCCTGAGCATTCCTTACCTCTTCCTTCTTTTTTGGCCCCACTGCTGGCCATCCAGGTAGGTTCTGGTCACCTCTGCCCTGGGTGACAGCCCTAGACCTCATGCTTCTCCCTGTAGAATATGTGCATCAATGTGGCTCTAGTCAGAGATCTGACCCCAGAGCCAGCAGAGAGGAGTGGCTTCTGTCCTAGTGAGGCCACCATCTTCTCAGGATTCACATAGGGCTGCCTAACCAGCATAGCCATAACCTATAGCCACAAGTGCGAGTAGGAGAACCAGCATAAGCCACAATCATAATGAGGGTCATCATGTTAAACTTGTAAGCCCTGAGTGCTCCCAATTCAATGACCTTTGTCTCCACTTCCCCGGGGACAGCAGGCTATAGCATCCAGTTGGGAGTTGACCCAGGCAAACACTGGGGAGAGATCATCCTTACTTACAAGGTGACTGGTGGCCTACAAGGCTCACTCACCTAGAGGTTAAGTTAATACAAAGAATCATCCCTATTGCGTGGGGTACATACTGAAGACTGAATACTTTTTGCTGTGTTGAATAACTGAATAATCCTGTAATAAATATAACTAATTTAAAAAGGCTCCTGAGGATCAGTTTCCTATGATCCATCAATGTCAGTGGGGTGAATATACCAACGTTCACTGTGGGTTCATCTCTGGGGCAGAAATTCCCTTCTCCCCAAGTAGGATCCCTGGGATCCAGCATTAAAATAGACATAGGTCTTGTATAAGTTGAAACTTTTAACATGCCTGTTTATATTTGTTTATATTTGCCAGCAATATAGTTCCTGCAGGATGAAAAATACATGCAGGCCCTTCTGACGTAATCTCCAGAAGTACAGTGTGGTTGAAAAACTGTAAAGAAATTAAGTTTCTGGAAATGCTTAGTTAGCAAGTTGGAAGAGAACAGAGGCTGCCTGGGAAGTTGAAGCAATTTGGCTTATTTAGCATTCCAGAAATTCACAAAATACTTCGTATTCCACTTTTCTAACTTGTTATTTTGAAAATTTTCAGTTTTCCAGAAAAGTTGAAAAAATTGCAGAATTAAAACATATATACCCATCACTTAGATTTACCAATTGTTAACCTTCTGCTACGTTTGCTTTATCTGTATATAAAATACATGTGTTTCTGAGCTATTTGAAAGAACATTGTAGCCACCACAACTTTTAAAATAATTCATCACACAACTCCAAAGAAGAAAGACGTTCTCAAACATAGCCATTATCACAGTGAAACATTTAACAGACTAAATAATACTCTCTTTAATATATTTTCCATCAAGTTCTCCAATTATCTCCCAAATCTCTTTCATAGCTTCTTTCCTTCAACTTGGTGTAGGATCAATGGTCATGCAATGGATTTGGTTGTGGTCTCTTATGTTTGAACTTATTCCTAGCTTTTCTGTGTTTTTCTTGATGTTGATTTTTTGAAGAGTCTGGTGGAGCTGTTTTGCAAAATGTCTCTCACACTGGATTTGTCTGATTTCTTCCCCTGTGACTAGCTTCATTTTAAACCTTTTTGGCAGATATACATGGGTGACGTAAAACCTCATTTTTGACATTCAGCACGCTAGCAAGTAAGGCTTCTGAGGGCCATGGAGATATTTTTAGCAGAAAGACTAGTAGTTGCCTTCTCTGGAGTGTGGCCCTTTCTGACATAGGGCTGGCTGACCTCCCTGGCCTGTGCATTCTTTTTTGTTTTAGAAAATATCTTTTTTTTAATTAAAAAAATTTTATTTTTATTTTTGGCTGCATTGGGTCTTCGTTGCTGCGCAGCTTTCTCTAGTTGCAGTGAGCAGGGTCTGCTCTTCGTTGTGGTGCATGGGCTTCCCATTACGGTGACTTCTCTTGTTGCGGAGCACCAGCTCTAGGTGCGTGGGCTTCAGTAGTTGTGGCTCGCGGGCTCTAGAGCGCAGGCTCATTCGTTGTGGCGCACGGGCTTTGTTGTTCCGCAGCATGTGGGATCTTCCCAGACCAGGGCTCGAACCCATGTCCCCTGCATTGGCAGGCGGATTCTTAACCACTGCGCCACCAGGGAAGCCCTGGCCTGTGCATTCTTGGTAGCTCCCAGTGATCATCACTAGAGGCCAACTTTAAAACAGGGGTTCTCCGGTGTTGGAGGGGGTAGGACAACATATTTGGCTTTGTCTGGAGACATTTTTGGTTTTCATGTTGGAGGAGGGAGTGTGCTACTGGCACCTAGAGGGTAAAGGCCAGGGATGCTGCCAAACATCTCCCTTAAAAAAGAGTTATCTTACCCCAAATGTCAACAGTAGCGAGGTGGAGAAATCCAGGGGATGCCACTGAAATATTCCAACTAGCTGACTCCTTGGCACCTGCCTCCTTCCATTTCTCCTTGTTTCTGAAATGCTCCACTACTGTATGCATCATAAACATTAAACACAAAGGAAAGTAACAATTTCTCAACACTTCCTAACTGGTAAGTACGGCGACACACTTTTGTATATCTGTAACTAAATTGGCCCTCTACTTGGCCTGTGAACTTGTAGCTCTTGCCAAGTGTGTCATCTGAGATGAGCACTTTAATTGTTCCAACAGGCACGTATCAATCTTACTTGGAAGAAAAAGGTGCCAGTAAAATCCCAAAGAGCATTGCTAACTGACAACTGTCCTGCAGGTTAGAGTATACACAGTGCTTTCCAATAATACATCTGTCATTTGACCTGACAACATTCGGGGAGGCGGTTTATTACGAAGTGACTGCGCTTTTGCACTCGAGGAACCACGTCCGCCCAGCGACTCGCTGGAGGACACCGGGCTGGTGGGCGGAGAGGGCTGGGCGGGAGTCGGGAGATGAGGATGTGGGGAGAGGAGAGTCCCAGGCCAGGGCTTGGAGGGGGCAGAACTCCAGGCTGGGGTAGGGGTTCAGACCCGGGGTTCAGCCTCCAGGTACGGCACTCCGCAGGAGTCAAAACTGTTCTGGACGCTTCCTTCCTCTCCCCGTCCTCCTGCATACAATTAACCTGACACTCAAAGGGCATCTTGGCTTAAACATAACTCAAACAAGTTCACGAGTAACCATGGGAATGCCTGGCTCCTGACTTCCGCGGAGAGCCGAGCGAGTTCTCCAGTTTGTGGTGGGGGCGGCGCACAGGGAGGGAGTGCAGGGTCAAGATCAGCAGAGCTCACCTTCCCCTGCCAGGTAGGGCAGGTGAGTGGGCGAGGCCCGGATCCATGCCGCGGTGGCGCAGTGCGGCGGAAGGGGTCCGCGCGGTAAGCCGAATGGCACTGGACGCTGTCTCTGCGGCCACGGCTCAGCCAGTGGAGGGCCTTGTCACTGTATCCGGTTTTATCCAAAGGGGCGGCGTGCGCGACGCAGGTCGACTTGCTGCTTAAATTCAAGGACAAGGAGGGACAGTCATTCGGTGAAAGCCCTCCCACCGTGCGAAAACGAAACTTCCAAGGATGCCAGACTTCCGTTGCGACCGCGCCGCCCCTCTCCCGGGCCTCCGGGCCCTGAACGCCGCCTCTTCCAGCGCGCAGCGAGGGCGCAGCCTGGCCCCGCAGCCAGGCCCCGCCCCCAGGTGAGAGCCGCGCCCGGCTCCTCCCCGCCGCCAGGCCCCACCCGGCGCCAGGCCCTGCCTCCGCTCTGTTCGGCGGCCAGGTGAGTTGTGCCAGACGAAGGCCTGCTCTGCCACCAGGCCCCGCCCCACCTCCAGGCCCTCCCTCACTCAGTCCCGCCCCACCACCAGGTGAGCAGTCTCAAGCCAAGTCCGCCGGGCCCCGCCCTCCGCCCTCTAGGCCCCGCCCACCGACTGCAGCGCCTGCGTAGTACGGCCCGTCGGGCCGGGGCCGGGCCGCTCGGCCGGTGCAGTCGGCGGGCGCAGTGCGCGTGCGCCGTGCGGCCGGGGGCGGGCGGCGGCGGCCGC
>NW_021703782.1:22587285-22674020 GCF_005190385.1 Monodon monoceros | reverse complement strand
GGGGGAGGGAATGGGGACTGCCTCCCGGAGCGTGAGACAGAGAGGGGCTCTGCACCGAGACCTCAGAAAGGGGAGGGGGTTTTCCGGGTTCGGGACCCCCCTGAGGCCTGGCGCTGGTCTCCCACCCAGGGCTGTGTACCTACGACGGCGTAGCCTCCCCGGCGGCTGCCCTGGGTCCTGCAGCAGTAGGCTTCGTGGAGAAGGTGGTTTTTCGGGGCTCCCCGTAACACCCCCCGCCTAATTTCCACCGCCCCCTTGGCTGCCTGTCCGCGCGCCCTGGTCAGCTCTGCGCGGGACTGGCGGACGGCGGGGTTTCTGCACACCCACACTCACACACACACTTTTCTTTTTCATCACGAGTGACCTTGAACGCATTCCGCAAGCATTTGCTGAGATTAATTGCACGGCTCGGAAACTGCGCAGTGCCTTCGGTTTGGCTCTGTTCATCTTTCCAACTGCGGATGCGTCCTCGACTCTACCGGGTTAGATTTTAGTGATGGCTTCAGCAATAAATGCCACGAAATAGGCACCCCAAATCTGTTTACGCATTTGCTTTACGTTTATTTGCTATTTATGATTTGTGGATTGAGATTCCTGGTTTTGGAGAGGATTTTCCATGCATGTTGGAGTAGCAAATACGGATTTTGCTGTACGTTAAAAAGCAACACCAAATACATTTAAGTGTTAACGGATTACACTGTATAACGTGACTTGTGCCAGAGACGACATACCTACCAAAATGCGAATTCCTATATAACTTCTGTTGGAATTTTCTGGAAGGAACTCCGCGGTCTGAAAGCATTGATGGAGAGTACAGTAATTGCTTTCTACACAGCTTTTGTTAGGAAGTGAAAACTAAACCTACACTTGAGGATGTATACAAGGACAGATTGAGTTTGTGAACATTCTTAAAGGTTGTGAACTTTCAGAGGCTGTGAAATTTCAGATGGGGGTCGAGTGAAATGAGGAGGCTTCTCCCCCATCCCCCCAACCTTGGTTAATGGGCAAATACCAAAAAGTTGTAGTAGCTACTGGATTACAGAACCTTTATTATCAGACTTGATAATTAAATGTAAGAGTTGCTAAATATGTTTGTCAAAATTATGGGTAGTAGATGTGTGTTTCTTGTGAGAAATAAAATAGAATTTCTTTATTTTGACTCGAGTAGCAAAATGGTTACTTTATTTTTTTTAGTATTTATTTATTTGTTTATTTTGACTGTGCCGGGTCTTAGTTGCCACACACAGGATCTTTACTTGTGGCATGCGAACTCTTAGTTGCGGCATGCGTGCAGGATCTAGTTCCCCACCCAGGGATCGAACCCGGGCCCCCTGCATTGGGAATGCGGAGTCTTACCCACTGGACCACCAAAAGTCCCACAAAATGCAAAATGGTTATTTTAAAATGCTGTGAAATGGGTAAGGAAAAGAGGCCCTCAGTCATCTCTATGATTAACTTAGCATTCTTTTTGTTTTTTTGTGGTACGCGGGCCTCTCACTGCTGTGGCCTCTCCCGTTGTGGAGCACAGGCTCCAGCCGCGCAGGCTCAGCGGCCATGGCTCATGGGACCAGCCGCTCCGCGGCATGTGGGATCCTCCTGGCCCGGGACACGAACCCTTGTACCCTGCATCGGCAGGCGGACTCTCAACCACTGTGCCACCAGGGAAGCCCCTAGCATTCTTTTTTTTAAGGTTTTCTATTGGCCCCAGAATTTTGATAGTACTGTTTCTGACAGTACCTTTATTTACCAATCCAGACCACAGTAACAGTATTTACTTAGTTTTGGAATATATATCTGAAGCAGTGTTTAAGGTGGTATTCTTGGTAATACTAGTGCTAAGAAATGCTACAGGAAAAACAAAACGGTTCTTGGTTACCTTAGTTTGGGAAACATTGCTTTGTCCTTTTCCTTCTCCCCAAGGGTCACAATTCACATTATCAGGTTAAGGGCTCTGAGAAATAGTACCAGCACTGTTTTCCATATTTGGCCCCAGATCCCTTCTTGTTTTGTTTTTCGTGTAATATCTAGTAACACTCTTGAAATCCAGGTAATGGTGAAACGTTGGTCATTGGTGTCCTTACCGGTAATGGTACCACTCCTGTAAATTGTGGACTGGGAGGTTGATGTGATTTGTGTGTGCCTGTGCATCCTATGGGAAAGAGTACCTCAGATTTGGCTCTTATCGCACTGATAGTGTATAATTATGAGTTATTAATTTGAGGTCTTAACTAGAAGAAATTTAATTATGTAGTGTTCTCACTTCCCAATGACTTACCTGATTGCATACAGTTAAACTCCACTGGCTGCACTCCTTAATTGTTAGCATTTTTTCCGCCGGTATGTTGGAAACACATAAAAAGGATACTGTTGTTCCTGAAGAATTGTTGTGGATTATTTTAGAGATTAAAAATAATGCTGTTGGATATTTCTTTTGAATTAGCTATTAGCAGGATTCTAATTTGCTGAGAAAGAACAGTTAACATATATCATGTAAATATTTTCTTATATTTATTAGATGCTTAATTGTGTTTTCTTTCTCTTTTCCTTGAATGAAAAGAAATTGGAAGCAGGGAATCAATTGTGCAAAGGATAAGAGCTCTGGAGTTGGACATGGAGATGGCCTTCAGCTCAGAAGAGTCTGGGTTGAAATCCAGCCACACTCCTTACTGGTTCAAAGCTACATACATGATTCATCACATAGCCTTTTTAAGCTTTCTTAAAAAGCTTAAACCTGTGATGAAACCTAGGTTTCATCCTATAGGATGAAACCTATCATATAAAGCTATTATGAGAATTAAATGCAATTGTAGAGTTCCCAGTACAGTTCCTGAAGTTCAGCAGCTGGTGCCAGTCATTGTTGATTTCCTTCTCCATCCTGCTTTTGAACTTTGCTATAGTTATTACCATTTTTTTTTCAACATCAGGTTGCTTAGTTGTGCTCGTCTTCAATTAAATTTTTTTTATACATTTATTTATTTATTGGCTGCGTTGGGTCTTCGTTGCTGCACGTGGGCTTTCTCGCGGCGAGGAGGGGCCACTCTTTGTTGCAGTGCACGGGCTTCTCATTGCAGTGGCTTCTTTTGTTGTGGAGCACGGGCTCTAGGTGCGCAGGCTTCAGTAGTTGTGGCACGTGGGCTCAGTAGTTGTGGCTCACAGGCTCTAGAGCGCAGGTTCAGTAGATGTGGCACATGGGCGTACTTGCTCCGCGGCACATGGGATCTTCCCAGACCCGGGCTCAAACCCGTGTCCCCTGCATTGGCAGGCGGATTCTTAACCAGTGCGCCACCAGGGAAGTCCCAATTAAATTTTTAATTAAATCTCTACTGGGTGCTTATTATATGGCCTTAAAATTGCCGTAAGTCGTGTATGGACATAATATATAAAGATGTGCCCTCAGAGACCTTACAGCTTGGTAGGGAAGATACCCATACATAAGATGAGGAAATTCTATGCTTTTGATATCTGGGAAGAGAAGGTGATGTTCCAGCAGGGTTAAGAATATAGATTAGGAGAGGAAAAAAGTCTAGATGGAGGGACAGCAGGAGCAGAGTCCTGAAGAGAGTGTTTGAGATCATTCTGGATTTGAATTACAACCAAAAGTTTGCCCTGTATTATCGGTTACTCCTGTGTGACTGATTCCTAGGGTCCCTGGACATCATAAGTTCTCTGTGGGTATTGATCATACCACTGCTGACACCACTTATAATTGGCATGGCCAGTCTGTCTAGGGATGAATTTGGGGCCAGATTTTAAATAATTGTACATATCTCATTAAGGTGGTTGGTGTTTATCCTAAAGGTGAGGGGAGCCATTGAAAGGCATTAAACCGTATGAAAGGAGCATTGGAGGAATCTGCCAGTGTAGGAGCTCTAGTTTAAAGAGTGTAGCCTGTTCAAGAAGGCAGATGAAGTCATTTGAAGCAGGGGCAATTTGTCTGGAGTCCCTAGAATGTTAAGTGTGTTGACTTTTTGGGGGGTGGGTGGTGGGTGGTAGAGGGAGGAAGGATCCATTCATCATGGATATTGTTTTATCCAAATGTTGAGAGAGTAAATGAAGAGGTTAATAAAGCATTTTCATACCATTTTAGATGTTTTTAGATTGTAGTAATAAAGCATGACAACTTTTTAAACTTAGATTATATTTGTTTGTTTATATTTGTTGTTCAGCTTGCTTATAGTTATATCCTTATAACCTAGGTTTAATTTTTGGACCTGTCTGCAAATGATCCACGTATTTATCTATAGATGATCTATATACTTACACGTATGTATGACCTGTATATCTACCTGTATATTAACTAATCATATATCTAAGTTAATATTCCTAGTGTGAGTTTTAGGTCCTGACACAGGATAAGAATGTTCTTTTTCCTATGTACAGGGTTGATTTGTTGTTTCTTTTTGCTTTCTCTCTTTCAGGATCACTGTGGACCCAAGGAATTTTATGTATTTGGTGTGTTTTAAACAAGTAGTCATCATTCTTTTCCCTCAGCTTGTTCTAATTTGGGCATGGCTTGGTCCTTTCAAACTAGTTCTCTTCCCTTGGATGCAACCCCATTAATCTTTGAACTGTTTCTTGCTCATGTTACAAGATGTCTTAGATTCACTTTGTGCTTTTCCTGCCCAATATCTATCAGCCAGTTGTTTTAGCTCTTTTTATCAGGCAGTGGAATTTAGATAACAAAATCTGGTGCTGTGTGTCCTTACTGCTACTGAGATGCCCTTGCTTTCATTGGATAGGCTTGGGAAATAATAAATTTTGATTTTGTGTTGATATTTCCAATTCACATTTAACTTTATAGGGTTTTTACTTTGGCTTTATCCTTTCTTCTCTAATGTTAAAAATTTGCATTCTTAGCAACAGTAGTTACTTTCCTTTATCCTACAGTATAAATATAGTAGTTTGAAAACGTTAATAACAGTAGAGTGATTGTAGGTTTGTATTTTATTCTCCTTGTTTTAAAAATGTATCCATGCAAGGATGTACAGTTGACAATCTGAATTATAAAATCATTTGAAAACATTTTCCCTCTGATTTTGTAACCAATTTGATCATTAGTTTGGTTTATTTGAATGAAATCTTTAACTTTTAAGGATTTCTTTAATGTTTTAATGTATTTTTTCAGTGTGTAAAACATTTATATAGTTCCAGAATCAAAGCTGCATTACTAAGGTATGTTCACATTCTCCCTTTTCTTCCTATCCCTGCACTGTACCCCTCCTGCCCCACTTTTATTAGTTTCTGGTTTATTTTTCCACTGTTTTATTTTTGCAAATTTAATCACAAGTATGTTTTTTACCTGCCTTTCTTAAAAAGAAGTTTGTGTACACTGTTGTTTCTTCCTTTTTACTTAATATATTCTAGAGGTCACTTCGTATACACTCTTTTCCATTCTTTTGTGCTTGTAGTTCATTTCCTAATCATAAATACTTGGGTTGTTTATATTCCATTGCTGTGAATAACCTTGTGGATGTATTGTTTTGTATTTGTGCAGGTATAGTTTCAAGATAGTGAGATTGTTGGGTAAAAGGTAAATGTGTTTGTAATTTGTTAGTGTCAGAAATTACCTTTTAAAAAAGCAGATCTGATTATGTCACCTTTTACGTAAAACCCTCAGTGGCTTCCTGTTGCTTTAAGGACAGAACTTCAAAACGTGGCCTTAAGGGTGTGCATATTTCTTAAACTTCGGGGCCTTGACCTCACCTGTACCACATCTCCCTTTGCTTTCCTTGCTCCAGCCATGCAGGTCCTTCTCACATCTCCCGTGCCCATCATCATCTCCGCCACCAGGGAGTGTGGCATTTGTTCTTTCCCTCTTCCTGGAATGCTTTTCCGTCCGGGTTTCAGTTATTCCTAGTTTCATTTAGAGCTTGTCTCAGGCATCACTTTTTTATGAAATTCGTTTTGTGTGAGTTTGCACATTTTATAATAAAGGTAGAATAGGGAACTTCGATATATCCACCACTTGCTACAGTAACTAGCAGTTTTCTTGACTTTACTGAAGTCAAGTTCTTCTATTAGGGACATTGTTGTCCTTCCTGGTGCTTATCAAAATTACAGGGTTACATTTGTTCGCATGATTTAATGGATTTTTGTTTTCTCAAAAAGGCTGAGCTTCATTAAAGTAGAGATTCTTCTTGTTTTGTCCATAATTACTTTTCTAGTCCTTAGTTCAGTACTTGGGTTGTGAGTGCTCAAATTCCCTGGGCAGTAACTAGAATTGTCCAAGGGCAAGTTGAGGCTGTGTGGTTAAATGTGTGGTCTGTTGCACAGGGGTCTGTCAGACAGTCTTATTCAGGGATCTCAGTTAACACAGTATAGGAGCTGATGATGCAACTCATTGATAAGACTGTTGTCTGTGTGCCTGATGCTGGAGTTTGCAGTCCATAGGACAGGCATTCGAGAAGGGAAGGTGGATGTACAGTGGGGGAGAACCCAGACTGGAAGACACAGCAAGACAGATGGAAAGCTGTGTCAGTTCTGTTGCCTCTGACCTTGGTTGTGTGGATATCCCGAAAGAGCTGGCCCTTTGTCATGGAGGTAACCACACACACTTGGCCCAGGAGGCGGAGACTCAGGGAGCCTGGGGGAAGGTAGAGTAGTTGTTGCAGCCTCGCATCATTGAAGCAAATGGGGAGTTCAGTGGGTGCAGGCTGCAGATGTCCTACCAGATGTGTGCCCCTTCACTTGCTCCCTCCGCGTGCTGCACAGTAGTCTCTCTTGTGGCCCACCCAATCTAGAAACAAATGGGAGTGGAAATCTTGGGGAACGCGATTTAGCCTAGCCAAGTGAAAACGTTGCAAAGCAAAACGATGAGTTCAGGGTTTTAAATTACCAGGTCAGGTTCCACACAAGGGACCTGAAAGTTTCTACAACTGCCCTAGAACTGCAAATTGAATTCCCCGTTTGTAAGTGAAAACATTGGTTGGTAAGGAATGGGATCCTGAAAATTGGATTAGCGGCATATGGTCAGATTCTGATGTAGCTGGAGACCTTGAACACCTAAATTCTGCTGGGCTACCTTTCCCTGTAGAAGCAACCTTTCCATCCCTTCCCTGAACTTAATCTCCCTTTGCCTGAAAAACCTGCATTTGGCTTCCCCTAGGATCATCCCAGGAGGCCCCAAAGGGTGAGGTGCAAATTGTGACCCATGAAGAGGTAGGCCTACCCTCCAAAAGATTGTCTAGTTTGCCATGAGAGAAATAGGAACCTGGGGAATATTTATGGGAATGGATGTTAAGGGTGTGAGTTGAAGGTGAAGGGAACGTAAAGTTGGGTTAGGCCAAATTTATTGATGTGGACCCATAAGGAGAGAGTCTGGATTCAGTGTTATAGCTTGAGGGCTTAGAAAGGGCTCTGCTTGGTTGATTGCCTGAAACAAACCGAAGGGTGACCTGTACTAAGTGGAGTTGAGATGCCAGAACTACCTTGGTATACTGTAGAGGAAGGTATCCAAAGGCTTAGGGAGATTGGAGTATTGGAGTGAATTTGTCATGAAAGACTTACCCTTCCTGGGAAGGTTCACAACTCAGGCCTTATCCCACAGCCATAAGACACCTGCAAGACATCTGAACATTTGGTACGATAAGCCCCAGTATCCTTGAGAACTCTGGTCACTCTTCTCTGTAGATCAGAAATCACAGTGGGATCTGCTGGCACTGAACTGGGATCTGTAAATGCTGTGGTGACAGTTGGATCCTGGGTTGTCAGGTCTATTAAATGGTCTTTTTAATTTAGAATCAATCTCTGGGTTGTAACTACTGGTAATTTTTTGGTTACTCTGGTATTTTTGTGTAACCCTCTGAAATTTTTCCTTAAATTGACTCAGTGAAAGATAAAATCAATTTTATGTACTTTCCGTTCATAATTACTCTTCACCACAAGCTTTAGTCCATAAAGTAGGGTTCATCTAAAATACATTAGCCTTTAAATACATTAGCCTTTATATGACTTGTGGGACTATAATTTGGTGGACTCTTTTTGGAAGGTGGCGTCATTGAAACAATATAAAATGCCTGTACTCTGTTCGGCCTAGCAATTCCACTGCTAGGAATTTATGGTATAGATGTATTTGCACAAATGTACAAACCTGTATGTGTAAGATTTTTCATTATAGTGGTGTTTGTGGTAGTGAAAAATGAGAAACATCTGTCTAATATTGAAGTTAACAGTAAAGTAAGTGATCTTTATGTCCATACTCTGGAATGTTCTGTCACTATTAAAAATAAGAGGGAAATAAAAATAAGAGGAAAAAATTTCCTATACTGCATGGAAAGTGTAATGTTTAGTAAGAGAAGCAAGTTGTAGAACTTTGTGTGTGCATGTATGTGTTTTAAGATGTTTGTATATCTATACTTACTATGCTTTAAGAATTTGCATATGTCATTAGATTCACAGCAGCCTTTTAACTGTGGTTACCTCTGAGGGATGTGAGAATGATGAAGGAAGGGGGAGGAGGGCTCCATGTAAACAGTCTGGCAGCTTTTTTTTAATTTATTTTTTTTTGAATTTTTGAATTTTATTTTTATATAGCAGGTTCTTATTATCTATTTTATACATATTAGTGCATATGGGTAGCTTCTTAATCTGAGTTAATAGTAAGTAGCAAATTCCCCTTTGGTTTAAGGATAGTTGACTTTTCAGAGTCTTGCCTTTTTGATTTTTCTTTTTTTCTTTTTCTTTTTTTTTTGGTGAAATGTACTGAAAGTACAGAAGTAGTTACAGATCCATGGTTTGTGACATACCAACCGTGGAACTCTACTCATTTTGTCATTAATTTCATTCACTCGGTCATGTATAGTTGTAGTTTGTTTATTCATCTAATGATTTATTCATGTATTATCCATGGTAGTAGTTCATTCTTCTGTTGATAAATATTGGGTTGTTCCCAATTTGAGCCTGTTAAGGTCCCCCACGGACAAGAAGACAACAAGTTGGGATTAGATTTTGCTGTATTGGGAGAAATACTTGTGAGAAAGCCAACAGCCCCTTGCAGGACTGATGTATGTAGAGGAGGAAGAGGTTGGAGGGAACGTTTGGTACGATAAGTCTTCAGACTTCAGTGCAGTTCTAAGAAAGTTTAAGCAAGGCCAGTGACATGTCCTCCAGCCAAAGTTGGGGTCAGAGGAGTTCCTTCTCCTGCAGGAATGGACCTGCTTTAGCATCCTGCCTATGGCCAGTCATTGGCTAGAACAGCCTGTGGAAAATGTTGGGCTGGGGGAATGGTGATGATGGATTCAGAACAGAGCAGCTCCCCATGTTAGGTGATGCAACAGGCTCATTTCCTTGACTGTCACGGGGCTCATGTGAGCAGACATGCTGTGAACATTCAGGTGCATGTTTCTTGTATGCTTTTTTGTTGGGTAGACTTAGGAGTAGAATTGTTGGGTCATATATTATGCCTATGTCTGGTATTAGTAGATAATGCCAAACTTCCAGTGTGGATATACCTATCAGTTTCTATTCCAGCTACAGCAGGGGTCCCCAACCCCCAGGCTGCGGACAGGTACCCGTCTGTGGCCTGTTAGGAACCGGGCTGCACAGCAGGAGGCGAGTGAGCGAAGCTTCATCTGCTGCTCCCCATCACTTGCATTACTGCCTGAGCCATCCCCCCACCCCCATCCATGGAAGAATTGTCTTCCATGAAACTGGTCCCTGGTGCCAAAAAGGTTGGGGACCGCTGGTGTAGAGCAAACAGAGAGCAGAGGGTGGGGGAGAGGGCAAGGGTGGGGAAAAGAGGGGGAGGGAATGGGTGGGAGTGGGAATTTTCTTCATCTTAAGCAGCTAAGATTTCTAGGGTGGTTTGTAACCATAGCATACTCATTAACCTATCTTGTCAGATAAACTTTTTTTTTGTTTTAAATACACTTTATTTTTAAGAACAGCTTTAGGTTCACAGCAAAACTGAGTAGAAAGTACAGAGTTCCCCTGTACCCCCTTATCCCACACAAGCACAGCCTCCCCCATTAGCAGCATCCTGCACCAGATTGTACATTTGTTAGAATGGGTGAACCTACATTGACAAATCATTATCATCCAAAGTCCATAGTTCACATAGGGTTCACTCTTGGTGTTCTATATACTGTGGGTTTTGACATTTATAATATGTATCCGACATTATAGTGTCATACAGAATAGTTTCACTGCTCTAAGAATCTTCTGTGCTGTATTTGTTTTTTTCTGATTTCTGTCTTCATTCCATTGTGGTCATAATACTATGTAATTAAAAGCTTATGAAATTTTTTGAAGCTTGCTTTATGGTCCAACATATGATCACTTTTTGTAAATGTCCTGTGTGTGCTTGGAAAGAATGTGCTTCTGTCTTTGTTAGATGCAGTGTTCTATATTTGTTAGTTTAACTTGGTTAATTGTGTTAAATTCTTCTACATCCTTTTTTCCTTTTCGTTTGCTGGTTGTATTGGTTACCAAGAGAAATGTATTAATACTCATATTTTGCATTTGTCTGTTTCTCCTTACTTGCGATAATTTTTGCTTTATCTATTTTGTGGCTATGTTACTAGGTGCATACAATGTTTAGCATTGTGTATTTTCTTTACCAGTTGAGTCTTTTAAAATAATTGTCTTTCCTTAAGGCAAAAGTGTTATTAGAGGTAAAGGTTGATTAGCTTAATATTAATGTAGTTGCATTATCTTTTCTCTGATTAGCAGGTGCAGTGTATATCTTTTTTTTTAACCTTGTACTTTCAGTCTTTGTACTATGTTTTGGACGTTTCTGTTGTCAGCAGTATATAGCTGGGATTTAAAAAATCTAGTCAGACAACATTTCTCATAATTGGAGTGTTTAGTCTATTGATATTTAAATTTAACCCAACTGTTGACATAGTTGGGTTTGAGTATGTTGTCTTAATAAGTGCTTTCTGTTTATTGTACCTGTTTTATGTGTCTTTTACTCCTTTCTTGGCTTTCTTTGAATGCCTTTTTTTTTTTTTTCCTCTGCTAACCTCAAGGTTACTTAAAACATGCATCTTTGACTTGTCAAAATCTAATATTTGGTTGTTTCCCCCTCTTCCTGGACACTTAAACTCCATTTATATTAGTTTCACTTACGTAGCACAGTTTGTGCTATTTTAATTCTGTGTATATTTTATCTTAGGACATTAATTTGTACAGTAGTAGCCATTTAGATTTACCCTTTTCATTGCTCTTCGTTCCTTGTTATAATTCCAGTCCAATCCAATTCCAATTCCATTTTCCTTCTGCCTGAAGAACATTCTTTATTTCTCCCCTGTTGTGTGACTCCTAATAGTGAATTCTTTGAGTATGTGTTAGTCTAAAAATATCTCAAATTGATTTTCCCTTTTGAGGGATATTTTTGATATGTATAGAGTTCTGACTTGTCAGTTTTCTTCTAAGGTGTTGAAAGAAGTTATTAGATTTTCAGCTTTCATTTTTTTTCTTAAAGTAAACTGTCAGTTTAATATTTGCTGTCATGGATGGGATCTATCTTTTTTACTTCAGGCTTTTATGGTTTTTTTTTTTTGGTCTTTGGTTTTCAACAGTTTTTATGATGTGTCTAGGTATATATTTCTTTTTATTTATATTTTGTGTTTATAGGTCTTACTGAATCTGTGGTAATGTTTTCTATTCTTTTGAGAAGTTTGCAGCCATTATCTTTTAAAGTATTTCTGCTGCCCTGTCCCCCCTACCCTCTACTCCATTTAAATGCATGTGAGGCGTTCCCAGTCTCTTACCCTTTGCATGCTTCGTCCTGGGTATTTCTTCTGATCTCTCTTTGTTCACTAATTTTTAACGAGACCAGCCTATTGATAATCTATCCATTGAGTTTATTGTATTTTTTCACTTCTGGAAAATCTGGTTCTGTGATAGTTTTCTACCAAAGTTTTATATCTTATTTTTCTATCTCTGAACATAATAGTCACAGCTATTTTATTTTTCATTTAATAATTTATTCCTGTAACCTTCCTGTAGCTTACTATAAAGTATGATTTTGTAACTGCAACACCTAGTAGCCCAGTGGGTCTGCTTTTTTTTGTTGTTTATCTGTCATTTCTGCTAGATTTTATTTTGTCTCTTTCTGGGCTAACTTGCATGGTTGCACATGTAGTAGATTACATTTTTTAAAGTGTTTGAGATAATTTGGGGTCAGGATGATATTCCTAGACAGGATTTATGCTTGCTCTGCCAGACGTCTGAGGGAGCTGGCAGCTTGGGATCACCTCTGCTAAGTTTTAGGGTAAAGAGGAGTTGCGGCTGGACTTCTTACCATTCCCCCAGCTCCCAAGAGCAATTCAGGATTCCATGTCATAGAGACGTGGGTTCACCAGCCCCCTCCTTCCTTTGGTAGTCCCTGGGTTCTGGTCTTTGGCCCCTCACCTTGCAAAGTTGTTAGCCTCTAGCTGCCCCTTAACACTTGGCAGTTACTCTCAGGGAGAAAAGTGTTTGCATATGTGGGGTTTACCTACCACTCTAGGTCCTGCCTCTGGAAGCACTGCTATCTTCAAGTTCTTTGACGCCTTCAAGCATATGGTTAGTGTATGTGTCACTGTGTGTGTTCATGTTTTTGTCACGGAAGTTTTCAGTCATATACGGTCGTTCCTCGATATCTGCTGGGGATTGGTTCTAGTATCCCCAGAGGATACCAAAATCCATAGATACCAAAATCAAGTCCCTTACATAGAACGACGTAGTTTTTTGCATATAACCTATGCACATCTTCCCATATACTTTGTCATTTCTAAATTATTTATAATATCTAATACAACATAAATATTGCATAAATGGTTGTAAATGCAATGTAAAAGCTGTGTAAATAGTTGCCAGTGCTTTCAGGAACTTTCTGGAATTTTTTTTCCCCTGAGTATTTTTGTTTGTTTTGTTTTGTTTTGTTTATTTTTTTGCGGTACGCGGGCCTCTCACTGCTGTGGCCTCTCCCGCTGCGGAGCACAGGCTCCGGACGCGCAGGCTTAGCGGCCACGGCTCACGGGCCCAGCCGCTCCGCGGCATGTGGGATCTTCCCGGACCGGGGCACGAACCCATGTCCCCTGCATCGGCAGGCGGACTCTCAACCACTGCGCCACCAGGGAAGCCCCCCCTGAATATCTTTGATCTGAGGTAGGTTGAATCTGTTGATGTGGAACCCACAGATGTGGAGGGTGAATTGTACAATAGTCAAGAAAATAGTGTAAAAGATCCCCCTTTGTCTCTGTGACACCATTCCAGTGATCTTCCTGACCTTGATAGCTTCCTGGCTTCTGGTATGGCAAGATGTTCCAGGCTCTTCATATATTTCCTCCCCCTCACCTGGAAATAACCTTTTCTATAAGAAACCCTGCTTCCCAATAGTTTTTGTTAAGGGTGTTCTTTTAGATTTTATTTTGATATTCTAGCTTTCAGGAGAGTGGTCTAAATTACCAATCCATCACTACCAGGATTGTCCATTCTTTACATTGATTCCTGCAGGTGGCCTTTAAAGACACATCAAAGATTCAGGGTTGCTTTTTGCCAGTGGTTTTAGGCAGGGGTTGTTGTGCCACGGACGTTTTCTCAGTCTGGTGAAACCTGTGGATACCTTCTCAGAATGTTTCTGAATACAGTGAATAAAATACAAGGAAGCAAAGAAGAAATGTTATATTTAAATAGTTATTAAAATATGAAAACAATGTTAATTTAGTAATATGGCTTTTTTTGTTAATATGTTAAGTGACAGATAAGACATACAGAAACAATTTCATATTTTAAGGTACTAAAGTGACAGCTCTTGATGTTTATCAAAAAGTAAATTGAGGTGGTCTTTTCTCTCCTTTCACATATTGATCAACAAATAATTGATGATAGGGAATACAAGAGAGCATAGTAGATCTGTGTGTCACAGCACTGTAATCCTGACACACTAGCTACCCAGAGTGAGGTCAGACTTTATAGGCCGAACCACTGTCCTCCATAAAACTGCCCTCACTACAGACACCAACAATAAACTTGGTGGTCCACAGGCCACCCACGTTTCTGACCACCTGGCTACGAATTCGGGGGTCCTCGTGACCTCATGTTTGATAATTTACTAGAACAACTCACAGAACTCAGGAAAATGCTATACTTATGATACAGTTTCATTATAGCAGAAAAGGATCCAAATCCATGACCATCCAAAAGAAGAAGCACACAGGACAAGGTCTGGAAGGGTTTGAATAGGAATCTTCTAGTTTTCTTCTGTGGAGTCAGGAGTATCACTGACCTGCACATGGATATGTAATGGTGCATGGAGTTAGAGTATTGTTGACCAGGGAAGCTCTCTCTGGCTTCTATGTCCAGAGTGTTTATTGGGGTTTCGTTATGTGAGCATGGCTGATTGAATCATTGGCCATGAGGTTGAGCTCGGTCTTTAGCTTCCCTCCCTGAAAGTTGGGCTATCGGGATTCAAAGCTCCAATCCTCTAATCCCGTGGTTGGTCTTTTTGGTGTGGCCAGCCCCATCCTGAGTCATCTTGTTAGCACAAACTATCTAGGGACCCACCATAAATCACAAACACTCCAGTCATTTAGGACATTCCAACGATTTAGAAGGTACTTCCCAGGAACGGGGGTGGGGAGGGGGCAAGGTCCAGCCAAACTCTTTGTTTTACAACAGTCAGCAATTCTGTTGTCACAGTTTGATGACTAATGCCCTGATGGCTGATCCACTCCGGTCATGTCTTGTTCCGTGGCAGGCCTCATAACTTAATTTAGAAGTAGTTGATGAGGGCTTCCCTGGTGGCGCAGTGGTTAAGAATCCACCTCAGGGGACACGGGTTCAATCCCTGGTCTGGGAAGATCCCACATACCGTGGAGCAGCTAAGCCCGTGCGCCACAACTACTGAGCCTGCGCTCTAGAGCCCACGAGCCACAACTACTGAAGCCCGCGTGCCTAGAGCCCATGCTCCACAATAAGAGAAGCCACCGCAATGAGAAACCCGCGCACCTCAAGGAAGAGTAGCCCTCGCTTGCCGCAACCAGAGAAAAGCCCGCACGCAGCCACAAAGACCCAATGAAGCCAAAAAAAAAAAAAAAAAAAATCCCGAAGTAATTGATGAGCTTAAAAGCTGTTTTGAGATCTGTAATAAATGCAGTGGGGTGGAAAAATCTGTGATTTCTGTTGTTGAGAAAGTCAGGGATACTGGTAAAATAATGTGGTTTCATATGCTCATGATGGAAGGAAGTGCTTGCTGTATAATTCAGGTGAAAGTTAGGAAAATGAAGATAGAATTTTTCCCTCATCCAAATTCATGATACTTGTGAATTTTGTCCATCCTTAAGAGCTCCTATGTTAGAACTTGGTGGTTGGGTGTCTCGTGATTTAGGCTGTTTAATAATTTTGTTTATATTGATATGAGAGTTTGTGGCCCTGAAGGCCTTCAGATATACACTTGGTATGTACTATAGCCAAACACTGGGTAATTAACAATGCTGTGTTCAAACAGCCCTTCATTTTAATCTTGAGGTTTTAGCCAAAGGGACAGCCTATGCTGGAGACCTCTAGAGCACTGTTTTTACATGCCATCCATTGAAACATTTGTGACTGGGCTTTCTGGTAAATTCTTTTGGGTACTTAGGAAGGTTCTGAGTTGTAATACAATGTTTTTTCTTTCCAGATTTATAGAATCTAAAACTATTGACCCTTTTTCTCTCTTAACATTTTATTGTGAACATTTTCAAGTATACAGAAAAGTTGAAACGCAGTCGAACATCTGTATACTCACCATCCAGATTCAGGAATTGCAAATATTTTGCCACCTTTTTTTTTATATAATTTTTTAAAAATTTATTTTATTTATTTATTTTTGGTTGCATTAGGTCTTCGTTGCTGCGTGCGGGCTTTCTCTAGTTGTGGCGAGTGGGGGCTACTGTTGGTTGCGGTACGTGGGCTTCTCATTGCACTGACTTCTCTTGTTGTGGAGCACAGGGTCTAGGTGCGCAGGCTTCAGTAGTTGTGGCACGTGGGCTCAGTAGTTGTGGCTCACGGGTTCCAGAGCACAGGCTCAGTATTTGTGGCACATGGGCTTAGTTGCTCCGCGGCATGTGGGATCTTCCCAGACGAGGGCTTGACCCGTGTCCCCTGCATTGGCAGGCAGATTCTTAACCATTGCGCCACCAGGGAAGCCCTACCACCTTTTCTTAATCTATTTTTAAAAATCACATCTTAGGAAATAAGCTACAGACTTTGGAGTACCTACAGTAAATCTGTGTTGTTGCCACCAATTCCAAATTTTGCTGTTCTTCTCTCTCTGCTGTTGTTTTCCCCAAACTTTTAATTTTTTTATTTTATTTTATTTTTTTTGCGGTACGTGGGCCTCTCACTGTTGTGGCTTCTCCCGTTGCAGAGCACAGGCTCCGGACGTGCAGGCTCAGCGGCCATGGCTCACGGGCCCAGCCGCTCCGCGGCATGTGGGATCTTCCCGGACTGGGACACGAACCTGTGTCCCCTGCATCGGCAGGCGGACTCTCAACCACTGCGCCACCAGGGAAGCCCTCCCCAAACTTTTAAAATGAAACTTCCTATGCACTGAAAAGTTAAACCGATAGCTGAGTTATACCTGTATGTTTTCCATTGAGATTCATTTGCTGACATTTTGTTATACTCACATTTTTTGTTGTTAAGCCATTTGAAAGTTGCAGTAAATTGCAGACATCATGATACTTTTAAAAATAAGGATTTTTTTGTAACTACAATATCATAATTAAGAAATTAAGAAAATTATTTCTTGTTTAATATTCAGGTGCTATTCAGATTTTAGCCATATGTCATTTTTCACATAAATATTTGTGATAGCATACATTCCTCCCCACACTTCGAACCCTTTGTGACGACAACTGTAAGACACTTGTTGGCAGCCCAAACTTCAGCTTAACACTTGGTGTGTTTAGCGGTTTGTACTTTTCCACTAGTGTTGAGATTTCTTTGGAACATGGCACTTTTGCTTAAGCAGTTTTAGAAATTTATTTTCTTTTTATAAATAGCACTGTTTGGTGATAGCAGCTGGCAGCAAATATTTTGATATGTAACTTTTAAAAAAAAATTTATTTATTTATTTATTTATTTAGGCTGCTCCAGGTCTTACTTGCAGCATGCGTGTGGAATCTTAGTTCCCCTACCAGGGATCGAACCTGTGCCCCCTGCAGTGGAAGCACAGAGTTTTAACCACTGGACCACGAGGGAAGTCCCTGTGTTTATTTTTAAAATAAGAAATTTATCTCAGCTATGCTACTTGTAGTCTGTATGTCCACGTGCATTTTAATTTCGGTGCCGTAGGTTTTTATTATTTATTTTTTTAACATCTTTATTGGAGTATAATTGCTTCACAATGTTGTGTTAGTTTCTGCTGTATAACAAAGGTGCTGTAGGGGTTTTTTTATATATGAATTTATTTATATTTGGCTGCTTTGGGTCTTCATTGCTGCACACGGGCTTTCTCTAGTTGCAGTGAGCCGGGGCTACTGTTCATGAGGTGCGCGGGCTTCTTGTTGTGGTAGCTTCTCTTGTTACGGAGCACGGGCTCTAGGTGCGCAGGCTTCAGAAGTTGTGGTGTGCGGGCTCAGTAGTTGTAGCTCGCGGGCTCTAGAGTGCAGGCTCATTAGTTGTGGCTCATGGGCTTAGTTGCTCCACGGCATGTGAGATCTTCCCGGACCAGGGTTCAAACCCGTGTCCCCTTCATTGGCAGGCGGATTCTTAACCACTGCCCCACCAGGGAAGTCCCGGTGCCGTAGGGTTTTAATTTCCAAAATGGAACAAGTATAGTGTGTGCCTTATGGTGGTTGTATAGAGTCTGAGTTGATGCATGTATAGCAGTGTGTGACACACAGCATGTGCTTGGGGACACTTGTTTGTGAAATTGTGAGAATCTTGTGATCCCCTTTCAGCTGGTTACAGAAATATTTTGAGTTTCGAAACTAAATTCATGACATGTTTTAAAGATTGTTTAGCAAAATTGCATGCTTGGATAGTTAATTATATTTAATACAGATGGACTTATAGCAAAGGGAAATAAATCCAGGATCTTCTTTTCCCCAACTTTCTTTATGAAAAATTTTAAATTGAAATAAAAGTTAAGAGAATAACATTAGTATGTTCTTTGTATAGATTCAAAAATTAATATTTTGTCATTTTCACTTTATTGTTTGTGTATGTATCACTTTCTTTCCATGAACTATTTGAAATTCACTTGCAGACACTAATTCAGCCTACCTGTAGAAATTTCAGCATGTATTTCCTAAGAATAAATATATTCTCATGTATAACTACAGTGTCATTATTGTGCTTTTAAAGGTTAATTATAATTCCATAATGTGTCATGTACTATATAGACCCTATTTAAATTTCCCCAGACTTAATGTCTTCTATAGCTTTTTCCCCTCCAAACCATTCATTCAGGGTTTGCTTGCTGTCTGCTTTTAGTCTCTTTTAATCTAGAGCAGTATGTCTACCTTTTTTTCTTATGACATTGACCTTTTAAGGAGTGTATTCCATTTGTCTTGTAGAAACTTCTCACATTCTCTTGTATCACCTGTATTTCTTAAAAACTGGGAATTAGGTCTAGAGTCTCAAGTAGATTTAGATAAAGCATTTTTGGCAAGAATGTTTTATAATGATGTGATGTACCTTGCATCACATCACATCTGGAAGCCTCTAAAGTGTGGTTGGCTCACAATTAGTGGTGTTGAATTGTTTGATCCCTCCATTGTCAAGAAGCATTTATAATCAACAGGTAATTTGGGGTGATTCTTTGGTACTGTGCAACATTATTTTTTAACAGCCTTTCACGAATGGTGTTAGCAGTCTGTTGGGTTTAGTCCTGAATACAGAGCTATCTTTTTTATTGGCTTCAATTTAAGCTCCATTTGACAACATTTTGTGTAATATTTGAAAAAAATTATGACTCCTGCTATCTTAGAAATGAGATTGTGCTGTCTCAGGATTTAAGATAAGATCAAGCAGTTGGAATAGTAATTGCAACTCAAAAATGGGGAAGGACTTTTATCTGGAATTTTGTTTTCTTATATTATTCAAAAAGCTCCTATATCCTTCCCTTCTGCAACTCTTTTTTTCAATCTGTGTCTTATACTTTTTAAAAAGTATTATAACAATTTCAACCTGAAAATTTTAATGAAGTGGTAAGCAGTAGAAAAATCATACCAAGATAAGCTTAAATCTGCTAGTGAGATGGGTACATACTCTTTAGACCATCAGTAAGCTAAAATTTTCATGTTATAGAACCGAGTTGATTTATTAAGTTAAACATTGATACTTGTGTAGATTAAAATATTCTTCAGTCTTTGAAGCAGCTTTGTAAAGAGTGTCAGAGAAAAGGAGCAGAGTCATGGGATGTTTTTAAAATTGGGAAATACTGCATTATTTATTGTATACCGATGAGAACAGAAATTGATAGAGAAGATAGAGATGGGATTGTTAAAACATATGAAAGGGTTGAATTTAAACACAGTTTATCTGTTATTATAGTAGCAGAGGCTACCAACCAGCTGGTGAATTTGTGGTGGGAAGATGAGTAGTTCTCTTCTGTTTGCTTCTGTCTAACTAGCAGAAAGGAACCTTATCTGCCGAGGATGGGCTTGGTATTGTCAAATGCCCACTTGAGATATGAGATTATAAATTTGGAAGTTTTTCAGCCCCATTTAATGGCTGAAATTGTGGGTGCAGTAGGAAAGGAGTTGGGTTAGGGTTTTGCCAGAAAGTGACAGGAAGAGAAAAGCAAGGGAGTCACTCTAGTGGTTGACCATCTGTGGAATCTAAGCTGAGTAATGAGGGAAGTTAGTCCCCAAGGAAGATAAAGGTCAAGCTGTAGTTTGGAGGTAGTGGTTCCATCAAAGAATTGTTGGAGTGAAACTTCTGGTGTAGGAAAAGTGGAATGATCAGAGGTGGTTTTGAGTGTGAGATGCTTGAAACAAAGATTCCAGAGGTATTGTAGTCATTGGTGATGAGAAGGTTGAGATTGTGGCTGTGGAGATAGTTGGTTGGAGTTGGGTAGGTAGTTTGAAGTGAGGATGTCAGAGAACCAAGGGAGCACATTGTTCAAGGATCATATGTTGCCAAGAATGTGATGGAAAACAAGTAAGATCTTCAAGAGTGTGTGCAGATGACTAGAGGATTAATAGGTGGATGACTGCAACGAAAAGGGGGGCCTGTTATTACTAGTGCTATGGCACGTGCCTCCACGTTGGGGTGTTGGGGTAGGAGAGATTGTGTAAGTAAGGTTGTTTGGGGAACACAAACAACCAGTTTGGAGAGAGCTGCTGGATGGAGGGGACCCTAGATAGACTTTTGCTACAGACAGACTGCCTTTCAGAAGGCAGCAGAAAGGTTTGGGCAGATGGGGGAAGAGGGCTGTAGGGTTCCAGTAGGGAAAGATACATCAGAGTGGGAAGAATTGAATGGGGAAGTGAGATTTCTGGTGCTGAAAGAGGTAGAGTGATGCGAGGCTTACATGTCTGTTGGGTGGCCTTGGGAAAGACAAGTATACGTCTTTGTTGTCATGACAGCCTCGACTTTGTTGTCATGACAGCCTAGACTTCATTTCCTTACCTCAGTGGGTGGGGAGGCAGGCTGGTTGTAGCTCCTAGGAAGAGCACATGAACCTTGCGTGGGAAAAGTCACCTTCAGAAAAGCTGCTGCTTCCATGTTTTTTCTGTACAGGCATATACCTTGTTTTATTGAAGGTTTGTGGCAACCTGGCATTGGCAGATGATAGCATCTTTAGCAATAAAGTATTTCTAAATCAAGGTATGTACATAGTTTTCTTCAGGTGTAATGCTACTGCAAACTTAATAGAGTACAGTATAATATGAACATAACTTTTATATGCATTGGAAACCAAAAAATTAGTGTGACTCACTTTATTGCAATATTTGCTTTATTGTGGTGGTCTGGAACTGAACCCTCAATATCTCTGAGGGATGCCTGTATAACTTATTGCCACTTGAAATACTGTCTCTTTTCCTTACTTATTTATGTACTGTCTCTCCCCTCCTACCTAAGCTTCAAACAGTAGGCATTCTGAATATTCATTAAATGAATTATAAAAGCCATTTGTTTTTAAATTTCCCTTGAAGTTCTATATAGTTAAGCATTTTTACCAGTTGAAATGATTCCTCTCTCCCTTGTTATTTAGGCTTTTTAATTATTTTAACTATTTTGTTGAAGTTTAGTCTCTAGAAAATTCATTCCCTTCAATTCTTAAACCTGTGAATGCATGGCTGTACGATGTAGACATGATGACTAACAACGAGAACTGAACGTAGTCATGTGGTTCAGTGAAATTTGTGGTGGATATTTTTGTGTTTTATGAGAATACATTTCCATATATGTTTTACTACGTGGACTGTAAACTAGACCCAAATTTCAATTAAATGATAAACTGACTTTTTTGCATGGGTATGGAAATTTCTTTGAGGCTCCTCCAGAGTTATTGGATCTTCCGCTCTGGTTTCCTGAAGCTTGGGAGCAGAAAGGGAACTGCAAAGTCTTATTGGCTGTAATCCCTTCTTTTGCCCAAGGCTGCTGGTTTACTGACCATACCTCTAGCTGTCGCTCAGACTTGAAGTAGCTTCCAGTGCTGCCTCACCCTCCAGCTGTTGTTCCACCATGCACCTGCCACACCTCTGTTGCCCGCTCCAGTGCCTTGCTGGGTCTTTTTGTGTCCCATCAAGAATATGGGACCTGCCAGTCTAAATCTTTTCTGACATGCCAGTGTCTACCCTTTTCTGACTTTTGCCAGCAAAATGGATTGGCTGCCAGCAAAATGGGTTGGGATACAATGGGGGAAGCCGGAAGCCAGATGCTGTATTATGTTCAGTTGACCCGTGAGGAACTGCACTTTTCCTTGTTGAGGGGTCTAGTACCTCCTTTTCTCCTGCTTCTCTGTGTTGTCCTTGGCACCGAGGTCTGAGGAAGTAAAGTTAATTGCTTCCTGGCAAAGTGTATTTTAGCTGATGTTACGTTTAAAATTTGTCATGTTTGATGGCTTACTTGGAGTAGTTTGCTTTTGTGATGCTCTAGTAATGAACTATTATTTCACTGTCTTACAGAGTACTTAGGATTTCACGTATTTTTGCTGAACTTATAAAAAAAAGGCGCTTGGGATGATGGATTAACAAGAACATTGAAATTCTGTGAAAACTTTCAAATTGGAGCATACTGAATTTTCACCCTAGTCCAGCAGCTCTGCTGCTCACTTAAATACAGATGAATGAAGACCCCATTCGGGAAGACACCTGGCCAGCGGTCCAGAGCTGATGCAGGTAGGCAGTGCAGTTCTACACTTTAGTACAATAAATTTAAAACAGTTGTAAAAATGAGAAATGCTCTCATGTAATTCCTAGTGGTTTGCTATTCCTAAAGCTTTGTGATTTCCAGTATTTTAAACACATACACATGTGAAAGAAACAGGTTTAGGTTTTTGAAAGGTAGGGATCATATTAATTTTTTTTTCCTGTGGTCTCTTGCAGTAAGTTATAGACGTCCAGTAAATACAGCAAGTGAATTGTAAATACTTGTAGGATTATAGTAAACAAAGGATTTATCATTTGTTTTTGAAAGAAGATGTGAAAGTGAGATGACTAGCTGAGTATTAGATTTAGTGAGATTTAGGATATTTATAGGGAAAAAGGTAAGCTCAGTTTTTTGTGTATTTATTTGAAAGAACTTTACTGGAATGAAATGTATGGAAATGAAATGAATATTTAATAGAAATTAATTTTTATTTTTGTGGCACACAGCCGATACTAGAAGTTTAGACTTTGCATGATTTTTGTCCACCTTAAAAACAAAGGTTAAAAATCTTATAGGCTACAAAATAAAATAGGTAAGTAGTATTTTCTTTAAGATTTATGTTTTTCTCCATTCCAGAAATACATTTGAATATTGGAAAAAACCTGTCATAACATATTAAGGTTCTTTGATAAATGAATCTGAGAATTCTGCTAGGAAAATTACTATTAATCTTACGAGTGGTTGCTATGTGATTTAGAATTTATTATATTTATTAACTGTAGTGTTTGGAATTCCTTTGTAGAAGAGCCACAGGGATTAAGATTTTTAAGTTTCTCTTTTCTCTTTGATTTTAGTTCCTCTCTTGTAAAGATAATATTGATTTAACTGTTAAATATTTGTCAGTAAGATTAACTTGCAGTAGTGGTGACTGACTGAAGTATAAGTCACCTGAGAGGTTACTATTTAAATTCCAACCGGCTCATCAGCTCTGTCCTGCTCTTTTATTAGCTGTATAAACATTGGTGCATTTTGTATCTTCTTAAGCCTTGGTTTTTCTCATCTAAACAATGGGACTGTTATGGTATGTATCTGTTGGGGTTATTATGAAGAATAAATGTGTTTATGTTGTCAGGTGTTTAGGTAGGTGCCTGGCACATTATAGCTGCTCTGCAAAAAGCATTTTTTTTTGTTGATCATACTGTTTGTAACGAAATATTTATTCCATCTCATTAGTTGCAAAAATTGCTGTCAAGTTTTTGTTGATCAGTGAACACCCCATGTTTCTGTCATTTGAAATAGTAATTCGTACCCTCAAGTTCTTTTTATGCACACCATTCTAAATTCAGCACTCCTATTTTCTTCACTGATTTAGTCATATCCTTAGGAGAGAGAATTGATTAAAGTGATGTGTAGTATGGTATAAGTAATTGAAGGAGCTAAACCAAGAGATGTTACTGTTAAGGGAGAGATTGTCTGATCCTAGCCAGTTCTTTGATCTTATATTTTCTTACTCTTTGATATTTTTTAGAGCATATGGCATAGTGCTAAAGACAAAGTAGGTACTCTGTAAATTCTAATCAGCCTATTGTTGAATATTTTAACATATGAAACCCTGGGGTCATTTATTGTTTTTCACTGTTGTGTATTATACTCTATTTTAGAGAGATACTGATCCCTTGATCAGTATTACTTATAAACTAGTCTTAATCATTTTCCCTGTTAACATAGACAAAGGCTTTGTTACTTTTAAATCCCTGTATCAGTAACAAATGTGCCCATTTACAAATAAAGAAAATTCACACACAAAGGGGGTTTCTTTTTCTCATGCAGCAAGAAGCCCAAATAGGCATTGCAGAGTTGATATGGTGGCTCAGCTATGCCCTTAGTCTGGTGCCATCTGAAAGGCTAAAGTGGGGGCCTTCAGTGGATAAGGCTCCTAGGATGTTTCTCTTCCTCTGTGGGCCATTGTGTAGCTGGACTTACTACATGAAGGCTCCCAGAGCAAGTATCCCAAGAGAAACAGGCACAGTGGCATGGTCTCTTCTCTTGGAGCCTTGGAAGTCATACAGGTTCACTTCTGTTGCATTTTGTTCATTGAAGCAGTCTCAGAGGTCTGCCCAGGTTCAAGGGAGTGGGCATGTACTCTGCTCCATGGGAGAAGTGTCAGAGAATTGTGGTCATGTTTTAAAACCACCACAGTGAGCAATTCCTAATACCTGACAGTGCTTGACATTAGGGTGTGAGTGATCAATAAAAATTTGAAAATTGAATTTTCTACATTCTCTTTATGTACCAAGTTCAACATATTAGGGATTTCTTTTTTTTTAATTAATTAATTATTTAATTTTTGCTGCGTTGGGTCTTTGTTGCTGCGCACGGGCTTTCTCTAGTTGCAGCGAGCAGGGGCTACTCTTCTTTGTGGTGTGCGGGCTTCTTATTGTGGTGGCTTCACTTGTTGAGGAGCATGGGCTCTAGGTGCACAGGTTTCAGTAGTTGTGGCACATGGGCTCCGTAGCTGTGGCTCATGGGCTCCTGTAGGGTGCAGGCTCAGTAGTTGTGGCACATGGGCTTAGTTGCTCTGCGGCATGTGGGATCTTCCTGGACCAGGGCTCGAACCCATGTCCCCTGCATTGGCAGGCAGATTCTTAACCACTGTGCCACCAGGGAAGTTCCAGGGATTTCTATTTTTAAAATAACTTAGGTTTATTTATATAAATATGTTGGAATTTAATTGGTTACTAAAGTGGTAGTTTATATATACCTAATGACGTTGGGCAGCAAGTCCTTTTTTACAATAAAGCTTTTTTCATATTTTTTTTTTCCTGTAAAGTTAGCCTCCATTTTTACTAGTTTACCAAAGGTTGCAAATTTTCTCCTTTTATGACATTATACTGATAGGTACAGGGAATGGTAGTAATAGATATCCATGTGCCTAATACTCAGATTAACAACTATTTTTGCTATATTCAAATATTTTTAAAACCTTGATTTTACTTTTATCAAATCAATAAAAATTCATGGGTGAAATGTCAAGTAGTGCCGAAGACTTATATCAAAAAGTAGGCACTCCATTCATTTTGATGTTTACCTTCAAAATTTGTAAATGAGTACACAAATTTCTCTTGATCTGAAAAATTTAGATATGTATTGAAACCTGTGGAGGATGACGGCTTTTTCACGTAACATCTTTTTTCTCCTGTTAACCTTTTTTTTTTAATAATAAAGTCAATATTTAATTTTTTTATTGAAGTAAAGTTAATTTACAATGTTGGGTTAGTTTCAGGTATACAACAAACAGATTCAGTTGTGTATGTATACATGTACATATGTATGTATTATTTTTCAGATTCTTTTCCATTATAGGTTATTAACAAGATACTGATTATATTGGGACTTCCCTGGTGGTCCAGTGGCTAAGACTACACGCACCCAGTGCAGGAGGCCTGGGTTCGATCCCCGGTCAGGAAACTAGATCCCACATGCTGCAACTAAGAGTTTGCATGCCACAACTAAAAGATCCCGCCTGACACAACTAAGGATCCCGTGTGCTGCAACGAAGATCCCAACTGCCGCAACTAAGACCTGGCATAGACAGACAGACAGATAGACAGACAGACAGATAAATGAGATTTTTTTTAAAAAAAGATACTGAGTATCATTCTATCTGCTATACAATAGGTTCTTGTTGTTTACCTATTTTATATATAGTAGTGTGTATATGTTAAGCCCAAACTCCTAATTTATCCCCCTCCCCCATTATGTCTCCTTTGGTAATCATAAGTTTGTCTTCTATGTCTGTGAGTCTATTTCTGTTTTGTAAATAAGTTCATTTGTGTCATTTTTTTAGATTCCACATATAAGTGATAGCATATGATACTTTTCTTTGCTTCAGTTAGTATGATAATCTCTAGGTCCATACATGTAGCTGCAGATGGCATTATTTCATTTATTTTTTTATGGCTGAGTAATATTCCTTTGTGTATACATACCACATCTTCTTTATCCGTTCATCTGTTGACGGATATTTAGGTTACTTCCACGTCTTGGCTATTATAATTAGTGCTGCTACAAATATTGGGGTGCATGGGTTGCAGTATCATATGGTAGCTCTGTTTTTAGTTTTTTAAGGAACCTCTATACTGTTCTCCATAGTGGCTGTACCAGTTTACATTCCCACCAACAGTGTAGGGAGGGTTCCTTTTTCTCCTTTCTCCACACCCTCTCCAGCATTTATTATTTGTAGACTTTCTGATGATAGCCATTCTGACTGGTGTGAGGTGATACCTCATTGTACTTTTGATTTGCAGTTCTCTAATTAATGCATGTTGAGCCTCTTTTAATGTGCCTGTTGCCCATCTGTATGTCATCTTTGGAGAAATGTCTGTTGAGGTCTTCTGCCCTTTTTTTTTTTTTTTTTTTAGATGTTGGGGGTAGGAGTTTATTAACTATTTATTTTTGCTGTGTTGGGTCTTCATTTCTGTGCGAGGGCTTTCTCTAGTTGTAGCAAGCAAGGACCACTCTTCATTGCAGTGCGCAGGCCTCTCACTATCGCGGCGTCTTGTTGTGGAGCACAGGCTCCAGACGCACAGGCTCAATAGTTGTGGCTAACGGGCCTAGTTGCTCCGCAGCATGTGGGATCCTCCCAGACCGGGGCTCGAACCTGTGTCCCCTGCATTAGCAGGCAGATTCTCAACCACTGTGCCACCAGGGAAGCCCTGCCCATTTTTTGATTGGTTTTTTTTTTGATATTAAGCTGTATGAACTATTTGTGTATTTTGAAAATTAATCCCTTGTCAGTAGCATCATTTGCAGCAATTTTCTCCCAGTCCGTAGATTGTCTTTTTTCATTTTGTTTATGGTTTCCTTTGCTATGCAAAAGCTTTTAAGTTTAATTAGGTCCCATTTGTTTATTTTTGCTTTTATTTCCATTACCATAAGAGACAGATCCAAAAAAATATTGCTGTGATTTATGTCAAAGAGTGTTCTGCCTATGTTTTCCTCTAGGAGTTTTATAGTATCCAGTCTTACATTTAGGTCTTTAATCCAGTTGAGTTTATTTTTGTATATGGTGTTAGAGAATGTTCTAATTCCATTGTTTTACATTTAGCTGTCCAGTTTTCTCAGCACTACTTATTGAAGAGACTGTCTTTTTTCCACTGTATACTCTTGCCTCCTTTGTCGTAGATTAATTGACCATCAGTGCGTGGGTTTATTTCTGGGCTTTTTATCATGTTCCATTGATCTCTATGTCGGTTTTTGTTTCAGTACCGTACTGTTTTGATTACTGTAGCTTTGTAGTACAGTCTGAAGTCAGGGAGCATGATTCCTCCAGCTCTGTTCTCCTTTCTCAAGACTGTTTTGGCTATTGGCAGTCTTCTGTGTTTCCATACAAATAAAATTTTTTGTTGCAGTTATGTGAAAAAGGCCATTGGTAATTTGATAGGCATTGCATTGAATCTGTAGATTGCCTTGGGTAGTATGGTCATTTTAACAATATTGATTCTTCCATTCCAAGAACACAGTATATCTTTTGTCTTCAATTTCTTTCATCAGTGTCTTACAGTCTTTGGAGTACAGGTCTTTTGCCTCCTTAGGTGGGTAAATTTCTAGATACATTCTTTTTGATGCAGTGGTTAATGGGATTGTTTCCTTAATTTCTTTCTGATATTTTGTTTTTAGTGTATACAAATGCAAACGATTTCTGTATATTAATTTTGTATCCAGCAACTGTCAAATTCATTGATGAGTTCTACTAGTTTCCTGGTAGCATCTTTTAGGACTTTCTATATATAGCATCATGTCATCTGCAAACAGGAACAATTTTACTACTTCTTTAGCCTTCTAAGTTTTGGCTAAAATGGTACTTACTGTTTCTATCATGATTACTACATAAGTACTGAACTTTTGAGCCAAGTAATGCAGTATGATTATTTTTTTTTGCACATTTTTCCTGGAGTTTAGTGATTGCTTTAGTTTTTTTTCTATTTGTTTAAGTTTCTTTGCAAGTTGAAGTCTCTTAAACCCTCCAACAGCTTTATAAAGCTCCTCTCAGTATAATTTCCTGCATGCCAAATCCATCTGTCCGTGTTTTTCTTAGAGGATTTTTTCCTAGTGCCTTCTGTCCTTTTCTCATCTGTTGATTATTCTCTCGACCTGCTGCAACATTGTCATCCTTGGAATTTCTTTTTCCTCTTTTGTATGTTAGATTCTCCTTTCCTCCTGGTTCCCATGCATTTTGTCTCTTAGTGTGTACTCTTTCCTGGGTAAAGCATGTACGTCTTCAAAAGTTTCAAGAGTAGGCAGTGAATGAGTTGATTGTTAAAGCTGCAAGTGGAATGTATAGTGATTCATTCATATTCTTTACTTTCCACTTCTCAGATTTCCTGAAATTGTCTCTAATAAGAATTTTTAAAAATGCACATAGAAGATGGAAGTTTTTTTGGACTTTGTATCAACATTGTTGTTATTCTACTCTCATGCTTTATATTTGGCAGGGAAGAGATTCTAGGTTGGAAATAACTTTTTCTTTCAGAATTTTCCAGGCATTGCTCCATTCATTGTCTTTGAGATCCAGTGTTGCTATTTGGGGAAGTTGTATGCCATTTTCATTTCTGAACCTTTGTATGTGTCCAGTGGTTTTTTTCCCTCTTCTCTAGAAACTTATTTTTTTTATTTTTTGTAATTTATTTATTTTTGGCTGCATTGGGTCTTTGTTGCTGCGTGCGGGCTTTCTCTAGTTGCGGCGAGCAGCGGCTACTCTTCGTTGCGGTGTGTAGGCTTGTCATTGCAATGGCTTCTCTTGTTGTGGAGCACAGGCTCTAGGTGCGTGGGCTTCACTAGTTGTGGCATGCGGGCGCAGTAATTGTGGATCATAGGCTCTAGAGCGCAGGCTCAGTAGTTGTGGCACATGGGCTTAGTTGCTCCACGACATGTGGGATCTTCCCAGACCAGGGCTCGAACCCGTGTCCCCTGCATTGGCAGGTGGATTCTTAACCACTGTGCCACCAGGGAAGCCCCTGTAAGTTGCATTTTTAAAAAGCCTTTCTTGAATTAGCTCTACCTCTTATGATTGTCTTAGTGTCTCTTTGCTTTTCGTCTCTATTTGTGAATGTTTTCTCTTGTGAATGTTTTCTTTAGAGATGGATTTTCAGATTTCCTGCTTGTATGATGAGAGTATTTAATACTCTTTTTCTGTTTGTTGCATTTCTGCATTACTTGGCTCAAAAGTTCAGTACTTATGTAGTAATCATGATAGAAGCAGTAAGTACCATTTTAGCCAAAACTTAGAATGCTAAAGAAGCAGTAAAATTGTCCCTGTTTGTTGAAGTGGCACCCCCAGAGACGACTGCTGGTCATGTAAAGCCAGGCTAATTAAAATTGCTGATCAACAGGGAGACTGTCACCTTGACAGCCTCCCAGGGAAATTTCACAAGAGGGAAAGGTGCTCACAGGGGAGGAATGAGTGAGTTAATAGGATTGGAGGCAATGAGTGTGGTGTGTAGGGGGATTGGTATTTTTAATCCAAATGAGTTGCTGGAACAGACATTGGTCTTTATCCTTGGAACATCTGAGTCCATGCAAAGTTAAGTCAAAAGTTGGTTATTTTGGAACATGTGTCTGAATTAGCTTGTTAAAACAGTTTGAGTGTATATAGTTTTACTTGCCTGTCATGGTTTAGTACAATTTAAGTAGTGGTTTGGTGAGTCATTGAACAGTTTATTTTGTAAATTAGGCTTTTTTTCTCATTTCAGTCAACAAATAGATGCAGCTCCCTAATAAAGGGTCTTGTTCTGTTTTCCACTGGAAAATCTGTGATCCTCAGATGGGTGATATAACCCACCATTGACAACTAACTGACATTGGTGCCCAGTGAATATATACACACCTACCTACTCTTCTGTTATTTGCTTTTTCCACTTAACAGTATGTATAGGTGACCTCTTCTTAGCAGTATGTAGAGAAATTGCTCATGATTCTTTACAGCTGAACGGTATTCCATTGTGCAGATGTACCAAATTAGTTTGTTCAGTAGTCAGTTATTTGGACATTTAGGTTGTTTCTACTCTTCTGCTATTAGAAATAATAACTGCAATGAATAGCCTTGTCCATTTGTCTTGCCAATGCCATTAGGATAGATTTCTAGAGGTAGAACTGAATCAGATCTTAAATGTGTATGTAATTCTGTGAGATGTCACCAGATTCCCCTCAATGGGCTCTGTACCGTTTTGCATTCCTACTAGCAAGTAATATGTGTTTCTCACAGAGTCTCACCAGCGTTGTATGTTGTCAGCAGTGTAGATTTTTGTCCATCTGATGGGTGGGAATGGTATCTCTGTAGTTGTATGCGTGAGGCTGCATATCTTGTGTTACTTGTAAATGCCTCTTTGGCCTTTTTCTGTTCTTATCTTACCCATTTTTTCTTCTCTACTTTCAGAAGCTCTTTTAATGTCAGAGATATTAACTTTTGTCTGTGGTATGAGTAATTTATCTTATACTCTCTGTTGTGTGGAGTCAGCTTCTTGGAGAAAATCTTCCTTGAGTCCCTTGTCTCTTGCTCCCATCTGTATGGGTCTCTTAGCCTACTTCTCAGAAGCTGCGCTGAACTTCTAACATGGTTTCTCAGATCCTCTGTGTTTACAGTGCTTTTCTCTCAATTTCTGGAGTATCCTCCAATAATTCTGAGAGAAGATTTGTTTAAGGTTTAAATTTTGAGCCCGTACATGACTGTAAATGCCAGTTGGTAATTTATCTGGTTACGAGCTCTGTATTCAAAATAATTTTACCTCAGTTTTGAAGGCATCACTTACCTCTTGTTGTCTAGCCCAGTGTTGATGGTCAAAGAATAAGTCTAGTACCTCTTTATTTTTTTTAAAGAATTAAAAAAAATAGACTATTTTTGTAGAGCAGTTTTAAGTTATAGCAAAATTGAGCGGAGGGTACAGTGATTTCTCATATACCCCCCATCTCTCCCCAGTGTTCCCCAGTAGCAGCATCCCACACTCAATTATATATGTGTTAACAATGCAGGTACTACATTGACACATCAGCATCATCCTAAATCTGTAGTTTACCTTAGTGTTCACTCTTGGTGTTGTATGTTCTGTGGGTCTTGACAAATGCATAATGACACAAATCCACCATTATAGTATCATACAGAATGGGTTCACTGCCTTGAAAATCCTGTGTTCCAACTATTCATCCCTACCTCCGCCTTAACCCTTGGCAACCACTGACCTTTTATTGTCTCCATAGTTCTGCCTTTCCCAGAATATCATATAGTTGGAGTCATAAAATTCCTTCATGTCTTTTCATGGCTTGATAGCTTTTTTTTTCAGCACTGAATAATATTCTGTTGTCTGAATATAGTACCAGTTATTTATCCGTTCACCTTCTGAAGGGCATCTTGTTGCTTGCTTCCAAGTTTTGGCAATTATGTATAAAGCTCCTATGAACATCCATGTGCAGGCTTTTATGTGGATGTAAGTTTTCACCTCCTTTGGATAAGTGCCAGGGAGGATAATTGCTGGATTATATGGTAAGAGTTTTGTGAGAAACTTACAAATTTGGATTCCCACCGACAGTGAATGAGAATTCCAGTTGCTCCACATCCTCTCCAGCATTTGGTGTTATCAATACATATTTTGGATTTTCACCATTCTGATAGGTGTGTTTAGTGGTATCTCATTGTTTTGAGTTTGTATTTCCCTGATGACTTATAATATAGACCATCTTTTTATACTTTTATTTGCCATCTCTGTATCTTTGGTGAGGTGTAAAGGTTTTTGGTTCAATTTTTTGTTTTGTTTTGTTTTGTTTTTTGTGGTACGCGGGCTTCTCACTGTTGTGGCCTCTCCCGTTGCGGAGCAACAGGCTCCGGACGCGGGCTCAGCGGCCATGGCTCACGGGCGCAGCCGCTCCGCGGCATGTGGGATCTTCCCGGACCGGGGCACGAACCCGTGTCCCCTGCATCGGCAGGTGGACTCTCAACCACTGCGCCACCAGGGAAGCCCTTTTGGTTCAATTTTTAAAAGTTGTTTAATCAGTTTGTTTTCTTATTGCTGAATTTTAAAAGTTCTCTTTATGTTATGGATAACAGTACTTTATCAGATATGTCTTTCCCAAATATGTTCTTATCGTCTTGACAGTGTCTTTCACAGAGCAAAAGATTTAAATTTTAATTAAGTCCAACTTATCAATTATTTCTTTCATGGATTTTGCCTTTGGCATTGTATCTAAAAGGTTCTCAACATAACTGAGGTTATCTAGATTTTCTCCTATGTTACCTTTTAGGAGTTTTATAGTTGATAGTTTTTTGTTTTACTTTTAGGCCTGTGATCTGTTTTGAGTTCATTTTTGTGGTGGATATAAGGTCTGTGTCTAAATTCATTTTTCTACATGCGGATGTCCAGTTGTTCCAGCACCATTTGTTGAAAACACTGTCTTTTCTCCATTTTATTGCCTTTGCTCATTTGTCAAAGAACAGTTAACTGTATTTATGGGTGACTATTTGTGGGCTCTTTATTCTGTTCCATTGATCTCTTTGTTCTTTCACCAATACCACACTGTCATGATTAGTGTAGTTATATAGCAAGTCTTGAAGTCAGGTAATGTCAGTCCTCCAGTTTTGTTTTTCTGCTTCAATATCCTGTTGGCTATTTGTGTCTTTTGCCTCTCCATAAAAACTTTAGAGTCAGTTTGTTGATAACCACAAAATAACTTGCTAGGATTTTGATTGGGATTGCGTTTAATCTACAGATCAAGTTGGGAAGAGCTGACATCTTGACAGTGTTGGTTTTTCCTATCCATGAACATGGAATATCTGTCCATTTATATGGTTCTTTAATTTTTTTAGTCTTTGAGACTACAAAGTGAAGCAGTCATAAAGTGCGATTATGAAGTTTATTGTGGGGTGACTTATACACAGTCAGGATCAGCTGGACGACCATCCATAGGTGTTTGCAGCTGCACTCCGTACCACCAAAAGGAGTATAGGGGGATTTAAAGGAGACAAAGCTAAAAATGGAATCTGATTACTAAGGGAGAAGCACACCCACACAGATGGGACTGGGGTTTTTCCTCCCCCCCTCAGGGGTCTCATGTCCACTAACCATCTGCATCAGCAAAAGATACTCTCCCAGTTTTCATATCAGGTGAAGGCAAGGGTAAAAGTTGATAGGAAACTTACCTGCTTTGGGTGCATTTCTTGTGAGTAAGCTAAAGCTCAGTCATGCAGAAAGGGGAGAGGGGGTGGGACTGAGGGCCTAAGATGGAGTTGACAAAGAAGAGTCAGTGTGGTTCAGCCACTCAGAGCCCTTGGCATGTTATTCATAGTTATTTTAAGTTCTCAGTTGGATAATTCCAGCATCACTGCCATATCTGAGTCTGATTCTGGTATTTGCTCTGTCTCTTCAAACTGTGCCTCACAGTTTTTGATGAAAGCCAGACATGATATTCTGGGTAAAAGGAGCTCTGGTAAATGAGCCTTAAGTGATATGGTGGTGTGGTGTGGGAGGGAGAGATACACTATGTAGTTCTGTGATGAGGTTTTAGTCTTCAGTGAGTCTGCCTCACCGGGCTGTGACCTTCACTTGTGCTCCTCAGTTTCCTCCCCTCTTGTGTCCTACAGGGTGGCTAGGGGGCTGAGCCTTGAAATACCTGTCACACCAGGGGACAGCTAGAGAGTTGGAGTTGGGTATTTCCCTTCCCTCTGGTCACTTAGGCCCTGATACAGTAAGCCTCCAATAAAATAGTTTCTCTCAAGGGCAGGCCTTGTTAAGAACATAATACTTTGGTGTATTTCAAAAAGGGTACTTCTCCCTTCCCTCTGCTGAAAGCATAAGGGGGTTTTTCTCTGCTCTTCACTGTGAGAACTTGATGGTGCTTCTGGAGGTAAAACTTAAAAAAATGTGGAGCCCCTTCCTTCCCATGACTAGGTCCCCTGGAGTTTTTATTTTTCAAACTTGTCCACATCAAGCCTCTAGCAGTTAGTCAATTGCCTTTCAGGTTTTCCTACCCAGGTACTGGTTCCTGCAGAGGATTCTGCTACCATGAATTGTGATTCTCTGTATCTGCTTGTCTGTGTCTCCAATTTTGGGGACAGTGATTCCTTGTAACCTCACTTCTCTCACCAATCTAAGAAGAGTTGTTGATTTTTCAGCTTGTTCAGCTCTTGTTAGGACAGAGTGATAACTTCCAAGCTCCTAACATGCCGGACTGGAAGTGGAAAGTTCTCTCTCTTCATTTATTTTAATTTTCAAGAGCTCTTGTTGTCCCTTTTTATAGCCACTTGTTCCCATTTTATGGCTATAGTATCTTCAGTTTTCCTGAGGATACCAGTTCTTTTATTTAATCTTCGTAGGTCTTGGAACTACAAACAGTGATGCTTATTTTTATCTTTCTCATACCACTGGGTTTTTTGTTTTTTTGTTTTGTTTGACTATTGATCATTGTCCATTCATACTTAAGAATTAAGGATTAATTACAAACGGCTTACCTTTTCTTGATTGATCAGAAGATTGTTTTTGTCACGGTACTCATCTAAATGGGAAAGTCAGCTTTGTGGGGAGTGTGGCGATGTCTGGGGCCTGTTAAGTGTCTAGGATGCAGGGAGCCGCGTGGGTGTTAGGCCGGGGGTGTACCAAATGCTAACGTCAGCTGCCCTTTCCTTGTATAGTTAGTGGTGAAGGGAAGGAGGGGATCCTGACACCAGGTACAATTCCAGTAGATCTTGATCAAATCCTGTATTTTCACGTCTACTTTTGCATTTTTTTATATCGTTATACGCATCTGTTGTAAGCCTAGGGATGTTCCAGGGATGCTCTGGATAGATTTGCTCTCTGTTCAGTCTGTATCTTATCTTCATGTATGAGCTGCCCACTTCGTGCACTGTATATATATAAGCATGCTAGGTGAAAGTGGGGGAGAATGGCTCTCTAAGCAATTGGGGTAATGTCTCACTGTTTTTATCTATGAAGTAGAATGGACAATCTTACACAGAGCAATTGACCATATATCTCCTTTTTCATTTAACTTCTTAGAATTGTAAATGTTATGTAAGTACAGAAATTTATGTCTAAAAATTGCATGTCTTAATGTAAAGCCAAGGAGAGAGAACTTTGCAGAAAACCCAGAAGCATTCTTCCTCCACCCAGGTGGATCTTGTTACTTAGCGTGAATTTTGATCAATATAGTAAGCATGCTTTTGCATCATTCCACAGATATTGATAGATTGTTTTCATTTTCATATTTTTATTCAAAATATTTGAATTTTCTTTGTGATTTTGTGTTTGAACCATGAAGTTTTAGAAGATTGTTGTTTAATTTGCAAATACTGGGGTGTTTCCAAATACCTTGTTATTTATTTCTGACTTGATTCTGATATAGTTAGAGGACATACTTTGTATGATTTCACGTTATTTTAAGTGTACTGAGGGTTTGTATTCTGAGTAGCATATGGTGTATCTGGGTTAATGTCCCATGTGAACTTGGAAAAGATCTTTATTTTGACAATATTGGATTGGCATTCTGTAAATGTCAACTAAGCCTAGTTGGCTGTTTGTGATGTTCAGGTCTTTTATATCCTTTCTGATATTCCTAGCCACTTGTTATATCAATTACTGAGAAGCGTTCATATTTTTAAATATAATTATGAGTATGTCACTTTTCCTTGTGAATTCTGTCAGTTTTTGCTTTATATATTTCAGTGTTCTTTATTTATTTATTTTTGGCTGCGTTAGGTCTTCGTTGCTGTGCGCAGGCTTTCTCTAGTTGCAGAGAGTGAGGGATACTCTTTGTTGTGGTACACGGGCTTCTCATGGTGGCTTCTCTTGTGGAGCATGGGCTCTAGGTGTACAGGCTTCAGTAGTTGCAGCATGTGGGCTCAAGAGTACAGGCTCAGTAGTTGTGGCACATGAGCTTAGTTGCTCTGCGGCATGTGGGATCTTCCCGGACCAGGGATCGAACCCGTGACCTCTGCATTGGCAGGCGGATTCTTAACCATTGCACCACCAGGGAAATCCATATATTTCAGTATTCTATAATTAGGTTCATATACATTTAAGATTGTTATGGCTTCCCTTTTTTTGTTTTGTTTTGGTTTTTTGGCCGCACCCTCACAGCTTGTGGCGTCTTCGTTCTCCCACCAGCGGTTGAACCCAGACCCTCGGCAGTGAGATCTTGGAGTCCTAACCACTGGACCACCAGGGAACTCCCTGGTATGGCTTCTTGATTGATCCTTTCATCATTTTGGAATGTCCTTTTTGATCCCTGATAACTTTGTCCTGAAGTTACTTTGTCTGATGTTAATAATCGTCTCTTCCTTCTTTATATGGTCTCTTAATTGATTCATTTAGACTATGTTTAATGAAATTATCAATATTGTTGGGGTTGGAAAGATTTTTGCTATCTGTAGTATTCTGAATCCACAGGTAGGTTATTTTGTTTATCTTAGCAGCACCTTAAAGATTTATTCCACTGTTTTCTGGCTTACATTGTTTCTGACAACAAATCTGGAGCTAGTATTTTCTGTTTCCCTAAATTTAAGGTGTCTTTATTCTTTGTCTGCTTAAAATATTTTATTTATCATTGGTTTTCAGAAATTTGATTAGGATGTGCCTTGGTGTGGTTTTTTCCTTTGTCTTTACCTTACTTTGGCTTCATTGAGCTTGTTGGCTCCATGGTTATGTACTTACCACATCTGGAAAACTTTCTGCCATTATTTTTGTCAGACTTTTTCTTCCTTCACCCCTTGGTCCTCTCTTTCATGGAGTGCATTTCATTTATGTTTGGCTAGTTGATATTGTCCTACAAGTCACTGAGGCTGTTTGTTTCCCCCAGTTTTTTCCTTTGTGTTCTGTTTTAGATATGTTCTACTGCCATGTCTCACATTCACTGGTCTTTTTATCTGTGGGGTCTAATCTGCTATTAATCATATCCAGTGATTTTTTTTTTCTTTCATTTTGGATCATGTATTTTTCACCAGTTTCATTTATTTATTCTCTTCTCCCCACCCCACCCCCATTTTTCTATTTTAAGTGTTTTTGTCTTCCTTTAGCTATTTGAGCATAGTTGTTAATAGTTCTTTTAACATCCTTGCCTGCTAATTACATCGTTTTGGTAATAACCCGCTTGGTTATGGGGTTACAGTCTGCCGCTTTTCCACAGGTCTAATAATTTTAGTTGGGGTGTTGGACATTTGAAGTGTGTTGTGGAGCACTGGGTTTTATTGATGTCCTTTAATGAATATTGGAGTTTGTTTTGGCAAGCAGGTGCTAGGATAGGTCTATAGCAGCTTTTATTCTTAGGGCTACTTCATCCTTCTGGTTAACGGATTATCTTTTTATGGTTTTTACTGACTGCCCTGTGTGTTCAAAGAGGTGGCTAGATGGACTTTGAACAACCCTCATGCCTTTGCAGGTTAATATCTAGCCAGACTTAAGACCACCCCTCCCCTTCCAGATGTTTGGAGCTCCCTCTGAGATCTCTCTCCTTGCCAGCACTCAGATCCACAACTCCCAGCCACCTCTTCCTCCGCAATTCCCATCTGACTCTCAGTGTAGCAGAACCACAGTGTTCTTGGTTTTCCCTTCATGAACCACCCATCCACAAGTTGTTATCGGGATGCACTTGGTTGGTGTGGGGACCTCTGCATGGGTTTTCTGCTCCCTGGTTCCATAGTCCTCTGCTGCCTGTTGTCCTGATATTTGGATCCAGATGTGTCATATCTCTTGTCCCATTTTCTAGTTGTTTGTGGCAGGAAGACAAGTTCTGTACCTTTTAGTTCTTTATGACTAGGATTGTCATTTTTTGTTGAAGTTTTTGTCCGTGTGATTTTGGTTTTGTGTTTTATGGCTGATTTAGGGAGATAAACTGCTGTGTCTGTCATTTTATCTTCCCAGAATCCCTTATATCTCCTATTTAAAAGATAAGTAAACAAATGGTTTTGTTACATGTTGGCTGTTTGTGGGGTTTTTTGGCCACGGCTTGTGGTTTGTGGGATCCTAGTTCCCCAAACAGGTATCAAACCTGGACCCTCGGCAGTGGAAACGCAGAGTCCTAACCGTAAACCACCAGGGAATTCTCTTGTGGTTTATTTTAACTTCATACTTTATATAGCAGTTTTTCATAAGTTAACTTTTTCCTGAGTTTGAACTATTTTTTATTCAGTTTTCGTTGACTCATACTCACTTCTCTTTTAGGCCATGCTGGTGTATCTGCAAGCATGATGAAGAAACGGACATCCCACAAGTAAGCAATTCTGAAACTTGCCTTTTTAGATAGCAAATTGTGGCCTTTGGTTACATGAGATATGAGGTCATCTATGTGAGGCTCTCTCCCTGTATAAGCAGGTCTTGCCTCACAGCAGCCAGCGTCACATATAGCCTTGCTGCATGCTGAGTAGTGGTATTCTATCTAATCCCTGTGCATTGAGGACCTGGCTAGCACTCTGCCAGGCACACTCACTTCTTTATAAGATTTTCAAATGAATGAGGAGCTTGTAATTTAGAGAAAGCATAAGTATGTTGAAAGATAATTTTAAGTGACAAATGTGTTATAAATCCTAAATTCTATAGGTACTAGAGAGTAGAAGCAACTTTTTTCCTCCCTGAAATCTTCTTTTGTGTGTAATGTAGTTATGTCCAAAAAGAAAATTGAGATACTATCTTAAATAACAATATCCACTGGTACTGTATTTTATTTAATAGATTTTACAAGTATCCACAGTATCCACTACTGTGCAGTAGTGACGGCTACTGCACCATGGAACCCTCTCTAACAAATCAGTTATGATTGTATGAGTCTTAATCATGGATTGTTAAATATGGAAGACTCTCCTTGACCCTAGCACCTCCTAAGACTCTCCCCATAGCAATTATTTTCAAATTACTCATATTGAAATGCTTGTACCTCTTGGTCACCGCACTGTAGTGGTCAAAGAGTGTGAGTCCTCTGGGCTTTTGTGGAAGGTTTGGATGAATAAAGGTGCCTTTCAGTAATTGTTGGTGATTAAACTAAATATGTCTCTATTTAAATGAATACTTGTATATGTAATGTAAATATTTGTGATATTCAGTTTAAGAAATGACTTGGAAAGTAAAAATATGAAGATAAGGCAAGTCCTGAGGTTTGATAAAGCGTTTCTCAAATTTCATTTATTTGCCCATCACCTTCACATCTTCTGCCATATCTAGTAATCTGATAATTTATGTAATATATCTCCACTAATTATCATATCATTACCATAAATGGTACACCACCTCTTGGCACAAATAGAAGGTAATGAAAAAAACCTTAAATACAGTGGGAAATGAAAGTAAATTACACATTAACTTTGCAAAACCAGAACTCTTCATCTTTTTTCCCCTAAAACACAAGGCTTGAATACCTACCTGTTCAATTTTTGAAGTTCATATGTGTACAGCTAAAAGGTTTCTCATCCTGTATGTTGTATGATGCAGGGAACTTGATCTAGTGCTTTAATATGAGGTGTGCTTGTCTCACTTAAAGGGTAGACATTTTGAACATATTAAAAGGGAGAAGTTGAAATGAAAGGAAAAGTTATCAGTCATTTTCCTATTTTTTCTAATCTCAGTGCAAATTTGAAGATGGGTGGGATGGAAAAAAACTGAAAAGTTTCCACATTTCACAAGTGAAAGGTGTTAATAGTTGTCCTTGGAAGGGTGAGTGGGAATAATGGCTGTTGGAGAGGCTGGCCTTGGAGTGGGAAGCCCCACTGGCTCAGCTGTGGGCCTTACCAAGTTCCCTCATGTGCTCTGCTTAACTCATGTAAAGTCATGGTGTTGGACTAGAACAACAAGGTTTTCAGCTTTTTATCATAGAATCCTTTCTACAGATGAGGTGTTTATAGCAAACAAATATAGGAAAGCAGAACTGGAGCCTCACTCTCCTTGCCTGCCCCCATTGTGGCTCTCCAGAAAGTAAGGCACTCGGGACTCCTCATGTGCAGCCACTGACCCGTGGTCATGCCTCCTCTCGCTTCCCGTGTTGGAATAGGGAGACTGAGCAATAATAACTCCATGTGCAGACGCCTCTGCTTGCTTGAGAGAGTCACAGGAGCTCCCAGGAAACAAATGCTGGCAGAGCCACCGTCCTGAGAACGGCACCTCCCGTCCCCGTGGGTGCTAGGGGATTCGGGTAATCAGGTCTCCAGTGCTTGGAGCAGTACCTCTGCACCCAGAAACGTTGTGTAGCTGAGTCTTGTTCTCATTTTTTAAAGTAAATAGAAACAAACTTTTGTACTTCTTGCGGGCTAGGATCCTTGGTGTGTTTGGGGGACAAGCTGGTGGACAAGCCTTTCCTGGCTTCCCAGGAGGTTATTTGGGAAATCTGCACTGAAGTTACATCTTGAAGGGAAGTGTAGTTGGGGGACATGTAAGGTGAATTTAGCTACAGTGATTCTTTGTTTTAGTTTTCAAATGTAAATCTGGCTCTTTTCTTCCTAATTGGAATAGTGGATAGATTTACATTTCAGGGTACTGTTGGAAGGTATGACTGGGCTTTGGTGTATTTCCTACTAATGTACATTTAGAAAATGGATCAGGAGCTATTACATGCTAAGTTGAGGATTTCCAGGGAATGTTTTCCTTTCATTTTATAAGATACCAATACTAGTCACCAACCAAAACTGTCACTATGATCCTCCTCCTTGTGTCCCTGGTGTAGTCTCATTTAGTGTTCATGGCATCCCTGTCAGGTAGGGACCATGAATTCTTCCGTGCACAGAGAGATTAAGTAACTTGTCTGAGGTCATACATATAAGAAGTGACTGAGCTAGGATTCAGAAATAGGACAGTCTGATTTTAAAGCCCATATTAACTACCACATTCTATTTCCTGAACTGTATGTTTTGTTGTCTCATATCTGAAAAATATATTATTTCTGTCCTAAACACACAGACTAGATAACAGTTGGAGCAAGCATCTAAATGATCCATGGTATTGACAATCTTAAATTGGTCAAATATGTAATACTTTTTAATCAATTTGCCAGTAACTGTTATTAACACCAGTGAAAGTGACTAGTGCTTTGGAAGACCCTTGAGGCATTTGGATGTTTGCCATGGACATCTCTGATATCCTCAGGGTGTACACTGTGTAGACAAAATAATGAAAAAACCATAGTGATTTGGATGGAAAACTTGACTTTCTCCATCTTGTTTTTATATTGCCAGTTTAAGCTGGGAATGACCGTATCAGCTGTAGAACTTTTATCAAGCAACAAGTACTAGAGAAGCAGTTTTTTCTCTCTCGACTTGCTGGTGTGCATTTTGCAGAAAGATAATTATTTGCCTTAATAGTTTCTTTTGAAATCTGCTGGAACATAAAGTAAGGAAACTGCTTTTATCTCACAATACTAAATAAAATAAGGAAAGAGGTCAGTAATTAATTCATACAGCAAAGTACATGGTGTGTGGCAGTCATTTACTGGTTCATAGTAGAATTGTAATGGTTGAAAATTTAACTTGAAGAAGTATGGTGCCTTTAAATATTGACTATAAAAGTAAGATATTTACTGATGAGAAACAGTAGTCAACTTAAGTCAATAAGGGAGTCTAGATAAAAGATGAAAGGTCTTAAAACAGATTTATTTTTAATTGGGGTATAGTTGATTTATATTATGTGAGCTTTAGGTATACAACATAGTGATTCACAATTTTTAATGATTATACTCCATTTATAGTTATTATAAAATATTGGCTATATTCCCTGTGCTGTACAATATATCCTTGTAGTTTATTTATTTTATACATAGTAGTTTGTACCTCCTAATCTCCTATCCCTATTTTTCCCCTCCCACTTCCCTTTCCCTATTGGTAACCACTAGTTTGTTCTTAGGAATTCTTTTCTTGATGACCAAGTAATTGGAATGGTACATTGAGAACTTATTTAAAGTATTGAGCAAAGTACAGAAATATCTTCTGCACTCTCAGTTTATCTTTTTTGGGCACATGGATGGATAGAAATTAGTGTTTTTTCTGGATCAGCTCTACTAACAAAGGTCTGGTGCCAGCAGCAGTAGCACTTGGAAGCTTGTTAGAAAGTCTTTGGTCCCTCTCCAGACCTGCGGAATGGAGCCCAGAGTCTCTGGGGCAGGGCTTGGGTATCTTTTTTCAAAAGCTCTCTAGGTGATTCAATGCATGCCAAAGTTTGAGAAGCACTGGCCTAGACCATTAACAGAGCTGATATCTTAAAGCACATTAGATAACTAAGTCAAGTTGTTTGGAAATGAGTACACAAAATTACAGCAATGAAGGATGATTGGATGCTGTGTACTTGGTCACCATTTTCTCCCATTGAAACTACAAGAAAAGCCATTTATAGCTTCTGGAGATAAGAAACAAGGAAAGTGATTATAGATGTTTAATTCTTGTTTCTCTGCTTTTATCCTTGAATTGTTTGGATCTTGAAGGGATGCAGCTTTTTATTTGCCCTTGGCTATGTAATTCCATATGTCTTCAGTTGAATGAAGTGTCTTGGTATTTGTTTACAGTATTGCTGTTTATTGACTACCTAGTAAATGATAGTTAAAAACATTTTAGACTTTTTTCCCAAAGAAAATACCAGAGACTAAGGCTGTTAAAAATAATATATCCAGGGAGAACATAAAACAACATCACCATATTAAAGGAACTGTTATTTTAAATTTTAAAAGTTCATTGCTTTAAATCATTAATCTCACATCCTTATTTGTACTGCTCTTATTTATTTATTAAAAAAATTTTGTTGTTGTTCATGCTGTGTGGCTTGTGGGATCTTAATTCTCCAACCAGGGATTGAACCCGGGCCCTCAGCAGTGGAAGTGAGGAGTCCTAACCACTGGACCACCAGGGAATTCCCTGTACTATTCTTAGATTGAACTGTCCAGAGATGACACACGTGTGTTTGTGTTCTTTTTATATCTTCTTCCAGTAATCTGACATATTCTTACTGTTTGCTTTTATATATACTATTTCAACTCATGTAAGTAAGCTTTAATTTTTATTAAAGTTTTTTCTTTATGTATATAATTATTTATTTATTTTTGGCTGCGTTGGGTCTTCGTTGCTGCGCGTGGGCTTTCTCTAAGTGGCGGTGAGCAGGGACTACTCTGTTGTGGTGTGCGGGCTTCTCATTGCGGTGGCTTCTCTTGTTGCAGAGCATGGGCTCTGGGTGCGCGGGCTTCAGTAGTCATGGCTCACGGGCTCTAGAGCACAGGCTCAGTAGTTGTGGTGCACGGGCTTAGTTGCTCCGCGGCATGTGGGATCTTTGTGGCCCCGGGCTCAAACCCATGTCACCTGCATTGGCAGGCGGATTCTTAACCACTGCGTCACCAGGGAAGTCCCCCCTTAAAGTTTTTCTTACTGATTTTTGAATCTGAATTAGCAATTAGAAATTAAAGTAAAATGTTAGAGTTTGTTTAATATATAATTCTTAACTTTTCTAGTACGGAAAATTTCAAATACACACAAAAATAAAGTAGTATAATAAATCCCGAATTCCTATCATCCAGCTTCAGCAATTATCAACATTTTGCCCAATATTAGATACTCTTAGTATATTTCTTGTAATTTAGGGAAGTTCTAAACCTTGTCTTCTAGTAGATGTTATAGTTGGAAGAGCTTAAATCAGTTTATCAAAAACTTACATATTTCTACACTCTTAATATTAAATAATATTTAATATTTTAACATACGTTTAAAAATATTTTTAAACATTCTTCTTTGTAAACTTCGGCTGCAAGGGTATTTGAACAGTTTAGGCATTCAAGGTGCAATAATTGGAAAGCTTGACTGATGATTTTAAAAAGTAGTATATTATTCTAATTACTGTTTTTGTCTTTAGTATTCGTTGAGGCATCCATTCTTTTTTTTTTTTTTTTTTTTTGCCGCGCCACGCGGCATGTGAGATCCTAGTTCCCTCACCAGCGATCAAACCCGTTCCCCCTGCCTTGGAAGCGCAGAGTCCCAATCACTGGACCACCAGGGAAGTCCCATCCATTCATTCTTTTTTACCTCCTCCTTTCGATCAAATTAAGTTGTTTATTAAATAAATTGGGCAGAAATGATATCTATATTAGATCTCCTTGAATTCTTCTTTTAGAACTAGTGAAATGATGTAAAAAAAAGGCAACAGAAATAAAATTTGGAATTGATAACACTAATATGTATAAATCTGTTTTTATATATAGTTTATTGCAGAATTAGGACATCCATTGCATTAAGAGTAATTAAAAATTGTGTTTTATCTGCCTATGAAAGTAAAATACTTAAGTCAGAAAAATTTGAAAACACAGGTAAATTCAGAGGAAGAAAACTTAATTATTTTTAATGCCATCATCCAGAGATCACACCTGTTAATAATTTAATGTATGTTTTAAAAGGTTTTTTCTGCATATCTGTATGGATAATTGTGTGTCCTACTGTGTGCCCTGCCATGCACAGTACTAAGTGCTTTGGAAACATTATTTCATTTATTCCTTGCAACGACTCTGAGGGGTGTATGTACTGAGTTGAATAATGTCCTTCAAAATTCGTGTCCACCTGGAAACTGACTGTAATCTTATTTGGATATAGGGTCTTTGCAGATGTGATCAAGTTAGGATGAGGTCATACTGGATTACGGAGGTCCCCCAATTCAATGACTGGTGTCTTTATAAGAAGAAAATTTGGACACAGACTTATAGGGGAAAAGGCTATGTGAAGACAGAGATTGGAGTGATGTGTCTACAAGCCAAGGAATAAAATGTCATGTTTTTTCTGTGATTTTAATAGCTATGTAGTTATTTCATCATATAGATACACTATTACTTATTAATTCAGTGAGACCTATTGAACATTTTTTATTTCCAGTTTTCCCTGGTATGAACACTGCTCAGAACTTCACTGTAGCTGTAGCTTTGTGCTTGTCCACTGTTTTCTTTTGATAAATTCCTAGACCTGGAATTACTGGGACAGTGGATTGCCAGATTGTTCACTAGGAGGGTTGTATTTATTCTGTAAGCAGTTAGAAAATAGTACTTCATTGTAATTTGCATTAAATTTGCAGTTTTTGTTATTGGTGTAGAAAGATCATCCTACCAGCAGACCAGAACACTGAGAAATCTCTGCAAGATATACAGCAGATGGGAATAGATTTATATAAAAACTCAGCTAAGCCAAGGAACTCCCAACCACTTTCAGCTGCAAAGGAAGACCTCCAAAAAGTTGAAAAAGTTAAATGTTCAAACTAGACCCCTAGAATCTATTCAGGTCAGGGAGAGCAAAGACTGGCTGCAGTCGTCTGAATCATTATGGGTGAGAAACCATTAAGCAGTAGATGCTCACCTTACCTCCCCTGACTTGAAGTTGCTACTCAGTCTCAGCTGCTTCACAATTCCCTGGGTCCTGGCTGCTTTATCAGAACCTGTACTTAATACTCAGACACCAGGGACCCTGACTTGGCTGAAGAAATACATCTCAGCTACAGATACCACTTAATCTTTCCTTGCATCTGAAGTGTGAACACCAAGGATCATCAGGCACCTGAGGAACACTGATAGCACCAAAGAAAGTCATACATGGAACAGGGCAGCTAACCAGGATTCTGCAAGTGTTAAGAAAGCTGCCACTCAGACAGCAGCAGACTCAACAAAGACAAGGCTAAACCCAGAATTTCACAAGGAATCAGGAAAAGTGAAAATTATCCTCAGATATCAGAAGGTGTGTTCATTAAAAAGAAAAATCATTCAAGATAAAGAAATAATCAGTTCATAGAAATTAAAAATATTATGTAAGGTATTCAATAGATAGACTGAAATTCAAGCCTGTTTTACCTAATTCAAGAGATTGACCAAGTGCTAGTGAGGGATAATTAGAAACATATGTCACAAGTCCTGGTAACATTTCAGAATCCAGTAACAAAATTCTAAAAGCAACTTGAAGAGGAAGATGGGTTACCCTCAAAGGAGCAAGGATCAGATTGGCATCTGGTATCTCTCAACTCTGGAAGGTAGAAGACAATGAAAATACCTTTTTGCAATAAAGGTACTGAGGGGAAAAGGAATCTGAGCCTGCCTTGTATACCTAAGCAAGTCAAGGATGAGAACAAAATAATATTTTGAGGCTTGCAAGAATTTGGAGTTTGCATTTGTTAACCCTATCTGACTTACCAGAGGACATGTCTAGAAAGACCAAATATATTGGGTTGGCCAAAAAGTTCAGGTTTACGGGAAAACCCGAACGAACTCTCTGGCCAACCCAGTACGTGAGAAAAATATAAATGTTGCAGAAAGCAACAAAAATCCTCTTGTTTACTTCTAAATAAGGAAATGTTTTTTTAAAATTATTTTTAAGATAGTAGCAAGATAAATAACAGTTTGGAACAAAAGACTGAATTTCAGCAGTGTGGTGAAAGTGGCCAGGAAGGGGTTACTAGGTGCTAAGGTGTTTGTTTTTAAAATTCTTTCCTTCTTTTACTAAGAATTTTTTTGTTACTTTTAGTCTTGCTTGGACCGGGGAAGGGATAGTATAGGTTTTGATTAATTGTAAATTTTAATAGAAAATTGTAAGTTTAAATAGGATTTTTTTTTTTTTTTTGGCCGAGCCATGTGGCTTGTGGGAAGCTCCCTGACCAGGCATCGAACCCGCACCCTCAGCAGTGAAAGCATGGAGTCCTAACCACTGGACTGTCAGGGAATTTAAATAGGATATTTAGGAAGTTAGAAGTAATTGCTGTAAGTTTAGAAATAAGATCTATAGATTCCTACAGCTTCCATTAGAAGCTTTATTTGGTGCAAAGAAACCTTGCTCATCCTAGCTGTATAGGTAAACGAAGAAAGGGGTGAGGAAATGAGACAAAGCATTGCAAACAGAAACACAAAGCAAAATGTTAGAATAGACCAAGCATATTATTTACCACAGCAAAAGTTAATGATTAAGGGCTTCCCTGGTGGCGCAGTGGTTAAGAACCCACCTGCCAATGCAGGGGACATGGGTTTGAGCCCTGGTCTGGGAAGATCCCACATGCCGCGGAGCAACTAAGCCCGTGCGCCACAACTACTGAGCCTGCGTGCCACAACTACTGCAGCCTGTGCGCCTAGAGCCCGTGCTCCGCAGCAAGAGAAGCCACCGCAATGAGAAGCCCGCGCACCGCAATGAAGAGCAGCTCCCGCTCACCGCAAGTAGGGAAAGCCCGCTCACAACAACGAAGACCCAATACAGCCAAAAATAAATAAATATTTTTAAAAATTAATGATTAAAGTTCCCTTAAAGAAAGTGAGGAAATAAAATCCATGCAAAAAGGAGGGATTGTGTTTCTTCAGAATTAAAGGATATAGGAGCCACTTTGAATAGGGATGCTTGCTGGCTAGATTTGAGTCCCTTGTGTTGTTCAGAAGATGGAGGAGAGCCTTGTGTACTGTACCACTGGAGGTGACCAGGATAAAAACTGCTTGTTCTGAAATGTGATTAGAAAGCATCAAGCGTCTCCCTCTTCAGAAGCAGTTGCGGTTCCAGAAGAATGCCACTAATGAGTATAGAAAGGATGAGTGACTGAACTAGAAAATCACTGCTCTGAGTCTTCCAGTTGCCCTTTCCTGCTATCAATGGCTAAGTTTATATTGGTTTTGTTGAGAATCATAGTAGTAGAAAATTTCATGCCTCTGAATCTAGGATGGAATCTTTTCTGTTTGTAGTCAGTGTTTTCCAGAGAAACAGCACCAATGGTGCGTGCATAGAGAGACTGGAGATCCAGGGAAGAGCTGATGTTGCCGCTTGAGTCTGAAGGTAGAATTGCCTCTTTGTGGGGGGCGAACACTCTTTCTTAATACCTTTAACTGATTGGATGGGGCCCAACTATGTTATGGAAGGCAGTCTGTCTGTTGATTTACATTTTAGTTTCATGTAGAAAAATACCTTCACAGAAAACATCTAATGCTTGATTTAGATACCTGAATACTGTGGCCCAGCCAACCTGACACATTAAAATTAACCATCACACTGGTGAAGATGCTGAATTTGCTTATAATTTTGGTAGTAATAATGGAATGTCTGTGTGAATTACAAAATGGTGCATATGACTGAATTCTTTCTTCAGTGAGTTTTGGGAACCAACCTCTGCCTTTGCTGTGAAGAAAGCCTGATTCTGTACACAGGATGAAACACAAGGACTTTTGCCTAAAGATCAAAAGAAGATAGGTAATTGTCTATTTGAAGAAAAACATAATGCTAGCAAAGATTCTTGTATTCTAAAGGAGGAATGTAATCACCTTCACCAGCCATATCCCTACAGAGGGCCAGTTGGATGTAGTGGCACATTTTCAGGGATTATGAAAAGGTCTTGAGGTTCACTTTCTTTCGGGTTTGAGTATTAGTAGTAGTTACAAGTTACAGACTCGATAATATGTTATTAAGGTTTTTTCCTCTCCACTAAGTTTTATACTGAAGTCCTTTAAAATTAATCTTATTAATTCATTTAAGGTTATATAGATTGGTTCCTTACTATGAACAATATTGAATTTAGCTCTTGCTTTTCTCCTTTCTCTCTCCATTTAATATCAGGTACTTTGTTCCAAGTAATATTCTTTTGCTTGGTGAGCTTCTTATACTTTACGTATTCTTCTTTCATTCCCCTTTTCAGAGTAGTGTTAACTGTATTTTCAGAGCAGGTAATAGTTAAATACTACTCTATTTCTCTTGTTCCTGTGTTTGTTCTATAGTAAGAGATATTCATTGCTTACTATCAGCTCTGTGCTGAAACTTTTCTAAGTGTTCTTTCTTTTTCTCCCTCTTAATATTTATTTATTTGGCTGCAGCAAGCCTTAGTTGCGGCATGTGGGATCTTTAGGTGTGGCATGTGGGATCTAGTTCCCTGAGCAGGAATCGAACCCCGGCCTGCTGCATTGGAAGCACGGAGTTTTAGCCACTGGACCACGAGGGAAGTCCCCAGGCGTTCCTGATTATCTGAAACTCTGTCCTGTACAGTCGTCCCTTGGTGTCCGAGGGGGATTGGTTCCAGGACCCTTCACACCATACCAAAATCCATGGATGCTCAAGTCCCCTATATAAAATGGCATAGTATTTGCACATAACCCACATAAGTCCTCCCATATACTTCACATCATCTCTAGATTACTCATAATACCTAATACAGTGTAAACACTATGTAAATACAATGTAAATGACAGGTAAATTGTTGCCTGCGTATGGCAAATTCAAGTTTTGCTTTTTGGAATTTTGGGATTTTTCTATCCATGTTTGGTTGAATCTGAGGATGTGGAACCCATGGATATGGATGGCCAACTGTTAACTTCTTCAGGAAGCATTTGTGAGAACAGTATTCCCCGCGTTCTTATGTGTTCACACAGTTTTATCTGTATACTTTTACTTGGAGGTCAGTATAGAATTCTTGGCTGCCTGTAAAACCCTCACCTCACATTTCCTTTCCTGAGAACCTTAAGTTTGTCACTCGGTTATCTGGTGGCACACGCACGGTGTCACTGTGTGATTTTCTTTTCCTTACACATGTGATTATCCTTACACATGATGCAGTTCTTTTGCTTGGATGCCCACGAGATGTTATTTTCTTTAAAGTTTGTTTGTTTCACTAGACTGTCTTAGTGTCAGTAGTTCTGGGTCAGTTTTCCCAGGGGCATGTGTGTACATTTAAGTCTTTTATTTCTGGATATTTTTCTTGTATTATTTTAGTATTCTTTCTGTTCCTCTCATTTTAGCTTTTGGGTGATTCTGTTACATGGAAGTTGGAATTTCACATCTGTTCCCATCTGTCTCTTTTTTATTATCTGTTTTCCTTAAATGCCCCATGGTGTCAATTTCTTCCATGTTCCTCTAGTTTAGCCTTCATTTCTGAAAAGTTTTCAAATTGCTGCTTGTTTGTTGACTGTGTCTGATTTTTCTCACATCTTCTCTTGTGTAACTGTCTCTCATCTGGGCTCTTACGTTTTTGATGTAAGTTCCTCTTTCATGGCCTCTGTTATGTGCATAATGTTAGGTGGTAATTTCCATCTGCCTTGTGGGCATATTTTTGGGTTTGCCTCCGTTGCCCATTGGTGCCACCATGGTTCTCTCCCGAGACTTTTGTACATGAGAAGGGGTGAGAGTATTCCAGGACAGCTATCCTTGCTGCAGAGCTCTTCAGTATTCCCATGGCATACTCAAGTTTCTCTGTATAGTCTCCTATGTGATACCTGTTGAGGTCAGCCTCCTTTGGGCCCACCCTGTAAGCATCTGAACCTCATCTTTCCTTTACCCATGGGCCTCACCCTACTCAGGATGTTATTCTCAGTATGTGTCCTCAGTTCAGGGCTCTGCCTTTCCTGGAAGGCCATTTGGCTGGGTGTTTGCAGAGACTTAAGGGCTGGGTTAGACACAGCGTTTTCTGGTCTCATGTCCTGCATATAACCTTTTGAACCCTTTTACAGTCCAACTGGAGAAGTTTTCCTTCTGAGGTGTTCCCCAAATGGTGTTCCCTATCTTGCTTAGGTAAAGGACTGTGTCAACTGATTCTAGGCCTCCTTGAGACAGCTTTAATATCTTGTTGTAACCTGTTTCTCTGTTTCACAAAACCACTAAGTTTACCAAGCTGGTCTACTTAAAATATATAAAACTGTAGTTTTAAATATTACAGGCTACAATAAATTGCTTGTTTTTAAAAGTTTATTTGTATTTATGCCATTTGTTCACCACTTTTATTTGTGGTTTACCAGATGAGAGCTTTATGCCCACATAAGCTCTGGGTTCTTATGAGTGGGTTCTCTTCTGCTCCCTAAATTTTTTCATTCTTGGCATATAGCAGCATCCATGTGCCAGCATGGCTTTGGCCTTCAGCTTGCGTTCAAGCCAAGTCTTGTCCCTTGTCTCTGGATTTCTACATGAAATGAAGATTTTTTCCCTGATATTGAGAGCCAGGTGTATTACTTGTAAACATTGTATGTAGATTTTTCGATTGTTTGTAATTGAGAAAGAATGTAGTTTGGTGTTGCTTCAATAATTTTTCATACTACATTAAGTATTTGTTACAAATTTAAGTGTTGAAGGTTATGTTTTCTAGAGAAGTAATGATAGTATAAATGCATGGATAGAAGCCAGCCTGGACTCCAGTTTAAGAAAAAGTTAAATGTCTAGTTTATTCTTATTGTTTAAGCCAGTGGGGACAAAATTATGTGGGCATTAGAATGGGTGAAATTGAGTTTCTTTTTAACGAGAAATGGATTTCTATTTTATAAAGCCATATGCATGTGCGGTTATTTCATGTAGTCAGCCCTTGTCTTTCTTTGATTAATTTGGATAATTGTGAGTTGATTGAATTAAAGGAAACTCAGAAAGCTGAAAAACTGATACTTAATTTTAAGGCTAAGTTGCTATTGACTAGTTGTGTTTTTCTGCGTGTCCACAGTTAGGGTGCACAAGAAGCTTCTATTGCTAGAGACAGGCCCCACCTGCGAGCCACCACTGCACGGCTGTGGGACTGGGAGATGGCTGCCTGTAGCCACCTGAACCCCGAGTGTGGTGGCAACATTAGCTAGCATAGGACCCGGAGCATCTGTGATGGGAGCATGCTAGCTAGCAGTAGTTGTGTTGGTAGGAGTGCATACTTTTGAGATGATACCTTACGTGTGTATATGTGTGAATACAGAAAACATCGGAGCAGTGTGGGGCCGAGCAAACCTGTTTCCCAGCCCCGGCGGAACATCGTAGGCTGCAGGATTCAGCATGGGTGGAAAGAGGGGAATGGCCCCATCACCCAGTGGAAAGGAACCGTTCTGGACCAGGTGCCTGTAAATCCTTCTTTGTATCTTATAAAATACGATGGATTTGACTGTGTTTATGGACTAGAACTTAATAAAGATGAAAGAGTTTCTGCGCTTGAAGTCCTCCCTGATAGAGTTGGTAAGTTCTCTTTACTGTTTGTGCGTTATAAGCTTTAAAAATGATTATTGAAATGGATGCTTTTTGATTATTAGCATTACTGGTATTTTTTTTAATTGGAGCATAAGTACTTCTGATACACATTTAAATCAGTCACCTAAAACCACAAAAACTGCTCAGCAAATGTTCTAAAACCAAAGTTCAAGGAACTGTGAAGGATATAAAGATGTATAAAATTGTTCCCCAAGAAGTCGACAGTCTAATAATTTCTAATATGATTATTTCCCACATTTTGCTCAGTTTATCTGGACTCTGGTGAGTAAGAGTATTTCTCATTAGCTCAAATATTCAATGTGCTCATTTCATCAGATTATAATAGCTCAGAAAAATTTCATGTATTTATTTTAGGATCTTTATGTGAAGTTAATTTTTATCATTGTGTATTATTATATAAGTGATAATTGTACCTTCAGCCAAAATTTAAGCAACCAAAACATGTGAACTCTATTACAACATTTTTGGGGTTCGTTTGTACAAGGTTTGTGGGAAATGAATGGCTTTTTTAATGTCATACAAATCAGTTTTGCCTTGGATACCTTAGGTTCCTTAAGGCATAAGGTGTCAGTTAAATAATAATGACTGGTTTTATTTTTAAGAATAAAATAAAATATGATTTTATTTTTAAGATCAACGGAATACACCCAAGTTGTTACTTTCTTCAGAGTATTTACTTTGAAATGTTTTCTTATTATTACTACAGTGATGCTGCTATTGCTTGAATCTGGTTTATGCTTTTGGAATTGTCCTTAAAAGCCTATATATTTACAAATAGAGCCTCAGCAGATCTGCACTTGGAGGATAGAAATTTGGGATTAAATTGTCAAGGGAAGGCGCTTACCTAGCCCCCCTTTCCCCCTTTGTTTTTGCCATTGTGTTCCTGGAACACGTGCTTCCTCATCAAGTTAACTTTGCCAGAGCAGCAAGTTATTTTTTTAATCCTTGCTTTAGATAGCAAACACTGTCTTTATTCATCCTGTATAAATATAGTTCAGTTTTCACAGAAATCTTTCTTTAAATTTGTATTTTTAACCAAAGGTAACTAATTATGTAATAGTAAATCTTTGGCATTTTAGTCTAAGTTCAGCTGAACACATTCTTCCTCGTGAAGCACATCCTCTTTTCTCCTCATCTTGACATCAGTCCATTTTCCACATTAGAAATTAACAATGAAGAATCTTCCCTTCAGGGCTTAAAAAGTATTATCCACACCTTTATATCAATTATTTGTGCTCAGTAATTATCATACATTCTTTTTCTGACCCAGAATTTTAGTTTCTGACCCCTTCAAGGGCAAGGCTGCTAGCTTACTTGAAATTTACTGCATTCTGCCACATGACCTGTGTTAGCTCTGTTGTCATCATAGGACAAAAGAAACCTTTTATCTTGATAAAAAAGTGATTTGACTAAACCAAAATATCCGAAGATATATGAGTATCTCTGGTGATCGGATTTAAGGGTTTCTTAATGTTTTTCTTTCTAGTTCTGGGCCATCTCTGTTTCCAACAGTAGATATGGATTGCTTTTGTAAACAGAAAAGCAATTTAAAAAAGGAAATCCAAAGGCCTGTGTGCAAAGCAGCAATATGTTACATGCCTAATTTAATTAATAGTTAACTATGGTATTCCCTATGATACTTTAGTCTGAAAAATTATTTGGACTTCATTTATGTTCCATGTAGGAAGAAAATGGTCTTTCCTGATTTGCTTAAGGCAGTACATTAAAGTTACAGTTTTGTTTTCCTTAAGCTAAAGATGGAGAGAAAAGTAAGTCAGTCAACCCAAAAGCATGTGATGTCACAGAGTACCAGTTCCCAAAGTGTAGTCTGAGGACCCTTGAGGTTTCCAGAGGCCCATTCAGGAGGCTTATTAGGTGAAAATTAATTTTCATAAAAATCTTAAGATATAATTTGCCTTTTTCACTCTCATCCTTTCACAGTTATACACTGGAGTTTCCCACTATTTGGAAGATCTGCATAACTCAGTGAATACAGTATTTTCTATATGAGCAGTGCATGATGTTACCAAATCATATATTGGTGAAAGATCCATTCAAAGACCGACAGATTTTTTACGTTGTGGTAAAAACACAAAACATTAAATTTACTACCATAATTATTTTTAAGTGTACAGTTCAGAGGCATTAAGTATATTCACATTGTTATGGAATAGGTTTCCAGAAATTTTTCATTTTGCAAGTCTGTAATTCTTTCCCCATTAAAACAACAGCTACTCTTTTCTGCCTCCCACTGGCCCCTGGCACCCACCATCCTGTTTCTATGAATTTGATTACTTTAGATACATCATAAGTAGAATCATGTAGTATTTGTCTTTTTGTGACTAGATTCTTTCCTTTAGCAGAATGTCCTCAAGATTCATCCATGTTGTAGCATGTGATAGGATTTCCTTTCTTTCTAAGGCTGAATAATATTCCATTGCATGTGTATACCACATTTTTTCAAACCCCATTCATCCATGATTGGACACTTGGGTTCCTTCTACCTTTTGGCTATTGTGAATACTGCTGCTGTGAACATGGGTATACAAATATCTCTTTGAGCCCTTCTTTCAGTTCTTTTGAGTATTTAACCAGGAATTCTGAATCATATGGTAATTTTGTGTTTAATTATCTGAGGAGCCTACATACGTAATATTTTCCATAGTGTTTGTTAACATTTTACAGTCCCACCAACAGTGCCCGAGGGTTCCAATTTCTCCGCGTCCTCACCAATATTTGTTATTTTCTGTTGGTTTTGATTTGCATTTCTCTGATGATTAGTGATGTTAAGAATCTTTCATATGCTTTTTGCCCGTTCATATGTCATTTTTGCAGAAATGTCTGTTCAAGTCCTTTGCCCACTTTTTTGATCAGGTCACTTGATTTTTTTGTTTTGTTTGTTGTAGAGTTGTAGGCGTTCTTTATGTATTCTGGAGACAAATGAATTTTAATTTAATAGTGTGACAGAAGTTTATTGATAATGATTTCGTATTCTACATTGCAATTAACCTTTAAGGAAAGCTACCACTTGTTGAGTTTTGATGTGGTATCATAGAAGAATACCTAGAATTATCTGAACACTAATAAAATATTTTTTCAACAGCATATCTTTGTGATTTTATACACCAACTAAAAGTACATACAACAGATTGAATGCTGAAACAGATATGAGATTCTAGCTGTCCTTTTTTTTTTTTGGTGGTACACGGGCCTCTCACTGCTGTGGCCTCTCCCATTGTGGAGCACAGGCTCCGGATGCGCAGGCCCAGCGGCCATGGCTCTCGGGCCCAGCCGCTCCGCGGCATGTGGGATCTTCCCAGACCGGGGCACGCACCCATGTCCCCTGCATCGGCAGGCGGACTCTCAACCACTGCGGCACCAGGGAAGCCCCTAGCTGTCCATTTTTAAAGCTAGACATTTCTTACTAATTTTTTGTTAGAAAATATTTTTCATTAAAAATGTGTTTCTGTAGGTATTTTAACATATTTTTAGATATGTCATTTATAATTTCTAAAATAGTTGGTACTGATATTTATCATCCATATAAACAAATGCGCAAAAACTTTTAAGAATGTAAAGGAGTCCTAAGATGAGAAAGTTTGATAACTTCTGGTATGAAGAAAACTAGTGGGATTTTGCTATAGTGTCATGCACAGTGGGGAATTCTATGTTATTTTGGGTAATTATTGCATACTTAAACAAAGAAAACTACCGTATGTGTTTACAGTGTCCTGATAAAATTGGATAGCAGTATCTTTACCAAGAAATTCTAATCTTTGTTCCTTTGAACTTTGACAAAAATAGGACTCATGAGTAAGAAGTGCTAATTTTTTTAAAGATAATTGTCTAAAATGTGAGGAATGGATAAACCTTAAAATCAGTAGGTTCCTCCATAATTTTCCCAATATTAAAAAAGAAAATGAAACTTGTAATTTTTCACCTATGTCTTTAATGTAGAGCAGGGCTGCAGAGGGCTATTGATACACCAGTAGGGAGGCCTGTGTTCCTAATCACACAGGCCATCTAGAACAACCTGCTTTCCTCTGAAATAATTAATTTATACAACAAATGTTGAACCCCTGTGATCACAGTATTGGAAACAAGATGGGAAAGGCCTTTGCTTTCATCACTGTGCAGTCTAAAAGCAAGTAAACAAACATGTAAAACAAGATAACTGCAGAGAGTGGTAAATGTCTTTAAGAAATCAAGCTTGGTTAGGTGACTGATTGTTGGGGCTATTTTCACCGGGTGGTCCTGGAAAGCCTCTGGGAGGACATCTGCTCAGGAAGAGCCAGCCCCCGAGGATGTGGGGGCCATAGTCAGCCCAAGGGTATCCCAGGAAAAGATGCCCATGCTGCTGAGGTGTAAGGCAGTCAAGCAGTATGTGACGAGCAGGAGGGCAGAGGGCTGCCAGGGGATGATGGCCAATGTGCTGTGGATCTGGAGAAGCAGTTCGTTATTCAAATTATGAAAGGAAAGTGCTGGAGTATTTTAAGCAAATGACCAACACAATCTGGTATAACGGCCACAAATATTACTCTGATTACTGTAAAAAATAGATTGTAGGGGCAAGAGTAAAAACCTATGCCTTGAATAGGTTAATACCTTGGTTTTCATAAATGGTCAATGGTTATATAAGATATTTAAAAGGCAAGGTGGGTAAAGGGTATATGGGAACAATATTATTTTTGGAACTCTTCTGTAAGTCTAATTCTATCTCATAATTTAAAAATAATTATCTATTAAACAATAACAAAAAAACACTTTATACCTTGAATAAACTAAAAGTTTTAATTAGGTACAGTACCAAGAACAGATGAATTCAGAAAAAAAAAAGAAAAAAGCAGATTCTTTCACGTAAACGATTGTTTGCTTTTTTGTCCCCAGCAACATCTCGAATCAGTGATGCACACCTAGCCGACACAATGATTGGCAAAGCAGTGGAGCACATGTTTGAGACCGAGGATGGCTCTAAAGACGAGTGGAGGGGAATGGTCTTAGCACGCGCCCCTATAATGAACACATGGTTTTACATCACCTATGAAAAAGATCCTGTCTTGTACATGTACCAGCTCTTAGATGATTATAAAGAAGGCGACCTTCGCATTATGCCGGATTCTAGTAAGTATAGATTGACAACTTTTAATTTTGATAATTCAAAAATAATTTGATAAATCAGATATCTTTAGAGCAAGATATTTGATTAACTCTTGTGCAGATACATTTAACAATTTTAATTATTAGGGTTAAGTGGTTATTCTTTTAGTCATGCACAAAGCATAGGTTGTGAAATTTTTACCCTTTTGCCAAGAATAATTTACTTTCCCTGTTCTGGACTTTGGACTTTCATATGAATGGTGTATATAATGTGGGGTCCTTTGTGACTAGCTTCTTTCACTCAGCTTATGTTTTCAAGGCTCATCCATGTTGTAACGTGTGTCTGTATTTCATTTCTTTTAATAACCAAATACAACTCGATTGTATGGATATACTGTATTTTGTTTATTCATTCATCTGTTGATGGATATTTGGATTTTTTTGCTTCTTTTTGGTTATTATGAAGAATTGTGTACAAGTTTCTGAGTGGACATTTGTTTTCAGTTTTCTTGGGTATATGCCTTGGAATGGAATTGATGAGGCATAGTGATCACTCTGGGTTGAATCATTTAGGCAACTGCCAGACTGATTTTCAGAGTGGTTGCATCATTTTACATTCTCACCAACAGTGTGTGAGGGTTCTGATTTCTCCACATCCTTACCAACACTTGTTACTTGACTTCTTGATTCTAGCCATCCTAGTGGTAGTGAAATGGTATCTCATTGTGGTTTTGGTTTTCATTTTTTTTGATGACTAAAGATGTCAAGTATCTTTTCGTGTGTTATTGGCCATTTTTGTGTCTTGTTGGAGAAATATCTATTCACATCCTTTGCCTGTTTTTCAATTGCATTGTCTTTCTGTTATTGAGTCGTAACAGTCAATAGGTATAAGTCTCTTGTCAGATATGTGACTTGCAGATACTTTCTCTTATTCTCTGAGTTGTCTTTTCAGTTTCTTGATAGTATTCTTTGAAGTACAAAAGTTTTAAATTTTGATGAAGTCCTATTTTTCTAGTTTTCCTTTTATTGCTCATGCTTTTGGTGTCATATCTAATAAACCCTTGCCAAATCAAAGGTTATGAAGATTTGCCCCTATGTTTTCTTCTAAGAGTCTTACAGTTTTAGCTCTTACATGTAGGTCTTACTTGGATCTTTGATACATTTTGAGTCAATATTTGTTTATGATGTGTCATGTCCAACTTCTTTGTTTTGCATGTGGCAATCCAGTTGTCTGAAAACCACTTTTTGAAAAGACTATTCTTTTTCCTACTGAATGGTTTTGGCACCCTTGGTAAAAATTACTTGACTATGGAGGTATGGAGATATTTCTGGACTTTGAGTTCTATTCCATTTGTCCATATGTCTATAGTTATGCCAGTGTCACACTTGATTACACTGCTTCATAATAAGTTTTAAAATCAAGAAGTGTGAATCCTCCTTTTTCAGAATTGTTTTGGCTGTTCTTTGCAATTTCGTATGAATTTTAGAATCAGCTTGTCAATTTCTGCAAAAAAGTCAGCTGGGATTCTGTTAGGTATTGCGTTGAATCTCTAGATCAGTTTGGCGGGGGCGTATTGCCATCTTAAGTTAAGCCATTGACCCATGCGCATGGGATGTTTTTTCATTTATTGAGTTTTTTCCATTTCTATCAACGTTTTGTAGTTTTCAGAGTATACGTTTTTGCATTTCTTATAGCCCTAAGTATTTTATTCTTTTTGATGCTATTGTGAATAAAATTATTTTCTTAATTTCACTTTTGCATAAGCCTTTTTTTTTTTCTTTAAACTACTCAATAGCTTTTCCTCAAACACATGAATTCTTGGCCCTAGACAGATATGGCCGACTGACAGACACTGGATATATTAGCAATGTAACACCATCTCTGTTCCTTTTTTTTTTTTTTTTTTTTTTTTTTAAGGTTCTTCCTGTGAACAAGCCACTCATTGAATCTACTCATGTGCTCATCTGGCCCTGACTTCTGCCTTCTTAGATTTTTTTTTTTTAAGTGCGTGTATATTTGTTATAAATGTGTAATGGAAAGTGTTATATAGGCGGGAATTTAAATATGAGAGCATACCATAAAAACATTTCCTCCAACCTATATGAAGTTTTAAACTTTTTTGTAGAGAAATGTCCAAAACAAGTACTGTTGACTTGATAATAGAAAGTATGAGGTCATTTGCAGATTAAATCATTGCCTGTACCAACCACGTCTTTATCCTCTCACTCCTTTCTTTCGAGTGGTATGGAAGTTTATTTGCTGTTAGTTGCTGTTGTGATGTTCTGATACAAAGAGCTCTGCAGTGGCCTCTGAGTCCTTGGCTTCTTCACTTATGGTTACTGTAAAACGTATGGCGATCATGTGTTTGTAATTTCTTTGTACACATGAGGTGCCACAAAAGTGTGGTGTGGTATGATGTTGCTGCTTGATGGAAGAGCACTGTTGAAGAAGAGTTCAGCTTAGATTTCCTCTTTACTTCCTTTTTTTAAAGAACTGATAACACTATGCTCAGGTGGTTTGTTTGTGTTGTGTGAGATCAGAATAGCAGGTTTCACATTATGCCATTCGATGAGAGAATTTATTATAATCACAGAGGCAAACTACTGTTAATACAGATACATGATATGATCCAAACCAGGATACATGTGAAAATAAAAAGGTGCACTGCTAACCATTGTGTCAGGACTACAGGCATAAGCACTGACTGTCTTGGGCAAACCAGGATACCTGGTTGTCGTACTTGAAGGCTCTCTGTTACTACATGGATAAGAGCTTGAGTTATTCAGGACCTGTTAGGGGTTTCTTAAAATAGAATTGTAACTGCCTAGCTCCTTCCCCTGGCTCCCCTTTTTTGTACTTTGTTTCTTTATTGTTGGCAGTGGTGATTTGTTCTCATTTTATGTGTATTCCTAGAATTTACAGAGTTCTTGCTAGGTCATAGGGCGGGCAGTGTTTTCCAACACTCAGATTTTCTTGGGGGCTTCTCAAAAAGTTCAGGTGCCTCAGCCATCCTCTGAGATTCAGTTGTAATTGGTCTGAGGATGGAGTTCACTTAGCACCTATTTTTATAGCACAGGAAATCTCTTTTATTTTGAAACTGGGTTAAGAGGACCATGTGTGATGAAATGAAGTTGAGGGAAAAAAAGCTTTAAGGATTCACAGGATAAGACAGGAATACTTAGTTAGGCACATTCTCAGTAATCCCAGTAGGTATTATCTGCTTTGAAATTATTTCAAAGTAAAACAGCCTTATTTTTAAGAAGCTATAGAACACAACATTGTAAATCAACTATACTTCAATAAAATTTTTTTAAAAAAGAAAGAAGTTGTATAATTACAGTTGATTCTTGAAAGCTTGGGGGTTGGGGAGACTGATCCTCCGCGCAGTTGAAAATCTGCATATGACTTATGGGCAGCCCTTCGTTTCTGCAGTTCCTCTGCATCTGTGGATTCAACTAACTGCAGATCGTGTATTTACTATTGGAAAAAATCCCTGTATAAGTGGACCCATGCAGTTCAAACCCCTGTTGTTCAAGGGTCAACTGTATTTAGTTCTTTTCTTGACCCTTTCCTTCTTTTAGTCCATCCCTCTTTAGGTAATTATAGCTATAACTAAATATAAGCCAAAGGAATTTCTGGTTATGATTTTCAAAATCATTTACATGTCTAGCTCTTGGGGATCAGCACACTGTTTTTGTAAATAAAGTTTTGTTGGCACACAACCACACCATTCATTTATATATCATCTGTGGCTGCTCTCATGTGACAACAATACAGCTGAGTAGTTGGTACAGAGACCGTATGGCTTCAGGCCTAACATATGTATTGTCTGGCCTTTGAAGGAAAAGTTTGCTGACTCTTGGTCTAGAAAATCAAGATGAATTCAGGATATTAAAAAAAATTTTTTTAATTATTAAAATAGATATGTGAGTTGGTGTGTATCTAAAAATTGACTCTAAATTCTCTTTTCTCCCCCTTTTAAATACAGATGATTCACCTCCAGCAGAAAGGGAACCAGGAGAAGTTGTGGACAGCCTGGTAGGCAAACAAGTGGAATATGCCAAAGAAGATGGCTCTAAAAGGACTGGCATGGTCATTCATCAAGTAGAAGCCAAACCGTCTGTCTATTTCATCAAGTTTGATGATGATTTCCATATTTATGTCTACGATTTGGTGAAAACATCCTAGATGTCATCACGAACTTTGCCAAATTTGTGGAACTATTAAATGTATAATTTGTAGACATAAAGACTTGATTGCTTTCCAGTTTAATGAAAGCTTAAATGTCCCTGCGAACCCACAATCTCTGCCAGCAGAACTGGTTTTGTTCTGAATAGTACAGATTTATGTGAACACAAAGCATTTTGTGTAAGGAACTCCTTCCTCTTAAAAGAAGTCTGTCTGTTTGGAAGGGAGTTACAGGCAAGTCTGGTAAAAGTTAAGCTAGTATCATAGTCATTTAAAACTGTAGTAGATCTTATCCACTTTCCCCTTCACGCTTAACACTGTTATTCTGCTGCCACAATGCAAGCATAGTTTGGTATTTTTGTTATTGCCTTTTTTTGAGATATATATGTATCTATATCTACCTATCTATCTATATCTGTGTGTATACATATATAATGTATATATACATACACATAGATGTGTGTGCACGCGCACACACACACATACACAGACACACAGACACACACACACACACTTCATGGGCAGTCCTTTCTTTGTGGATTGGAGTGGGGGTTACATAATTTTCTCCAGTTTAACAGGAGTGCTGACCCAAGCCATTTGTATTTAGTGTATTCAGTGTATTACTGCTGTTTATTTAAAATTAAATTTGGGCACAGGAAGCACATTGGGACATTCAGCTTATTTTGAAAGTCAAGTTCAGAGCACCATTTCAGTCTGGAGGCTTTAAACTGTAAATTCAAATATGAATCACCTGTGAACATTTAATGACCCACATTACAATTTTACAAAACAGAAATCTGGGTAAAAGGCTGCCTTTAATTCTAAGCTTTGTATATTATTTGTTTACATTTTTTATCATAAATACTTCTTTTTAAGCAAAGCCCAGGTACTTGGTCCACATAGTGTAATGCAGGTGTATTTTGGATGGCACATTTGGTCCATTATTTGTACAAATTAGTAATCTGGAATTTTAGTACATGGATTTAAAAGGCAACAGTATATCAGCGGTTTATGTGTATTTGGTAAGTTCCTGGAAGAACGTAGTGCTTTTATATTAGAAATGTAAGTTTAAGAATGACGTTGTTGCCTTTTAACAAGTTCTCTGGGATACCTTTATTTTTATTACTGTTATTACTGATATATGATTATGGTCAGAAGGCTTTTCCCCCTTGGCTTTTCCCCTCAAAGAATGTCTAGACAAATAACAGCTTAAATTCCTGACACCTCTTGTGGTGCTGTATGTTCTTACTCATGGTATGCTGTTGATGTGGATTCATTCCATTTGGTGGATCCTACCACATCAGGGTCAGTCACCTGCACAGGCTTGTGGGTGTGACTGATAGCAGCCCTTAGCCATTGAATCCTTTCCTGCAAGGTTGTTTTAACTAAAATAGAACTGCAAAAGTGGTTCATTTAGCAGCAGAACATCAGTCTATCACTTTGTTTTTGATGATCCCTGGCAGTTTGAAAGCTAGGAGAAAGATGATATGTGAAACCAGTCTTGTGGAGATTGAAAATCTTACCTCTGATTTGGGCAGAAAGCTTAAATGCATATGAATCTCAGTCAAACACCAGGTCTGTGTGACGTCTGTCATGGCTGTTCTTGATGTTAAGAGATTCTGTAGTTTCAAGGCTGCGCTCTGCATGGTTTGTGTGATGCCCATTTTTGCCTTCAGGAAGGCTGTGCCTTGTTGTGCTGGTGGGTGGTAACCTCACGCACCATGTAAATACAGCACCCCAGTTCTCTCCAGCGTGCCCAGTGCCTCACTGAGGGCAGCCAGGGGTGAGCTTCTCCATGTAGTGGGTACCCAGGTCTTAGATGTTCCTCCTGTGCTTGAAACAAGTGTCATGCTACAGATCTGTCATCTGTTCTCCTGGAGGCTCTTGTAAGAGTTCCTGCATGTGAATCTCAAGGTTGAGCCCAGCTCCCTGTGCCCAAGTGGACACATGTGGCCCAGAGAGTGTGTTGTCCAGCGTGCACTGCATGAACAGGACACAGTGACTTCAGACTGAAAAACAAAGTCCTTTGGAGGTATCCTGAGGGTTGGGTCAGTTGAGTTGAAACATTTCTGGCATTACTTAATGACTTGCATTGTGGTTTTTCTGCAAGTACCTTTAGCAACTTTTAATACCACATGATCTCTCTAGATGAATGTGACGTGATTTATTATCATCATTATTTTAATCATTGTTCCATTTATTGCCTTTAGGGTTGAAGGAAGGGGAAGGGGTCTTTTTTTTGTTGTTTTTTCCTTTTTTTTTTCCCATTCTTTTTTCTTTTGGTGGCTTAAACCACACTTCCTGATGCCATGACTAACTCTGCTCCCCAGCCGAGTATTTCAGGCTTCGTCTAGGCTCATGTTTCAGATCTGCATGCATTGCTTGCATTTTCCTGGTATCGGAATGTTGGTTCCTTGTTCTAGGAATACAACATTAATTTCCAAAATTATCATGGGACTTGTGACAACACAAGACATGAATCTCTGTATAAAATGTATTGGCCTTTCTCATTGACCTGCTATAGTATTATTGTGTCGTGTGTGTGTGCGTGCGTGATGTCTGGCTGCCATGTAAAGCTTCAAGGGAAAACCTTAAAAGCAGACCATCCTTTTTTGCATGCTCTATTCTAAGTAGAATGTTCAATGTAACTAACTAAAATTGCATGTTAAATATATTTAGGTTTTTTGTTTTCTATCTTTGTTTTTATTTGGTTTCAGTTTCTGTATATTTGCTTAACTGTGCTGTTTCAGTGGTTGTAGGATAAAGATGCACTGGTGAAGCAAATGTAGTGCCAACCGAAGGTGATTTTCCAGTTGTGTATGTCATGCAGCATTTGAAGGGACTGTGCATTCTTAAAACAATCACAGTTGCTTCTAAACCAGATTTCATTTCTATTATTGTTTTACGTGCCAAACCCTGAAGTGCATTGGGCTTGAATCTCTGAACGCTGTGGACCCATTAGAAGACTGTTTTGATTGTCACAAATTGTAGTGCCTGAAGACATTGTTGAAGCTGATTGTCTTAAAAAAAAAAAAAAAAAAAGACAGTTCTCCAAAGACAAAACAGGAATTATTGTAACAGAAAATAATTATGGTCAAAATGTCTGTGGTTCCTTGGAAATGCTGCGCTTTTTGTATTTTCCATCATTAGTGCAGTTCGAACGAATGTGTATAGTTCAGAGGTCTTCGTGTTCGCATTTTAATATTAGGTAAATGACCTCATCTTTCAAGCTTGAATTCATTTTTAATTTTAATTTTATTTTATACAATGTGTAGACAGTTCCCTGTTCTCTGCATTTAGAAGTATAAACAATATAAATCTGTTCATTCTGTAAGTAATTTTTATAATTATGATGTAACTCTATCCTATCCTTAAAACATTTAAAATAAACCCTTTATGTGCAACTTTTGACTGTAAATTTTGTGCTTATGAGCAAACTGTGATGTGTTAAACGTGCTTCTGAAAAAGTTTTTGAAGTTTTACTTGAAGATTTTAAGAGACCTTTTTTCCCTCTTTTCACCAAATGTAAATGTCAGATTTATATAGGAACAGAAAGAAATAGAATTTTTATTTGAATGATAATTAATAGTACCTGTAAAGAAAGGGAGCAATAATCAATAGCCCCAATATATTATATAGTCCAAAACATGAAAGTTTGTGATTAGCAATTAATGAGAAATTTCAATTTATCATAAAATTTTAAACTTAAAAGAATTGTTTTAAATAGAATTAAATAATGTGTGTTTTATACTTTCACATCTTTTCTTGCTATAATTATATATTGCTTTTATTAATACTTAAATACCAACTAGTGAAATTCTGCAGTGAAAAAATCTCTTTTTTTTTTTTTCCAGTAGTAAGGACAAAGACATGTAGGTAATACTGGAACTATATGTACTCTATATTTTATCTTCCTGGATAATTTTATCAGTGAGAGGGAAAAATAGAGTTTATGATATGCCTGCCCTTAATTAGATTCATTTTTTATGTTTCCCTGTTTGGCCCAAGGATCCGTGGTTAAAGCTAGGACGGGACAGGTCACTTTTGTTGCGGCCAGAGCGGCTGGGGAGGCTTGGCATGGCAGCTGCAATGACCACTGCTGAGGCCCTGGCCAAGGGGATGCAGGACCACCTCTCAGACTCTGGTGGGAGGAGTCGCAGACAGGTGTTGGGAGAAGATGAACCTGGAAGCACACGTGTTCACCCTGGGCGAGATTTTACAGTCTTCTTCCTGAAGGTAAATCACTCGTTGCAGTATCGAAGGTACAGCTCAGGAAATATTTTCCCCCAAAATAACAAAGCAAGCTTAGTCAAAAGGTTGGCGGTTGCTGACTGCTGTTTGTAAACTGAAGAACTAGGTCTAGAGCAGTCGCCACTATTGGAGAATTGCAGGGATGGGCTTGCTTTCCATTGTTTCTTCACTTGATACAGTCACAGCTCTGTGATAATAAAGCATTTGACACTAATAAAGCACTAGCAAAAGTGCTTAGTAAGTACCTTGCCAAACTCTTTCTGTTTTTTTGTTTTTGTTTTTTGACCATGCCATGTGGCATGCGGGATCTTAGTTCCACAACCAGGGATCGAACCCATGCCCCCTGCAGTGGAAGCACAGAGTCTTAACTACTGAACTGCCAGGGAAGTCCCTTCATTTAATTCTTAATACTGTGAGGAAGGCATGACGTTTTTCCATGTTGTGCTGTTGTAAAAGGAGTGAGGGTTGAGTACCTTGTCCAGGATTACAGAGGCCATCAGGACTCAGACCCTCAATGCTGTGCCCAGGCTCCAAGCTGCTGTGTTCACGCCTCAGAATTAAATTACTAAAGTGGGGTGATTGGATTTGAATAGTCTATGGTCCAGTAATTTCTATGGATAATTTTTTGTAACCTTATTTCGTACATTGATAGCAAAAAGTATTTTATTTCCAAGTTGCATAATAAAAGGTTTTATATTGTCACTAGAATGTAGAAATCTGTCTATAGTGAGAATTGTAATCCAAAGTTATAATAAATATAGCTAATAAAAGGTATAAAAATATCTTTTATTTGGAAAGAAATTATACTGGAAATATTTAAATTTCCATCACAAGAATGTAGATACTATTTTATATTCCAGACACTTTAAACATGTCATTAAGTTAATATTCTTATAAAACCTAGACTTCTTATGCTCCTTCCTAGTTTTCACAGTAATTGTCCTATGTCATTAATATACGTGTGTGTGTGTGTGTGTGTGTGTGTGTGTGTGTGTGTTTTAAGTTTTTAGGCTGCTGAATTTCAGAAAATTAGGTGAGTCTGTAAACTGTTTCTCCAGACATTCTATGATAGTCTCTGCCCCTGTATGGGCCCTAAAACTCGTAGGTTTTGGTAACTCAGTGGCAGATGGTCTTCGGGTACTGCCTTGGCACATCATTTTGCCTAAAAATGACATTGCATTCTTTCTGCTTAATTTTTATGTGAGGGCACTGGACCAGGTAGCGCACTGACCCCTGTCAGCTCTCGCAATGGTGACACAGAGGCGTGGGCCCTTTCCATGCATTTCTTTTTTACGTTGGCTATTAACAGTAGGTGAGTAGGCTGTCATGTGTACTGTGGGCGTGTTCCTGCTTCCGCTTTATCTCCATCCTCTTTCATTGCTTTCATCTTATGCTTTGAAAATTCATGCTCTGGGGGAACATTAGAGCTTGAAGTACCATGTGAACTACCTAAAAATCCTTTTTATAGGATTGGCACATTACACGTAACTTTAAATTCTGTGTCTTCATGTTGGAACCAAAGCAGATTATGATGTGAAAGGGACAGAAGGAAGACCAAGACCTTTTTTTTTTTTTTTTTTTTTTTTTTGCGGTATGCGGGCCTCTCACTGTTGTGGCCTCTCCCGTTGCGGAGCACAGGCTCCGGAAGCGCAGGCTCAGCGGCCATGGCTCACGGGCCCAGCCACTCCGTGGCATGTGGGATCTTCCCGGACCGGGGCACGAACCCGTGTCCCCTGCATCAGCAGGCAGACTCTCAACCACTGCGCCACCAGGGAAGCCCGACCAAGACCTTTTAAAAACCTTGACATTGATATGAACAGTTAACAACTGAAGATTGAAATTCAGCATTCTGAATTGTCTTCTGATACAGATTGTGAAAGTTGCTTTAAAGCTTTTGCCTTAGATTTGTCTCCTAAAGGATTTGTAAGAAATCTGAACACGACTGCTTGTGCACTGCGCATTCCCACTAGAAAAACGAGAGGAGAGTAGTCCCTGGTGACTGTGGCTTTTTTCCCAAGAGTTGTACTTTGTGTGGACTGTGTTTACTCTGTGTGTGTGTGTGCATGTCTGTTATTTACGGGGGACCTGATTTGAGCAAAGTGTTGCTTCGAGTTGCCCTGTAATACCGTGGCCAAGTAGTTTTAACCACTGCATTTGTCTTAATTTATCCCAAATCTGATTTGTCACAGGAGAAGGACAAGATTGTGGTCATTTTCAGAGCAGTCCAGCCAGCAGAAGAGAGCAGTATGTTAAGGACTGAAAAACATGTCTGAAGGGATGGAGTCCACAGTCTGCATTGTCCTACAACTAGAATTACTGCCTCTGAGCAGTTTGTGGGGGAGAGATCACACAGAGCACAGGAAACTAACACCTGTTACCAGCCGTCTCCTTAATTCACATGCATTTGTAAGACAAACAAGTAAACAAAAACAGAAATGTCTCAGCCGTTGTGACTGGCCCTTTTTTAAAATTTGGTAGTTATATTTTTTAAAAAGGGTCATGCTCTGATCAAATTACATGTGGTAGACCACTGAAGGATTGTTTTCTGATACTGCTTTACATATATGTGTCCGTCAGCTCAGGCTGCCGTAACAAACACCACAGACTGTGGGGCTTGAACAATAGACATTTATTCTTGCTCAGGTCTAGAAGATGAAACTCCATGGTTAAGGTGTCAGCAGGATGGTTTCTCCTGAGGCCTTTCTCCTTGGCTTGCAGACAGCTGTCCTACCTCCAACTTCACATGGTGTTCCCTCTGTGTGTGTCTGCCGTGATCTCTTCTTGTAAGAACATCAGTTACATTGGATTAGGGCCCGCTATAACCACCTCATTTAACCTTAACCGCTTCTTTAAAGGCCATATCTCCAAATACAGTCACATTCTGAGTTGCCAGGGGTTAGGATACCAACAGGTGAATTTTGGGGTAATGCAATTTAATCCACAGCACTGTGTTAAAATTTAGTTGGGCTTTCTTACTGTTAAGCTTACAATGGAAAAGAAATCTTATTGGCAGAGCATTATTTTTGACTAATTATTTTAAAAACAATACTAATTTTCTATTTTTATTTAAAAGGGATGGATAAATTTAGTGTACTAAAGAGAGCATTGAAAGAAGAGCCAAATCTCTGAGTTCTCGTTGCCCACTTCCTATCAGTATGATCTCAGGCAAATTGTTTAGCCTTTCTAACTTCTTTTCCTCATCTGTATTTGGGGAGAATCCTGCCCTACTCACTCAAAAGATGAGTGGATCCAGTGATGCTGGATGTGCGCGTGATGCAAACCTGAGCCTGATGCAGAGGGAGCGAGTCACCTTCGTGCTGGGATTTCATTGGGTGTCAGGGCCTTACACAGACAGCAGCTCTGTCATTTCAGGCCTTGCCATGATTTGCTTTGATTTTATGATCTTTGAGGTCTTTTAGTTTGATACAGTTTCACTTATATAATGTCAATCGGGAAGATTTCCATTTTTATATTTTTTCAGAACAGTAGCATCTCCCAGCATATGTAAAAATTGTTGTAAAAAGCACCGTTGAAAGGTCAGTGGGATGTTCCACATTTTCCATTTTATTGTGACTAAGAAGGAGACTATGAAGATAACCTTCATGAATAAAGGTCTGCATCTGTGTTTTGCTAATGTTCTCACATTGTCGTAGGGGTCATGAACACTGAACTGCCTCCTTAGTGCTTTCGTAAAACATGGTGCTAGAGTTGGCAGTGTCAGCCAGTGGCCTGATTTGGAGTAATTTAAATAGTCTACTTTCAGAATGTTTTGCTGCCTAAGAGGGAAGTCGTATCTTTAAAACAGGACAGTTATGCCCAATGAAAAGTAGCCATTGTGTGTAATAGGAGAGTAATGACCACTGTCCTCACTCCCACCCCAAGTGAGGTCTTGATGCACTGTGTCTTTAATCACCAATGTTGCTTTTTCTGTAATATAATCTGAAATCAGTCCCTCTTTGGAGAAGTTTTAAAAGTTTATTATGGTTTGAGGGGGCGGGGTTGTTTGCAGGTATTAATTTCACCTTAGTATTTGATGTCCCATCTTTAATTAATTTCTGGTATGGCTATTTAACATTGGTCCCACACTCAGGTAAAGCCAGCTGTTTTATTTAAACTGCAACTGAATTTCATTTTATTTTCACGTGTGCCCAAAAGAAATAACCATCAAATTGTCTGAGAATGGTAGCTGGCATCTGGCGCGTAACGGTGCCATTGCTTGTGTTCTTCAGTGGGGCGCCTGGGAAAGTGTTGAGGGTGTGGACACCAAGAGCAAGATTTTGTCCTGCTGAGAAAGTGAAAATAGCAGGCTGCCTTCCTCTAAAGGAGGTGAGGGTTTAATTAAACTTCTTAAGAGTGGAATTACAAATGTTGCTGTGTTGCAAGTCTTTATTATAACCTGTAAACAAGTCAATTCTAACCTAATTCAGCTTTAATACTCTTCAGATAGTAGCAAAAATGTACATTTGCCTCTAGGATATTTTGTAAATGTGAATAATATACAAATAATTTCATAAGCTACCTAAAATCTTTTATGGAACAAAATAGGTATACATAGTTATTTTGCCCTTGAAAATTCTCCATCCTTAATAGTGAAGTTTTAAGAGTCCTGTGGAAGATTGTTGTTTCTTTCCAGATAATGTAAATTGATATGGTATACTGCCACCTCAGAGAGGCACCTCACTGAAATAGCTCCTAAAACTTGTGGTCACTGTTGTGTGGTTAAATTTCACCAGTATGTGAGTTATATGGTGGTTACGACTTGGGATTTTGGGGGGCACTGTCCGGTGCAGCAGCTGGACTTTGCAGGATAAATTCACAAGGCCTGGTAGAATTAGCCCTGGGCAGGTATTTGGAGTCTGGTCTCTGTTCTCTATTTTAAAACATCTCTGTGCTCAGTTTCTTTCTTTGCATGATTATTTTTTTTAACATCTATGAACTTCTAACTTGTTTATCCAGAATAATATTATGATTTCCTGTTTTTTAAAAGCACTTAGGAAAGAGTAACTTGTTTTTGCAAAAATGCCTCAGAATAAGTGACAATCTATACTACATTTAAACTAGCAACGTAATTCAGATAGCAATAAGCTCGTGTCTGTTCTACGGATTACTACATCGAAGTCTTCCCACTGTTCATCTGGTTCAGTGAGGTGCCTTATACCAACAATTACTTTGGCTGATGAACATGAAGCTGATGAAGGTGTTTATTCCTAACCGGTGTTCTCCCTGCTACACTGTGCTCCATGGAGGAGCTTACAACTGGCATTTAAGCATTTTAGTTGTCTGTGACACCAAAGAGTGGTGTGATGTAGCTTTTAGAAAGAGAAAACAAAGTAAAATGTAAATTGTAGCATATTCTCAGTTTACAGTCGAAATCCTCCCAGCTGACCATTGGCCAACAGACCGTTAATACACTGGAATCCACCAGGGCTGTTTCTGCCCCGCCTCCTCCAGTGAGGGGCTTTCTGTGAGACAGCAGGACAAACTTGTGTTCCACGTTCCAGCAGGATCCATTTGGCTGTGGTCAGGACTTGCCTGGTTGTGTTGTCATACCTGCTGCTTCTCAGGGTTTACATGCACCTTATAGTTTTATCATGAAGTGCAAGGTTAAGTTTCAAATTGTGTACCATTAATATCAGAAAAATACAAAACCTTTTCCGCAGTTTCTGTGTCTTCATAATTTAAAATATTCTAAAATTGTTGGTAATTTGTTTCCTGTTTAAAAACAGTTCTACTTACAATTTCAAGCTGAAATGGGTGAAGGCATGATTTTTGGCTAGACACCCATCTTTTTTTTTTTTTTTTTTTTTTTTTTAGACACCCATCTTAACGGTTGCTCTGTATTCTTATCTCTACCTTCTTTGGAGAAAAGACCAACTTTACCAGCTTCACTTTTCTGATGTGATATTGTAGGATTTCAAGACATTTTAAGTATTTTGAGGAAAGACACTATTAAGATGGGACTTTTGTATACCAAGGTATTTTAATGTTTTCCTTATACTGAGCATCCTAGGTTTAACTTAATAGTTTATATGCTCATTCAGCACTGAACTGAAGGTAAATTAGAAGTTTTTCAAAATTTATTTGAAGCCATTGTTCTAAGCTGTTAATTTTTCCAAGAAAATTAAGTTCCTTTTATAGCTAACCATATTACCAAAATTCCTTTGCACTTAAGTAAATTGTCATACCTTTATTAAGCATCTTATTTCAGGATCATGTTAATATAATTTTGTGTTGATTTATTTACTTTTTATGATCTTTAAAGACAAGATTTTAAGAATCTTATGTCATGAATTTTTTCAGATGGTAAAGTCATACCTAGTTCCCTGGGTACTGTCCAGAGTATCGTTTTGAAAAAGTTCTGGTTTGAGTGACTTTGAGCAGAAAATCCCCCCAAAAGGGAAGTATATGAAAGTACATTATTGCAAAAAGGAGTAAGCTAATTCATACAGTGCCTAGGATACCTTTAAGCATTAGAAGAGACACTCTGAGCAGATTCATCTCAAGTTCACCTGAGTCTGTCTTTCAGTGGCTCTCCACTTCAGGCTGTCTGCCAGCTCCTGAGTGCCTGCAGAGTGCCTGTGAAGCTGAGTGCTTGGGCGGAGGCCCACGCTAGAGTCAGGAGGCATCTCCACTGTTCTGGCCTCCACCAGGGCCTCTTTGACTGCCTGCTGCACAGCATGTTCATAACATCGTGATTGGTGTCACAGGCCAGTTGAGTTTTGGGGTTGTCACCCGTCACCCCTCATGGCATCCGTAAAGTCCAGGGAGCAGCCTGGGCCTGAGGGCCAGTGGCGAGTGTAGTCCCTGGTAAAGTGATTGTATCCAGTCTGCCAAATACCGAGGTGACACTCAAACCTCAGAGGTCAGGATGCCCACCTGCCCCCAAGGACCCTGCTGCCCAACCCCTACCCCCCAACTCCTACACCCTGGCTGCTTCCTGGAAGGAGGAGCAGTGAGAGAACTGCTCTCTTTGCACAAAGATCTGTTGCGTAACTACTGTCTCAGTTACACTCCTATTGTGGATGGTCAGGAGGCCCCAGGAAAATGTTCACAGACAGAAGTGTCAAATCTGTATCCCAAGTGACCATGCTGGATTTACAGCCTCGGGAGTTGGTCCTGCATGACTGTCAATGAAGAGTGTGTTTGACGGTGGGTTTTGCTGTGGCAGCTAGGAGCACTTTTCATTTTTCAACATGGGAATTCTTTCTCTGAGTGGTTCCTGGGAAGGCCACTGAGGGTCTAATTTCTCCCTTTCACTTTAGCACCACACATTGGTGACCAGGATTGCAGAGAAAAGGGCAGCTGCCTAGCTCCAGGTTGCCTGTTGGAGCTGGTGGCTAAGCAGGTACCGTGTACTGTAATGAAATGTTGGCTGATGTGACCATTTTCTCTTACACATTAGTCCCCATTCCTTTCATGCTTTTATTTTCCTTGCCTTATCAACAGTTAACACACTTTTAATGGTATGTCATGAGCCTAAATAAGCCTTTATAGAAGATTCATTTACTTATATTAAGATTATGTATTTAAAAGGTGAGGTTTTGTAGCTTTTTTCCTCACTGTCTGACATTGTGCTTGTAACTCACCATTAAGTTATTATTCTGGAGTAGAAAGGGGTTAAAGAGCTAAGAAATAGGAATTGATTACATGTTAATTTTGGTATTCATCAGAAATGGCTGGTCTTTAAGAGTGGTCAGTAAGACTGAGAAATTGTTTCTGCTAACCCATCTTAGGCTAGTGTCTTTGAGTGCAGCATGAGAGTCAGCTACATGATCATCTGTGTGAGGGTTATTAGAAATACAGATTCCTAGGCTTCACACAAACTAAAGTTGACGCTCAGGAAACTGCAATCTTAGAAGAACTCCTTCCCTACCCCTAAATAATTTTGTGCATACTCAAGTTTGAGACCTACCATCTTGGATCTTAGGGAGTATTTAAAAATCATGGAGTTTTTGTTATTTTAATATTTCCAAGGCTGTATCTCAGGGATGGTGAGAAAATGCTTTCATGTTTCTAATGATTTTGACTTAAATCTTCCTGTTTTAAGCCTTCAGATTAATTTTTATGTCAATATACAAATCTTAAAAGACTTTGGAACTGGGGAAATGGTTAAAGTTGTTGTGTTTGGAGTTCTGTGAATGTGCTTATGAGATTGTTCAGAAATCAGCACATGGCATTCCTGTGTTTTGCCCATTCATGAGCCAGGCTGTGTTAGTTCTACCTCGGACCTCAGCCAGGTGACCCCTGTCTGCTGTTGCCCATTTAGGTATGACTTTCTGATGGAAAACAACCCTCAGGCTTCAGTATTCAAATGATGTTGAGAGCTTCATCAGAAACAGAACTCAAGTCATTTCAGACTACTTCTGTTCTATTCCTGAAAGGATACTCAGTAATAGTTTTAAAACAAAACAGAAAACTTGCAGGACACGGAAGTACCTTGTGCCAAAATGATTTTCACCTGCAGGATGCTCTCTCATGCTCTCACACATTGATTTAACTTTGGAAAATGAATTGATGTCATTTTATAACTTTGAAAGATGCTTATTAATTAAAAGAAACTATTATAGGAACAAAAGAATAGTATTTTATCACAATTCATTTGCCATGTACACTTGGAATTTCTCTAAATAACCACTTAGCTGTGTGTTTCACAGAATTCTTATTTGTCTTTAAGAGGATGGAACTCAGTCTTCAAACCGTCTAAATGATGACATGGGTGTGTGTATGCAGTGGCTTAATACCAAATGCATCCATGTTTATTTTCCAGATAGCTCGCATTGGCCTGATTACTGGACTGTATGCATAGATAGATCTTAATATGCTCAGTGTTACTTCTTAGAATCTGAGGTACAGAGCTTGAATTAGTTAACTAACAACCTTTTATATTAAATTCGTTGTTATCTTCCTGGAAGTTGGACTTTTGCAAAAACGATAGTAAGTGGATGATTAAAGAGGTGTTTGTAAAAAAAAAAAATTTGGATATCGCTTCCTAATAAGTGTTAATCACAACATAATATCAAAATATATGGGATGCAGCTAAACAGTGCTCGGAGGGAAATTTATAGCTGTGAATACTTATATTAAAAAGATCTCAAATCAAAGTCTAAGCTCCCACCTTAAAAAAACTAGAAAAAGAAGAGCAAGAATAAATCCAAAGCAAACAGAAGGAAAGAAATAATAAAGATTAGTATGGAAATCAGTGAAATAGAAAACAAAAATAGTACAGAAAAATCAATGAAAGCAATTGTTGGGTCTTTGAAAAGATCAAGTTTGGCATACCTTTAGCTACACTGACCAAGGAAGAAAGAGAAGACACAAATTACCAACATCAAGGATCAAAGAGGTTACATAACTACCAATTTTATAGAAATTAAAAGAATGGTAAGGAAATACTGTGAACAACTTGATGTCAACACATGGACAACTCAAGTGAAATGGACAAATCTTAAGACACAAATCACCAACACTTTGTCAAGAAGAAATAGAAAATTTCATTAGATCTATAACAAGTGGAGAGATTAGGCTGGAAACTAGACTTCTCTCATGAAAATAAACCCCAGGGCCAGATAGCTTCACTGGTGAATGCAATCAAACATATAAAGAAGAAATAATGCCAATCTTTCAGAGACTCAGAAAATAGAAGAGGAGGGAATACCTACTTGTTCTATGTTATGAGCCCCCTATTATCCTGATACAAAAGCCAGACAAAAGCATCACAAACACTACTACAGACCAGTATCCCTTATGAATATAGATACAAAAATCTTCAACAAATCCAATGACATTTAGAAAGGCTTAGGTTCATGGCCAGGTGAGATTTAATACCAGAAAGCCAATGAATGTATTCCACCATATTAACAGATGGAAGGACAAAAGACACGAGTCATTTCAAAAGGCAGAGGGAAAGCATTTGACAAAGTGTGACACCATTCATGATAAAAACTCTCAAAAACATGGACTAGAAGGGAATTTTCTCAACCGGACAAAGGGTATCTATAAAAAAACAACAGCTAACATCATACTTCATGGTGAAAGAATAACTTTCTCCTCTAAAGTCAGGAATTTCAAAGTTGTCCACTTTCATTCCTTCTATTCAACTTTATACTGTAGATCTAACCCTGCAGTCAAGCAAGAAAAAAATAAAAAGCATCCAGGTGGGAAAGGAAGAAATAAAGTTATCTTTATTTGCAGATGAGATGATTCTATGTTGAAAATCTTAAGTGATACACACATAAAACATTAAAGCTAAGGAATTAAGCAAGGTTGTAAGATAGAAGACATATACAAAAAATCAATTGCATTTCTACATATAACTAACTACATCAACTTGAAATTAATTCCATCAAAAAGGTTAAAATACTTAAGAATAAATTTAATAAAAGTATGAGATTGTACACAAGAAAATCTAAATAAATGGAGAGACATTCCATGTTCATGGACTGGAAGATTCACTATTAATATGGCAATGCCTGTCAAAATTCCAGCAGGTTTTGTTGCAGGAATTAAGCTGATCCTAAAACTTTTATGGAAATATAAAAGGACTCAGAATAACCACAAGAATTTTGAAAAATAACAAATTTGGAGAACTTATACTTCCTGGTTTTAGAACTTAACTATAAGCCTGTAGTAATCAAGATAGTGTGGTATTGGAATGAAGATATATCTAGATACATCTGGCTATCTCAGTGAGACAATTGAGAGTCTTGAAATTAATCCTTACATTCATGGGCAGTTGGTTTTCCTCAGAGGTACTGAGGCAATTCAGTGGAGAAAATATTGCCCTTTCAACAGTTGAGGCTGGAAGGATTGGTTATCCATATGCAAAAAGATGAATTTAGATTGTTCATAATATACAAAAGCTAACTCAAAATGGACCAACGACCTAAATGCAAGAGCTAAAACTATTGAATTTAGAATAAATTATAGGCAAGAATCTTCATGGTTTGTCAAAGATTTCTTGTATACAACGCCAAAAGCACAATCTAAAAGGTAAAATTGATAAGTTAGACTCCATCAAAATTAAAAACTTGTGTGTCACAAGCCACTGTTAAGGAAATGAGAATGCAAGCCAGACTGGAAAAAAACATTTATAAATCATATTGATAAAAGATTGGTGTTCAGAGTATACAAAAAGCTCTTTAACAAGAAGACAATCCAAGTAATAGTGCAAAGGATTTGAATAGATATCTCTCCAAGGAAGATCCACAAGTGGCCAATAAATACAAAAAGATGTTCAACATCCTTAGTCATTAGGGAAGTGCAAATTAAAACTGAGATGCCACTTCCCATGCAGAATAACTGTACCAAATAGCAATATCAAAATAGTTGTAACCCAAAGGATAGGCAATGACAAATGTTGGTAAAGATGTGGAGAAATTGGTGCAGCCCCTTTGGATAGCAGTTTAGCAGTTTCTTAAAAAGTTAAATACAAATTTACCATAAGACCCTAGGTACCTAGGAAAATACACATGAAAATCGAGAAAATATGTCTACAGAAAACTTGTAAACTAATGTTTATAGAAACATTGTTCATAATAGCCCCCAAATGGAAATACACCAAATTATCATCAACCAGTGAGTGGATAAACACACTGGTAGATCCATACAATGGAACACTACTCAGATAGGAAAAGGAATGAACTGGTACAAGCTACAATATCAGAAACATAAAATGGAGGAAGACAGATGGAAAATACCACATATTCTGTGATTCCATTTATGTGAAATTTCCTAAAAAGTAAAAACTACAGAAAGTAGATTATTGGTTGGTTGCTGGAGGCTGCGGTTGGGAATGGAGACCACCTGCCAGTGGATACTAGGAGTCGTTTTGCGTTGAGGGAACTGTTACTGATGATTGTATAACCATTTACTAAATTTACTAAAAAATTATTCACTTAAAATAGTTGATTTTATGATACATATGTGAATTATATCTCAAATAAAGCATTTAGAAAACTCCTGAGATGATATCTGAATTCTAAAAAGAAGGAAAGGTGGGAGGGACAGTTTGTGATTCTGAGTTTGGGCTGCCTGCCTGGGAATTTGTTTTTCTGACAACCTCATGGGTGATGCTTTGGTATCCAGTCTGAGGACACGGGGCTAGACCAAAGGGGGGTGTTCTAGTTTGTGACTTGCATTTGGACGAGGTAGATTGCCGAGGGGGTTGGGGGTTGTGAGCTCCGTGAGTGTCATGCGCCTTTGTCCTCTGGGTCAAGTGCTGGGAAACAGCATCAGAGCTGAAGTCATGAAAAACTAAAGTTTTCTCTATTTAGGAAAATAACTGGTGGGAAAATAACGTCATCATCACAAGTGAATCATCTTGCTAAAAGGCTGAGAGGAGGGCAAGAAAACTAGAGAAAAAGCTACAAGTATTAATACTTGTGGGGCTGGGCAGCTCACGGCCCAGGCTGAGAAGCCCTTTGGGCGAATGCCCACATGTGGCCCATGGGCACCCACGGGGCAGCAGTGGTTGGTGGTGAGTCGGTGCTGTGAGGCCTGCAGGTTTACCCAAAGCTACAGGAAGCACCTTGACGCCAGGGGGCCCCTTCTGATGCTGACAGTCTGTGATTCTTCCGGAGACCGAGAGCAGGCTCAATCTGGAAGAGGGAGCAGGCCCATGAGAAAGGCAGAACCAGAAGAGGCGGCCAGAAGGGAGTGTGAAAAGCCAAAAACCAAAACCAAAAAGTTAAGAATACCGAAAGCAAAAACAGCTGAGAATGAGACCTTATACACTTTAGTTTCACTCCCAGTGACCCGTTACTGGAGATACTCTGCTTTAGGCTAGTTTGGGAATTAAACACATCTTACATGCTGTGGGGCTGAGCCTGCCCTCAGAAAGCGAAGGCAAGTGGAGAGGTGGACCTAGGTCACTCAGGCTGGGTCGAGAACGCCGCCTTGTCACGCTTCGAGTCTCGCCACTGCATCCGTCCATCAGAGCTCAGCCTGCTGCAGTGAGGAACCTTCCAGAGTCTACCTTGGGGTGGAATGCAGACTTGTGTTTGTGCACGCCTGTGTGCATGTGCTTTGGGATGCTACATTTGTTGGCTGGAGCAGGTGTGAGAGCACACAGGTGGTAGTGCGAGGGACAGGAGAATGTTAGTCTCATGTACAGTTGTGGTCCTAGGGGGTTTTGTGAAAGTAGTTTTTTATTTTTTATTTTTTTTGGCTGTGTTGGGTCTTTGTTGCTGCACGCAGCAAGTGGGGACTACTCTTCGTTGCGGTCCGCGGGCTTCTCATTGCGGTGGCTTCTCTTGTTGTGGAGCACAGGCTCTAGACGCGCAGGCTTCAGGAGTTGTGGCACATGGGCTCCAGTAGTTGTGGCTCGCAGGCTCTAGAGCACAGGCTCAGTAGTTGTGGCGCAGGGGCTTAGTTGCTCCACGGCATGTGAGATCTTCCCGGACCACGGCTCAAACCCGTGTCCCCTGCATTGGCAGGTGGATTCTCAACCACTGCACCATCTGGGAAGCCCTGAAAGCAGTTTTTGAGGAAAAATTAGCTATGGAGGCAATCCTACAAGTCAGCCCAACACCAGGGCAAATTCATGTGGGAAAATGTTTCATCAAAGTCCGGCAGGAGGCTGGTGGGCAGGCGGCATGCCTTTCCCCGCCAGAACATGTGTGTGGCTCAGTGCATTTCTTCATTGCTGCCTCCTACCCTTGCACAGGTGGACACACTGACGAGAGAAGGGAGCAAACAGGATGTCTAACCCTTTCCTGCCTAAGGTACCTGGACTTTGAGGGAGAACAAATAAAACACTTCAGAGGGGGGAGATTATTCAAGGACCAGAGTATCAAGCTGGGAGTTCCTGCTGGAAGCTATTTGGGATAAGAATCTGTGAGGATTTCACAAGTCTCTCCTATTCGAGTTCTTGGCTAGAGAGATTGCCTTGCTTTTTTTGCATTTTTGTTGCCTAACCACTTCTGCATGTGCTACTTTATGAGTTTCTCCACGTCAGATTCCAGTTCCAGTTGCTGTCATTGCAAAGGGATTCCCACTTCGCAGTCATAACTGGGAACACCTCGCTATTCCCCTTGGGCATTTTGCATGTACTTTGCAAGCTGCCCCGGCTCTCCTGGTGTTTCCTTGGCCTGGAGGTTGTACTCACAAGTTAGTGGTCAGCCAGTGCCAGCCCCAGCCTTGACCCTGAGGGCAGTGACTGCCAGTGCCCCATCTCCTCGCAGGCTTGGATGTGCTTGCTCCTTCAAGATCCAGGCGGGAAGGACAGTTGGGTCCAGATGCAAAAGGAAGAGAGGTACCTTCCAGTCTCCAAGAGGACTCGCTCTCCATTCTTACATGGCCACATTTACACAGGAAAGCAACTCAAGGTTATGTCGACTACACTTAGCCATGAGAGCTGTTTCCCCCGGTGTGCGCCATGTATTCGAGAATCTGTAGTGTTAAACTGAAGCCCTAAAAAGAATGCCTGCACTATAATGAAGATGAATGTTCATGCTTATGACTGGTTACTTTCTTTGCACAGCATAAGAACATAAGATTTTGAGGCAAACAGGCGACATCCACCTCTGTGCTCGTGGTAGCCATGGCTTTGACCTTGGCCTGTGCTTTTCTTTATGCCCCATGTCTCAGTAGCCTTGGGGTGGTAGCCATTTCAAAACTGCTTTGATTTATTTCACGTCCATGTAGATGTATTGGTCTCTCTTAATATCGGCGATATTCTTGTCTAAATTATGTACAAAAGAATAAAGCCAAATATCTGTCCTAGGTAATAATGTTATTTTGGAAAAATTGATCACAACAACAATGAATTAATGGTTAAATGAATAAATCACTGCCTCCATCCCTCTCGTCCTCTAGGGCCCACAGCCATGATGGATTGCAAAGCCTCCTCCAGAAGTGCATCCCCTGCTCCCAGTGACTTTGTGATAATTTGAGATGGTCTTTTAAAATTCACATTTGATAGTTGATCCTAAAGAAGTCTTTAGAAATACAGTTGCTTGGTGGTCGCTACTAAGAAATGAGTTTTACCAGTTTATCTTTGAATGAAAGTCTCTCAAGAATAAAAGTTTGTTTGGACTTGGGGATGGGGGACCTAGAAAGAGAAGTTTGCAACCTGTAGCTTGGAGAAGACTCTGGTGGAGAGATGTCATGGACCCTCAGTTATCACTTACCCCCTCGTCTGCTGATGGCTACCAACACAATGGTGAGCGATAAACCCTTTCCAAGTGAGTAACAAGCCAACACAGACCTTACCAGGGTAAAGCAGCTCTGGCTTTGGATTTCGGGAGAATACCTTGGAAGAAGCCAAGGCAGAGAAATCCTGTGCAGGACAGGAATGTTGCAAGCATTTCAGAGTTAGATTTCCTCAGTCCTTTAACAGAGTAGAGATATCTTATTAACATCTGACAAAGTAAGGACTCCAGGGAGAACCACGTGTGCCTGCATTAAGGCACTTGGCAGAAGCTCGAACCCATTGCTACAGGCTGTGTCTCTACAAAATTCCTATGTTAAATCCTGAGGCTCAGTGTGATGGTATTAGGAAGTGGGACCTTTGGGAGGTGACTAGATCATGAGGGTGGAGCCCCCTGTTGGGATTAGTGCCCTTACAAAAGAAACCCTAGAGACCTCCCTTGCCCCTTCCTCCATGTGATAGCAGACAGCAGTAAGTCATCCATCTATGAACCAGGAAGCAGGTCCTCACCCACCTTCCGGTGCCTTGATCTTGGACTTAAAGCCTCCAGAACTGTGAGCAGATTTCTTGTTTGTAAGCCACCCAGCAGCCTGAGTGGACTAAGACATAGCAGTAACTCAGATTTGTCAGGCAACAGAACACTATGTGTGTACGTGCTGGGAACTTGGTTGTTCTGTGTGTGTGTGTTTCATATATAAGATATAAAATCCTTGCAATAACTTCTTCTGACGGTTAGGCATTATTTTCACTCCCATTTTACAGATGGGTCCACTTGAGTGTCTTGTAGTAACGATCAGACCTGTGCTATGGAAAGCTGAGCTTGCACTGAACATCCAAGACAAGGCTGTCCAGTAGAACCTTGGGGGATGTTCTGTCTGTGCTGCCCAATGCGGTAGCCACACGTGGCTTCTGAGCACCCAAAATGTGGTTCGTGGGGCTGAGGAACTAAATTTTTAATTTTATTTCATTGTAATATAGATAGCTGCGTGTGGCCTATATCTGCTGTCGTGGACAGTGCAGATGAGGTGCTAGCATAACCTAACACGGATGGTTGTCCATCTCAGTCCTGTAAACTGTACAGGTAAGTACTATGTGTTCGTTGGTACATAAAATAAATTCCATGCCTTAAAAAGGTGGGCATCTGCCTCCTTTGCGTTTCTCCCCATAAGTTCAGTGTGACTTTTGGGGGGGGGCTTCAGTTCAGATGTGAAGGGCCCTCGACCAGTGAGCTGTGAGAGCCTCAGTTTCTGCCGTTGGGCCAGCAGGGACCCTGTGCAGAGACTGAAATAGGTGGGTGGTCACATCTTACAGATGACGGGCAGACCTCGAGGTCAAGGGTCTCTCCAGTTGTGGACACCTGCCTATTGGAGGGCAATGCAGAGGGGGTGGTTCCTGTCCTTCCACGAACTCACACCTGCCAACGTGATCATGACCTGACCATGTCAGTCAGCATCCATGCAGCTGATCTTAATTCATTCAGACCACTGACTGTTTCTCAATATATACAGATTTACAAAACAGGCTCTCAAAAGTCAGGCTGAAAAATCCCGATCTTTCTCAGGAGAGAGGACTGTGTATTTTACCCACAGGTTTTACAGAGAGTCTTGATGTATGTTGGAATCAGTCTTATTTTTCCCTCTCTCAGCTGGTCCCAGAGATTGAGAACAGGGTCCTGTGTGTGCTCACAAGTGTGTAAGTGTGCACACAAGTGTGCATGTCTGTCTCTGCATGTTCAGGTGGGTATGCGAGCATGTGTTTAAATGTGCATGTGTGTGTGTACACATCCACGTGTAAAGTGTATGCATGTGCAGCACGTGAACACATGGGTAGTGTTAGCATATGCATGTGCAGGTGAGTGTGCATTTGTGCAGGCAGTGGAGTCCTGTCTCTGGGGACTGAGGGTGAGCGCACAGATGGGAGGAAGAGTAGACCGGCTGTGAAGGCAAGTGAAGAGAGGTGACGGCCGCAGGCTGATACGCTGATGAAAACTAGGCACCCAGAAAACAGAATGTTCCTGACTAAAGGCCTCTGTTTAAGCAGAACAGCTGCCCAGGGCGTTGCTCTAAAATTTGTCAGTTGGTTGGAAACTATTAGGTTGAGAGCACGATTCTCCTGGAGTGTGAATGCAGATTCTGATTCAGCGGGTGTGGGGTGAAGCCTGAGAGTCTACATTTCTAACCGGCTCCAGGGGCAGCTGCTGCCCTCGGAGTAGCCTGAGGTGTAGAGGACAGGGCTCCACAGAGAAATCTGGAGACCCTGGGCTGCCCGAGCGGTCCCAGACCGTGGGAGAGGTAGCCTAGGCAAGGTGAATAAGATTCATACAGGCCCCCCGTGATTTATGAGACAGGATGGCAAGGTGTGTGGAGCCTCTGCTCCACTCTGAGAGTCAAAGGCTAGTGAGCTTGTGACATGGTGACACCCCTCATGCTGGTTGGATAAACTGTAGTAGTCACCAAGATGGGCGCTTTACCATCCATGAGAGGGTCTGAGCAGTTACAACTTTGGAGAAACAGGTCACCAGGCCTGGAGGGGGTAAGAAACCTCCACAAATGAGGGAGTGAGTCTGCCTTGAGGAGGGAAGAATCAGAGACTGAAAACGGAAAGGGCTTTGGAAAGCCTGGTTTGCCCTGAATGTGTTATCTGGACAGCCCCCCAGGCCAATCTTGGTGTTCCCAAGGGAGGCCCCAGGAAAGAGGGGATGCAAGCCACCGGGAATGCAGTGGCATGACTTTCTATCCTTTGGGCTTCATCCTAAGTGCTCAGTTCCCATCTTGCCCAGCTGGTTGGAGCCTGTAACACCACACTTTGAGGTCGATTACAGATATCTGAGCCTCAGCCCCTCCCTGGCCAGCTGTCTTTAGAGATTGTTTCTGGATTGTGGGTCACTTGGTTAGATCAAATGATGGTAAGTGGATCACTATGTCTCTCTAATTTACTCTAACAAATTAAGTCACTCTATTGCTAATAGGAGCTCAGGAGTATCAATTTATTAAAATGATAATGAGAAACACAGTAGCTTCTTATTTTCCAGGCACTTTTCTAGAGACTTTACATATATTATCTCATTAAATCCTCCCAATAGACATTACCATCTCCATTTTATAGATGTGGAAACTCAGGCTGAGCCATGATAAATAACTTGCCCAAGGTCATTCAGGTAGGAAGAGGTTGGATCTGCTTCACATATCCGCTACGTACATAGCTCTCAGGCCACAGCATGAGGGCATTTGGACATGCTTGTGATTATGCGTCAGGATTGTGTGTTCTTAAAGGGACGCTTGAATTTGGGTATGATAGTAAGAGGGGAAACCTATTTACTCAAGAAAAATATAGTCACACTCATTCCACACCCACTAAGGTGGCTCTAGTCAAAAAGACAATTGTTGGTGAGGATGTGGAAAAACTGGAACCATCATTTACTGCTGGTGGGAATGCAAATGGTGCAGCTGCTTTGGGAAACAGTCTGGCAGTTCCTCAAAATGGTAAGCAGAGTTACCACATGAACCAGCGTTTCCATTCCTAGGTTTAAACCCAAGAGAAATGAAAACATGTGTCCACACAATAGTTTGTATACAAATGTTCATAGCTGCATTATTCACAATAGCCAAAAAAAAAAAAAAAACCTCAAGTGTCTTATAAACTGATGACGAGATAAGCAAAATATAGTCTACCCATACAGAGGAATATTATTCAGCCACAAAAGGAATGAAATACTGGTACGTGCTACAAGTTGGATGAACCTTGAAAACGTTATACTGAATGAAAGAAGCCGGACACAAAGGCCACGTCGTAAGTTTTCATTTCTATGAAATGTCCAGAATAGGCAAATCTATAGAGACAGGAAGCAGATCAGAGGTTGCCAGGGGCTGCGTGGGAATGGGGAGTGACTGTCCAGTGGGTCTTGGGGATCTGTTTTTGGACTATGAAAATGTTGTGGAACTAGATAGTGGTGATGATTGCACAACCTTGTAAATATATTTTTTAAACCCCACTGAAATAAAAGTTCACTTTTAAAGGGTGAATTTACAGTTTGTGACTTATATCTCAATTTTTTAAATGTCTATGATTGAACCTGGAGAAGACAGAGGCTGCAGCCCTGGTCACCATGTGGAGCCTACTGGCCCAAGTGCTGGGGACGTGGACAACACACACGCTGTCAGGAGGCACCACGCTCTGTTTCAGATCAATGTGTCTTCTCGCCTGGGACCTCCGGGGACCAACCTGGCCTCTGGTTCATTGACCTGTTATAGTAAGCTGATTGCTTACCAAAGGAGTCTTTGGGCATCTTACCAATAAAGGGAAAGAGTTTTTTAGGATTTGTAAAGGATGGAGTTTAGGTGAAATTGGAATGAAGCTATGGGTTGATAGGCTTGCCCTGCAGAGCTGTGTAGACATCCTTGGGAACTGCAAGAACGTGTGTCCAGAGACCCCTTGTCTGAAGCTGTGCACCTGGGTTGTACATCTGGGCTTCATCCCTGAGTCAGAGACCCAAGTCCCCTTGGGGATCATGGGATGCTTCATTCTCACAGCTTTCATTCCAAATGGCAAGTGTCTGACAGTCTAGGATTTTAGAGACTCAAGCTTCTCAGTGGGAACAGCAGCAATCCTTCACAGAAGGCATTGTCGTGACAGGGCACAGCTGTCCTGTGAGAAGTGCTTTTCTTATGAATTCTGCAGCTGGTCTTCTGGGGCTGCCCTTTCAGCCCAGTGAGTGGCAGGGTGGGTTTTTACTTTTACATGGAAGGTTCATGCCAGTTACCCAGGGCCCAAATCTGAACAGGAGAGCCACAGCCCCTTCCTCACAAAGCGCGCAGCCCACAGGGTAGGATAGACTCAAACTACTAGTAACACTAACTATCCTGCCACACTATGTGGTGGATATACCACACATACAACTATGCTAATTGGTTACACAGTGTGAAATGTGCTCAGCGTGAGTTAACCTGGCCTGACGGGGTCCAGGGGTTGAAGGTGGACTTGCTGGGACAGGGCATTTAAGCAGAGCCCTGAAGGGGAAGGAGGATTAGTGAAACAGCATGTGCAAAGGCCCTGGGGTGAGAAAGCACATGGCTTATTATGTTAGAGAAACTGTAGGGTGGGCACTGAGGCTGGCAAAGAATGCGAGATGGGATAGACGGGCAGGGTGAAGTTTGGTCTCAACAACCATCTCAGGCAGTATAATTAATGGTCACTATCAATGTACTCAGGCCACGCCAGAGAGGGGCCAGCGAGAGCTACACCTGCTTTTGTCCTGTATCCTCTCCCTAACATACACATGCACACACTTTGTATTTCTCTGTTTTAATTCTCTTACAGACTTCTTTGTGAGGTCAGCACTTACTGATAAAAGCTTCCCAACTTCCTCAAGCCACGTATTCATGATCTGTCAGAGAGCCCTCCATGCATTTTGTTACTTTATTCAAGGGTGTCACAAGGATTTCCATTTGTAGTTACATACGAGGTCTACGGGGCTCCCCATTGGCTTCTTCTGAAAACAGTGATCCCGGCTCACAGAGCCATTGCCTGTGGACCAAACCTCTGCAGGGAGGAAGGCAGGGGGAGGGGTGCGCGAGACCTGTGTTTTAGTGGACGCTCTGTAGGCAAAATGACCACATAAGAATATTTGTTCTGTTCTGGCAAAACAAGTGGTGAACAGTGTGGGGGTGCAGGGAAGGTAGCTCTGGGCCCTGTGTGTGTGTGCGTGTGTGTGTGGTGTGGTGTGTGGTGTGTGTAGTATGTGTGTGTGGTGTGTGTGTGTGGTGTGGTGTGTGGTGTGTGTGGTGTGTGTGTGTGGTGTGTGTGTGGTGTTTGTGCAGTGTGGTGTGTGTGTGTGGTGAGTGTGGTGTGCGTTTGTGTGTGCTGTGCGTGGTGTGTGTGGTGTGTGTGGTATGTGTGTTGTGTGG